>NC_083356.1:104627141-104938689 GCF_030254825.1 Meriones unguiculatus
AGGGAAAAAAATAACAAAAAAGAGAGGCAGTGCGGACAGAGGGGGCTTAGTGTAGGAAGGAAGTCAGAAGAAGGCAGGAAACCGACCTTTCAGAGAGAAGGCTGCAAACAGCTAAAGAGACTGTGGACTGGGTCTCAGAATTCCAGAGAGCTGCCAGACATCCAGGCCAACAGTTTAAACTCTCAGCCAGAGATGTCACAAAACCCTGGGCACAGAGGCTACAACACCGTGGAGCCGGGAGTCCCAGAACACAAAGCCTGTCTGAACACTCTAATACAAGCAGGTGGCACATGTGCTGCTTGTGGCTATCAAGGATTATATAAGCTGTCTATGTAGTAGGGGGAATGGGGACACTGATTAAATCTCAAAGCAACAAGCCTCTAACCTGACAGCCTGGAGCATCTAGCTTCTAAAGGGTTCAGGGGGAGATGCCTCTGGCTCTTTTCCAGTCCAGGCTCCTAGGTATTGGGCACTTTGTCAGTAGTGGAAAAGTTTCTCCTCCCCTACCCATAATTCCTAGTTGGGTGGGGCAAAAAGGCTCTACCAGCTTACTGGTAACAAGACTTGGTTCCTCGCCTCACCTCACAGTAATTTCTCTTGTTTCGTAGTCCTCACAGCACTTACTATGCTCTTACTGAATTCACGTGAATACACAAACTACAAAGTTGTTTTCATTTATGCATGCTTTATATTCTCAAAAAGACCCCGAGATCTTTAAATGGAGTCCAACCATTACAGTTTTAGTATATGGGAGTCCCTTAATAAACCTTGTTGTGGACCTTCTTTTTGTATTCTGTACTTCTACCTAAACATAAAAATCTTTGGAGTATAATGCACAGATATTTCTTGAATCTAAGTTCCTGACACATGAATCATGCTGGTATATAGAGATACCAGACTCACGGGTATTACTCCGTGTACCTGCTTCTGTGACATCCATCGTGGTAGGTCATTATCTATTCACTTTCCCTCTCTCTGGAAGAGCCAGTTCTGATGTAATTTCCTCTGAGAAGACAGCCCTCCTCTCTCCCTCCCCGTCCTCATGCTCTAGATTCCTAAGGTCAATTTGCTAAGCACGATGAAGCCATATTCATAAGCTGTGAAAGTGAGATTCCCTCACAGGATATACTGATAGATGCATTTTCCTACTTGCCCTCTTACAATACACTCCACTGTGGGAATAAATGTGCTGCTTTCATTGTAGGAAGCCACCAGGTGTGTCAACAAAAGGATCCTAAAATGACAGATGTGGCTCTAAGACGGAGAGCTGTGATCTGACTGAACCCTTCTCAAGTTCACGTGTTGGAAATGTAACACTCGATGGCGCAGTGTTGGGAGGAAGCTTAATGCTCTGCGGTTAGAACTGGTGTCCTCACAAAGGGCTCAAGGCTGTGCATTCTTTCTCTTGCCCTCTGCCATATTAGGATGCACCACCTCAGCAAGGGCTAGTGCTTGATCCTGGACAGGCCGGCCTCCAGAACACTGAGAGAGGACATAACTTTCTGTTCTTTATAAATCACCAGGTTTATGGGATGGTGTTAAAGCACAAGACCACACAGGCACTTGAGGTAGACGTGGGAAACTTTTGGAAAACCCCATGAATGAATTACTCAGATATTAATTAAGGTTTCCCTTTGTCCCTGCCCCCTCTTTAAGAAAAACAATGGTCAAAGCCCTTCATGATGAGTCAGGAGGTCATAGTGGTAACTCTCAGCAGGGGTTACTGCAGGAAGCCGCAGCAAACATTTTCATATGAGCTAAGAGGTCAAAAAATAAGAGACAATAGCACCTCTGGGTTGCTATGGTAACAAACAAACTCTGTACAGACATTCTAGAGATCATCACCTACTTATTTGCTGGGGGTTTTCGGTGGTGGGCAAGTCCAAGAAAGGAAGAAAAAAAAAAGACAATTAACAAAGGACAGTTGAGACTATCTCCTGAAGGAAAAAAAAAATAGGAAGCTGACTTAGGAGCAAGGATCAGACATCCTCTTTGATATCAAGTAAACAGCACGAGAAAATCCTCTTGTCTCCCCAGAAGGAGACTTTTAGCAGAGACAGTAATAAAACTTGCAGCTAAGATGATGAGGAAATGTTTGTGAAGTGGGAACACAGTAAATAATAATAATAATAAATCTAGGATTTTTAGTAAGATATAATGTGCTAAAGTCAACTGATAAGATTTAACTATGAGCATAATTCCACTAACAAGATCACTACTACATAAAGACATCAATCAAGAATTCTTTCTTTACTTGGGTCAAAATCCAGAGGACATGCCTTAGGATAGAATCCTTTTAACTAGGCTGTGTGTTCTGTGCATATATGATCACATATGTACACATACATACGGAAGTCAAAGGTTGACCTAAGGTACCATTAGTTGCTTGTTGTCCACCTTAACTTTTAGATAGGGTCTCTCCCTTGGCCTGGAACTGACTGAATATGTTCGACTGGCTATCAAGCCCAGGGATCTGGTCCTCTCTACTTCCCCAAATGTAGGGATTATACAGGGATTATACGCATGCTGCTATACCCAACTTTTTACATGGGTTCTGGCATTAACTGAGGCCCTCATTAACTGTACAGTGTGCGGTTCACCGAGTTAGCTGTCTACCCTGCCCTCATGTCCTTTGGGTGTCCACATTCTTTCTGCAAGTTATCTTTACTCACAACACTACATATCTTACTAGATCACAAAGAGAATGTACCAAAATATGCAGTCTTGTCACAAACACAAAATAACATGGGCACTGGCAATCTTAACAGCAACGCCAAATACAGAGAAAGAAGGGAAGAGAACAAAAGAGAAGGCACTTGTCCTAGAGGGAAGGATCGACATGGTCTTATAGAATATAGATTCTGCTACTGAGAAGACTTTGACATTTCTAGAAAATGGATGAGATGCATGAGCAGAGAGAGCTAGCATTGGGATTGTCTTGGAGAGAATCATGACGTTCAATTTCAAGGTGGGACTGCAGAAACTCATGAAAGAGTGACCACATACACACGCAGGAAAGAAGAGGGAAAAGGATGGAAAGAGGGAGAAAAGGAAGGAGGGGGGAAAAAAGAGAAAAGAGACTCTCAAATCACACCACAGAGTCTAAATCTGAGTAATTATTTTATAGTTTCATTTTCTTCAGATCTAAGATCTATCATTACAGTAAATTAATTTCTTGGGTTCTTTCTCACTAGCCCCAATCTAAGACAGTTTCCCAAAGGTTTCTGTTTTACTCCATAAACCACAAATTCAAGGGGCCTGGCACATTCTCTAAAAGATTCCTCCTCCTATTTCCTTTCCTTAACACATGTTGTCCTTTTCCTCTGCTCTGTATCAATCACATACTTCTCAGGTGGAGTTTATTTATTCTCTTCTCATCCCTCTAGCAGAACAGTGCTGGTATTTCCTGATCCTCTTGAGCTCCTTTAATACTAATGTATAACTTGATCATTACCCATCACTCATCCCTTCAAGAGTCTCACCATCCAGGTTAAAGGTGTGTGTGTCATTCATGATAATCATTTAGCTCCAAACAAACACCAAGGAGTCTGATTCCTACTTCACAGAAAATTATTCTTCCTTATTGCTGTCATTACTCTACAAATGTCAGAGCCTACGCTGATGGTCTTCTAAACCCTTAACTAGTTCACTGGCTTCTTCATGCCTTTGTTCTGTTGTTACCTCAAAGATTTTGCAATTCCCCGAAATACCTTGTGATAGTCAATTTTTACTTTCAACTTGATACAGCCTAGAGACCCCTTTGAAAAGCAAACCTCAGCTGAAGAACTGCCTAGGTCAGACTGTCCTGTTGGCATGGCTGTGAAAGTCTTGATTGCTAACTGATAAAGAAGGGCTCAAGCAAATGTGAGCATTATCATCCTTGGGCAAGTGCTCCTGAGCCCTGTAAGAAAGCTAGCTGAATGTGAGCCAGTGAAGAGAAGAAAAAGCAGGGTTCCTACATGGTTCCTGCCATCCTGATTTTCCTCAATGATGGACTGTGACCTAGAAGAACAAGCCACATAAACCCTTTCCTTCTCTAAGTTGCTTCTGGTCATGGTGTTTATCACAGAAACAGAAAAGCAAACTGGAGCATATCCCTACATCAGAAAACACATGCGTTACCAGCAACACTATGATTTAGCAAATATCAAGTCTAGGCTCTGGAAGACTGATGCACCACATGTGATTAGGGTTAATGTTGCACTGTGTTCTGAAGTACAATAATTGTAAATGTTGTTACGGCACATGCATTAAACGATAACTGAGATGACTGACAAATCAACTTGACAGTTTATAATAAACTTAGGGTCAGTGTTTCTTATCCATGATACTTTGGAGCACAAGTGTTTCAGACTACATTTTTTTTTTCAGATTTGTGTAAATTCAAAATACTCCCAGTTCTGACAAGGAAAACCTTATAAGGAAAGATTTATTTTGGGCTTGTGTTTCAGAAATTTCAGGCCACAGTCCATTGGCCTTGTTGCTGTGGGTCCACGTGGGGCAAAATTCATAGTGGTAGGGAAAAAGAAGAGAAAAATCATGTTTACGAATGGCAGATGGAACACAGAGAGAAAGAAGGGACAAAAATCCAAATAGCTCCTTCAAGGGCATGTCCCCAATGACCTAACTTCCTTCTGATAGTCTTCCCATCCCAAGTGTTCCTCCATCTCCCAGCAACACCACAGGAGACAAAGCCTTTGAGGAGTATTCAAGGTCTTAGCAGCAGATTTGGGCATAAATAATCCCCAACTTTTATGACTGTATTATTATCAAAATGCCTTCTCCACTTTTACCCATGGCTTTGGGATAAAATAAACCCTGTGGAAGTGTTCCATTATTGATTGCAAATCTATTTCTCTTATGACTTTATTTTCTATAACCAAGGCAGAATTAAAGTATTAAAAAAGTGTTTAATAGTGTTAATAGTGTTTCTATACTGACTAAAAAAAAAAAAAAAAAAAAAAAAAAGCAGCCACTATAGCAGAACTTGTTGGTGGTTTCAATTCCATCTACTCCACACTTCTTGAACAGGTTACTAGACTTGGTGGTTAGATGGGATTGAGTCTAAGACCTACCATACTACTGATTCTGACTGGCCCAAACCAGGGAGCAAGACTTTACAGGAGTACCACTGCGATTTATAGTAACCCAATTCCAAACCAACTGGAGGCTGACACAACTCTAGGTACAGAACTGCTTGGGGCTGGCTGAAAACTTGTCCAGGGTATGCTGGAAATCCTACCTGACAATCAGGAAAGATGACTTTTCTCTAAGAAATCTAAAATGTAAGTGAGACTGTTATGCAGATGTGCCCTTTTAGGATGGGTGAGGTGCAGAAGAGCAAACCTAGTGGCCAGTGTGTGCTACCCAGGAGCATTACCAGTGAGATGTGCTTCCCGTTGTTATCGCTTTCTAACTTTCTTGTTTGCATGGGTATTTTGGTGTTTTGCTTACTTTTTAATTTTATGGGTATATGTGTGCTTTGCCTGCATGTAGTGTGTATGCGTGTGTGTGTGTGTGTGTGTGCTCATGTGCACACGTGCTCTCCAGAAGTCCAAATGGATTCCTTGGAACTGGAGTTACAGATAGTTGTGAGCTGCCATGTGCGTGCTCACAAACGTGGGAATCAAACGTGGATCTGAATGCTGATAACTAGAAGCTAGCTTCTGTACAGGTAATGAAAATTCCATGACACACATGCAGGCTCACTTTCTCCTCTAGTATCACCTACTAGCTGAAAGACAGAACAGGAGATACTTTAATATAGGATTTCTCAGTTTTACAGTTGGTTGCATGTTGGGCAAATATTAATCAAAAAAGTAAGAAAAGCCTGAAGTTTATCCAACCATTTGCAAGAAGTTAAATGATCAGCCACAGAAATCAATAAGTATAGTAGCCAGTGAGATGCCTCAGCAGGTAAAGGGCACTTGCCTCTCAGCCTGGAGATTTTAGTTCAGTCTCCAAAACTCCTTCAAGTTATACTCTGCTCTCCACATGTACATGTGACAGACACAAAATAAATAGATGATAGATAGACGATCACTACAGAAAAACAAATGCATAAGGTATACAGGAAATAAAAAGAAGCTCCTGTGGAAGCCAGGAGAATAGGGGTTGAATTTATCAGTTTTTCTTTTCAAAGTTCTGGTAATTCTAGACAATAACAAGAGAGGTGGTTTCCAGGAGATATTAACACAGACACACTATGATAGAGTACTGGAGTATCGCAAACCCCATTTTAATAGAGAAGGTAAGTGTAGAGGTTAGAAAGGACTCAAATATCTGGGTGAGGTGGGTGTAAGGAAACAGGTGTGGGGGTGGGGTTGATGGAAAATGATCAAGCTAGGTGCATGTAGCTAGCAAGAAGATGGCCAACAATGTTTGGCCAAATGCAAATGGTAACACCCTCCAAGGCAGTCAGAATTCAGGGATCTTCATACCTACTTCACAAGAGTGAAGGGACAGAAAGCAAAATGGCACACACACAGAAAACCCAGCATTTCCTCTGGGCTCAGGACAGTGAGTATTGTCTGAGAAACAGTGTTTTTGAAAAGCAAGAACAACAAAATACTTACAAGGGAGCTCAAGAGCAGTCTAATCTCTAGATAAACATTGATTCTCAAAGGAACTGACTTATAGCATTTTATTTTTTTCTCTTCAGATTTCCAACCAGGTGAGAATACGAGTTAGTTACTACTTAACTATCCCCAAGAAACAAGTCTAATTCTTCTCAAAGCCTGCATAGTGCTGCAATTTGATCTTTTTATAAGGACATAATTCAGAAGAAACACGTGCAACTGGGAGACTCTCAGCTCCTTCTCCACCCTTGACCTCCTGGGCATTTATACTCACTGGGCTAACTGTGCAACCCTGAATGCTTCTAAAACAGGCAGCTGGTCTTTTTTCTCCCCCATCCCCCATTTTCCTCTTTTGTTTTCCTTTAAGCTTAACATTCTTCTTTTTTCCTTCTATGTTCGAAAGGAGTAAGAGAAACAGATGAAGAAGATAAAAACATAAAGAAAAAAATTAAATACAAATACTCTTTGTAATTAATCGAGAACAAAGGGTTTCATTCATCTGTGCCCCTTAAGTTATGCGCTGGGATCTAACACTTGTGCAATAAATAGAAAAGCTGCTGCTAGGAAGATAAGAAAATAGACTACACAAGGGACTTCAGAAGTGCAATCAGAACTTGTACAGGACATCACTGGCCACTGAAAGAAAATGTTCTAGAGGATTCTCTACCTCTCTCTTTAGAAGCCAGTGAGACTGAGCTGAGTTATGAAGGCACTTGATCTAAAACTCACACCAACAGACCCAACTCCAGCCTGAAAACAACCTATTTCCTTCTCATGTTTCTGCAGAACATGAAAATATCAGCCTGTCACTGTCTCCTTCAAGAATAACTCCACCAAAAGTCACCAACAAAATTTACATCTAGATTTCATTCCATTCAGATAAATTATATAAATGTATATACATAATTCTATATAGTCCGTCCTTATAGAAGACTGCTGCCAAAAATCTTCCTGGAAACACATGAACCCAAATACTTTCCTAATTTACATACATATGTATATGTGTGTCTAAATTCTGTTATTATATAATCATAATATAGTTATATAACGTGAAATTTTATACACTGCATATAATTTTCCTGGCATTTGGTATTAAAATCTCTCAGGACCTTGTGCCACTTGTTATAAAACTCAGATACTCAAAAACCTTTAAGTTAATTGTTATAATTTAATGTATTTTCACTGAGAACACACCTATGGCATGGATAAAACATCTTGTCACCTAAGTACACTGAAGAGCAGAAACTGATTCTGTATGAAAGGACTAAAAGGAACAAAGGTGACATTTTCATGATTGCTGGGGGGGAGATGGGCCAGGAAATGGGACTATGGAAACCAGCAACATCTCTTTTTCAGTGAATGGGGTAAACCCCAGCATCAGCTTCCTTCCCATGCACCTTCCTGAATGACAGACCCAAAACTCAGCGCATTCCCTTTCCCAGGTTCCCTTCCACCAGGGCTCTGCTGACCAGAAAGGCAGGCTGGAGACCAGGAAGGAAGTGAGCTCAGCAGGGCCCACTTTGCTCGATGCCACTGTACAGTCTGCCACTGAGCGTAAGAGAGCAAAGCAGGAGACGCTTTTATACATTAGAAACAGGAACTGAGATGCTGCGAGCCCCGTTGCTGGTCCTCTGTGATTCCAGAATCATAACTGTATTTGAGAAGCAGCTTTCCCACCTGCTGACGGTAGCAAACATGGCATGTTTCCGGATGGCTACATGAATGGCATCACTGCAAGTCATGGTGGCCCTGGTTTCACTGTACCTGCTCCCTAAGACACCAGCCTTTTTACAATTCTTCGTGAAATTGTTTTCTGTTTAAAAATATGTGACAGTCAGCACAGAGTAGTGGCTCATGCCTTGCACCCTGGTTACACACTGAGACCCTAAAAGTACATACTGAGTCCATGTCTCTAAAAAACAAACCAGATAGATAGATAGATAGATAGATAGATAGATAGATAGATAGATAAATTAAAAGTAGGTCATCCCTTTATTTCCTGAAACTGAAAGCTGAGATCACACATTCATATTATAATACAAAACAGATCAGCTGAATGTTCAATTGCTTTATTTTCCCCATGCTTATGGGTTTAAGGTATTTTGCACACGTGCTCTATGTGTGTATGTACATGCTCCCACATGTGTGTGCAGCTGTTGTATGTTGGTAAGAATTAAAGTCAGGCCCTCCAACATCCTAAATACATATTCTCCATGCCTGAGCTACAACCCTAGCAATAATCAACCACTATATATATATATATATATATATATATATATATATATATATAATATAATCATACCATCTAGAAGATGATTTGTAGTCAATGCCCAATGGCTTAGTCTACCTCCAAGGTGAAAGTTAGAATCAGCCAATGGATAGATTACTGGTAAGAAAAGTCCATGTGCTAAACTGAGTTTCTCAGTCTGCTTTGAGATGATTTGCCAGGAATGAAATGGAATTTCTCTTATGTACTTCTGGTTGGAATACCAAGAAGTAGACAAGAGACAGAAAGTCTCCTTCAAAAAGTCAGCATATTGCCCAGTATAGCAGCACATGCTCTATTTCTAGCTACACAGGAGCCTCAGGCAGAGAGATTCCTAGCATCCAGGAGTTCAAGACTAACTTCAGTGACATAGTCAGATGCTGTCTCCACTTCCCCCTGGTGAAGCAGCCTTGCCAGGTCATAGAGGAAGAGGATCCAGGCAATCCTAATGAGATGTGATAAGCCAGGGTCAGACAGCAGGGAGAAGTTCTCCCTCTTTCAGTTGATGAGAGGAAGGGGACAGGGGAGAAGAGGGAGAGAGGGTGGGACTGGAAGAGATGAGGTTGGGGGCTACAATCTGTATATAAATGAATAAACTGTAAAAAAAATATTTTAAAATATTTAAAAACTCAAAAATATAAAAATAAAAGAACAAAAATAAGAATGAAACAGCATTATCACTCTGCCAATGTTGAGGGTGATGTTCTGGGCTCCTTCATGCTAATAAGTTTTAAAGTCACCCTGCCTGGATTCAGGAAACCACAGCCTGATAAGACGCACAGCAACTGAGGCTTTAAGAAAGGAGAAGCTTGTCTAGAACCGATCCCTACTGGCTCCTGAGACAACAAAGCTGGGGCTCCAACTATCACATAATTAGAAATAGCTATTGCTTCAATAGGATGAAGATTAAGAAAGAAACAACCCAAGTTCAAAAGACTGGCATCCAAATAAGTAGACTCCATCAATAAGTAACCCTGAGCCAACTATCTTTAAGTCTGGATTTCTTCAAATTCAGATTGAGCAGTACCAATTACAGTATTTATGTAAATTGCATATAGAAAGAATCATAAGCATTGCATGTACTAAGGGGAGAAAAGATTTTCCCCTTTACAAAAAAAAAACAAAACCATTAATAAATGTTTTGGGGCTGAATAAAATGTCTAGCATTAAATATTCACAATTTTCTGCTTATGCTTCGCATCTAGAGAGAATACTTTTGAGCATAAACTGCCTGCAGACACTGCCCTTCAGATGTTCCTGCACTAAAATAAATATTTAGGGAAAAGATTAAGTGACCTATTCTGCTCCAGGCCAGGTCTGACTCCCTTCCCAGGCCCACCAGATCCTGGATTCATTCCTCAGAGTAGACATTCCTCTGGAAGACACACCCAAGGCTCCCACCCATACACATTCCTACCCCCAGATTCCATTCTACCCCTAATCAGGGATCCCCATTCTGCTGGGGAAAGAAAAGAACAACCTTATCTCCTGCTGGAGATAATCAGCCTCCAGGATCCACCAAGACATAGAGGCTCTGTGATGTATCCATAGGGACCAGCAGGCCAAGAAAATGACTCAGCCAGAGAGGCACCTTATTCCTTCTGGGGCTACCTCCACACCACAGTGTAAGAATGAATGGAACGTCTTTTCACCCAGAAGAAACTCTGCTACGTGACAGTGCTTTGAAATCCTTCTCAAAGGCAGGTTTCAGGTTTTAAGACAGTTTTCAGAAGGAGGAATTAAACAGTCTTAGATGCTCAGTACAATCAAAAAAGCTCCTGCAATTTTTTTCTTTTGCTATTTTACAAACTTGGCAAATTACATTTTTAAGAAAACTTAAATTTCAAACATTTTCACATTATTTTGAAATAAAATTTTGTAATAAACTGTTACTGTTACACTTCATCTCTATCAGGGCTCGTAAGTTAAATCCTGACAAGGTAAGTCACTAGTGATCTAAAAACACAGTATACTTGAATAAACTTTAACAGTCCTATTTTCTACATTAAGCTGTATGTGAGTTCCTTTTCAACACTAACAGGCCTATGGGGAATAGGAATAACATGAAAAACAATTTATGTATGAAAAACAATGTATATCACAGAATGGAAAAGACTTTCAACGATCCAGACCAGTTAGTATCTATTTCCTGAAAGCTGGTGAGACTGTAAATATAAACCTGTTCTCTCTGTCGGCAGGGCCTCACACATGCTGAACAACTGCTCTATCACCGAACGATACCCTCATCCCCTTTTTGGAATTTGATTTTGAGACAGGGTCTCACTAGGTTGCCCATGCTGGTCCCGTCTCCTGCCTCCAACTTTCTGAGCAGCTGGGTTTACAGGAAGGCACAATCACTCCCAGCAGAACGTTGCTTTTTAAACTGCTATGAAGCGTGGAGGTAATTAGTATCACCTCTAGGAAAGCAGTTCTCAGTTAGATGACAGGGGTGTGTGTGCACGTGTTAATACTATGAAGTTTTAATGAGCAGCTCTGAAACAGCTTGTACATAAACTATTTGCTTATTTACTCATAATTCATAACAGCCTCTCCCAATTCATGTGATTTCCAGCTTATGAGGACAAGGTAACCCATACTTAGAAATGACAGAAGAGACATAAAGAGGCCAAAGGCAGGCTTTCTTCGCTAAACAAAAGAACCCTCTGACTTCATAATGTACCAGTCCCTGTCAGGTGAGCAACCCAAACCTCAGCTGAAAGGCAAAAATTGAGCCCAGCCTTCTCATCTGCATCCAGGTGCCAGTAATACCTGTCCTTACGCTGTGGTGATAATCCTTCAGTGATGTGTGCCATTACTGGCACAGCAGATTTAAGAGCAGACAGCATTTGTCTAAAGACTGTGTTTCCCACGTAAAGAGAATAACCTTAAGTTTCAGAGTCATCCCTATACTAAGGGCAGATCCTGAGCAAAAAGAACCCTGCACGCACTTACAGATACTTCCTTTCGTTGTAGTGCAGGAGCGTGGCATGAGGGCAGGCAAAAATCAGGACAATGCTCCTGAAGAATGTCCCAGGACCATATTTAGAATTCTGACTCTTCAGTGACCCTTTGCTAGGCACAGCGATGGCCCGTAAGATTTCGTACCGCTTGGCACGTTCCACCATTCAGCCAGGTGTACACTGCTAAACGATGCCAAGAGCAGAGAAGGAAAGAGAGAGAACAGGACTAAGCAGGACACAGGGCCATCCTGTACCTCACAGATTCCTCGGACCACAGCATCTTCCCGGATCAGCCCTAGAACTCAGAGGCAGAGCCTTTGTCAGACTCACAAATCTTTCCCCACCCAGCAAGTACTAGTGTTTCGAGATTTAGTATTGTTTAAGAGAAGAATATGAATCTTAAAGCCCTTTAAGTCAATGCCAACAGCAGGAGCCAATAAAAACAAAAGTGAATTGTGAGAAATACTTATCACAGTGACCAGTCTTTACTAAACCCACTTCCTTCTAGGACTCTTCTCATCTCTGTCTCTAGGGAAAGCAGGTTCCATATATCAAGTAATCAAATATGTTTGTTTTGAAAGGGAAACTACTTTTTTAAAACGTTCCTTTAAAAACTGCTCCTTTACAATAAGGTTCTAAAAGGTAGTTCTTTATAATGTGTGTAAATACCATAATATTTTGAAGTTATCAAAATGCTTAGAGGCTACAAATAAAATTCTCCAACAAGAGACTATTATGCATACAGAAGAGCATGAAAGAAGAGATATAACATGGCAAAGTGTATACTGAGAAAAATACACAGTTTTCTGCAATTTTAATTAAGTGAGTTAAAATATTTAAGTTAAATTTTTTCACAGCATTGCTATTGTCTATATGTATTCATTCATTATTTTTTATTGGACATATTATTGCATACAGCCTCTAATCCTTTCTCACCCGGGTTACTAGATTGATCACAACATCCACCACCCAGCACACACACTAAAAAATAAATGAATAAATAAAGAACAAAAACAAAATTCTGCCCAGGACAATAAACAGTATCTTCACTGCTGTCTTATTTTAAAACTCCTAAGAACACACATCTACAGTACCCAAGGTGCTTAAATGTTGAAAGGAGGTGACTGGAGTTACAGAAACCCTTTAGTATTTAGAGTTGGTAAAATGGCAAGTTAAAATGCACGTGTGTCACTTCAAAGCCACACCTGAAACCAGCCTCTAAGGGAAGCTTATCAGGATGAAAACACAGGATTTCTCAATATGTATGGACTCCAAGTATGAGGAGCAGACGTTCAGTTGCCTTGGCGAGTGGCATTAAGCACTCCAAGAGGACACCACAAGAATAGAGGCCCCTGGACACCGGCTCTCCTCATGGAACAGGCTGCAGCATTCACTGAAGGCACCAGCTGTTAGGTGCCTTCTCAAAATTGACTTGACACTGTTTGGCCTACATCTACGTTTTCAATGACAGTTTATAAGAGGATAGTGACAACGCCTCAAGGGGGACAGCTGGAATGACCCAAAAGTACCATATTTTGTAAAGCAACTGACAGTCTCATCAGAAAGTCAGTCAGGGTTGAGCCTCTCCCTGAGGAGCCTACCTGAGGAGGAAGCCAGCACCAGAGCAAGTAGGCCGCAGAGACTAGAGTTTAGGAAAAGACCTCAACCGCAGGAGGAAGGCAGTCTTTCAACCCACAGAATGACCCACTGGGCCCACTGCCTCTTTATTATTCTCTTGGGAAACAAATTTTAAGATCTTTGCCAATTACCTTGTGAGGAGAAACAGTGCCTACTCTCAATAGAGGCCAGGAGATGGCTAAGGAGGGCAAACAGAGCCAATGCTGAATGAACCAGGTCAGAAGATGAGCTTTATTCATGATGCCTAGAGAAAAGGGGGGTCTCTGTAGCCCACACTTAGGATCTAGCACCAACAACTCTTTGATTTCTTTTATGAGCTGAAAAGCATGAGTAGGGAGCCAGAGGAACACAGTGTTACAGGAGACAATGCAGACAAATACCTGAGCAGAAAGCAGGAAAACCAGGGGTGTGTAACAGGGACTGCCTATGGCTCATTCAGGAAGAAGCCCCTTAAGGGCATGCACGCTGCACCTGGCAGATTCCTAAAACCAAGCTGGAAGTGCTCAGGGACAGCACACACTGCAGCTCTGGCCTAAGCCTCCGCCTGCCTTCTGTACTTCAGAGTTCATGGGCTCCTGTCTGTCAGGAAGTACAAGCCCTTTGGCAGAGGCACTTGTTTTTTAGTGCCAAGTCCAGGCACCACCTCTCCAGGTAGAGGTGGTGGTGTGCATCTGCTGGGATTTGTGAAAATAAAACCATTAAGTGTCATGAAAATGAAAATCAGTCATGGTAGACATCCTTTGAGGAAACTGCCAGCACATAACCAGATACCAAGAATGTTTGGGAGTCCAGTAAGGCAGCCTGAGAAATCAACTCACTTAAGGCATAAATAAATCAACTTGGAAAACTGAAGAATATTAATACACAAAAAGTCATTTGATGACCAAAATGAACAAAACTTTAGTTTCGATAAAAATAAACCTAACGCTAGATAAGGGAGGAGGTGGTCAGCGAAGAGAGGAAAAGAATGGAGGTATTCCTCTAAACAAAAACCCCCAAATAGTGTCACCATGACAACTATCAAATATGCAACCAACTACTTAACACCCAAGCAGCTTCCCACAGACCGCAGGGACATGATAATCAAAGTTCAGCACGTCCTTCATGTACAGCCAGTAAGATTTACATTATCTAAATCCCAAGATTTACACATCAGTCCTTCAAAAGGCAAGGTTGCGAACTGAGTCACATTCATATTCTGCATCACTTCTACATTCAATAGGCTGACACAATCCCTTCACTGTTTCCAAATGAAAGACGCTGTGTGCTGCGGCTAGCTCCAGATATACCCTTTAGTGAATACCTTGTGATAAACAACCACATGATTTTAACACCGCTCCAATCACATCAGCATGCCGAGGACACAAAAGGAAGGCGTACTGAGCTGCTCGTGCTGGGTGGGGCATAAAGGATGTGTGTATGGGGACCTCCAGCAGAGCCAGCACTGTACATGGATGGACCCTGTCCCGGTCACCAGCAGGCACAAAAAGGTAACCTTTCTGCTTTACCTTGATATTTGAGATCACAACCCTCGCAGGCTTGCATATCCTAAAGGCCTCCTGTCTGTGTATCAAGAGTATGCTGAGGCCTTGCTGCCTGCAGACTGGAAGGTCACACACAGAACAGCACTCCCTTCGTGTCCTCACACTCAGACCTGGCCATCCCCATTACCCAGCACCCTGGGAGAAATATCTGCCTTTAGCTCTTGGGCTGTCACCACTGTCCACACCACTGGTTGCTGACTGGCTGCCTCTGGAGAGCTGTCTGCTTGCCAGACAACTCCAAGCCACCAAAGCTTCCAATGGATGAGTGTTGTACTTTATCCAAGGAAGTGTGACTTCTCTGCGAGTTTGCTCCTCCATGGTCTCACCCTATGGTAACTTGCTTTTACATAGTAAGTGACTCCACGTGTGAATTTCCTGTTCAACATACCAGCGTGAATCCTTATCAAAATCATACTGCTACAGGTGACAAATAGCAGTTTTCTCCTATGCGCATGCTGAAAAATCCAGGTATCAGTACTAAATCTGTGTATCACCTTCATCACCCTAGAGTTCAGAATGTCCAAGTATGCTCTCTATGCTTTTCCAGACTCAGTATCACATGATAAAGATGGGACCTCATTCTGAAATGGCATGCAAGTACACTGAAAAAGTTTAAGAAATGAAAAGCCTATGAACCCATAGTTGCAAGGTTCCTGCCAGACAAAACCATAAGTAAACCTAGTACTACTTGGCATCTCAACTTTGAAGGAACATAAAACAGGAGCCAGAAGGCCCTAAACTGTACACCATATTAACTAAGCTAAGCATGTTCTTTAATCAAGAATGAGCAATAACAAGTGACCTTTCAGAAAGCACTGAGCTGGTCAGGTTTGCAGGCACACATCTATACTTCCACAACTCAGAAAGCCAAGGCAGGAAGATCTAAGTTCCAGACCAACCTGAGCCTACATTGCAAGATGCTGAGAATATAGATAATTAGTAGATGGATGGGTGGATGGATAGATAGATAGATAGATAGATGGACAGACTGAGTGAGTGATTTAGGGACTTCCTCTCAGCTCAAACATACCATGAAGGCACAATTTCTTTTATTTGTATTTTTATTTAACATTATTTTATATTGACATGCTGTATATAATGTGCTGTGATCACATTCACTCCCATTATCCTTACTTACTCCATTTTCACTTCTTTTTCTTCAACACTAACCCCTCTCTTCTAACTTTTCCTATTAACTGTTGTGTGTTTATAGCAGCCACAGCAATGTTATGTCCAGAAAACAGTCTATCACTGTGATCCTACCCACCCTCTGGATCTTAAAATCTTTCCACCCTCCTTTCTGTGATGCTTCCTGCATCTTGAAAGGAAGTGATAAAAATGCCCCACTAAGAATTGAGCACTCAAACAATCACATATTCTGAGCCCTCTGATCATCTGAGTCTCTGCTTTAACCACTATCCATGTCAAAAAGAAGCTTCCTTGATTCAAGCTGAGAGCAACACTGGTCTTATTGTTATAAACATAAACACTTAAGAGGCAGCTCGGTTATATGTCCATTTAGCAAAACATCAGTAATGTATTCCTTCCTAGGTCCTGTGACCTCCCCAGCCACAGGCTGAACCAAGTTTACAGCTTCCAACACTGTAATCCCTCAATCCGTCACGTAAAGGAAGCTTCAAAGCCAATTACAGAGAGGTTGGTCACCTGTAAACAGATCTGCCACTACTATTGCACCAGTGGACACTTCTTGTGATGGTGTTAATTCCAAATAACTATACAACTGTGTGCCAGGCATAGTTTGGGGTTACTTTACAAATGTTCCAACTGGAATCACCAAATATTCCTATGAATCAATTAAGCCAACTGATCCCTAAAGATAACAGAAAATGTCTTAAGCACATGTTATTGACAAAGCTCTCAGATTCAAATACATCTTTCTAACATCAATGTCTCTGCTATCACTTTATCATGTCCACATGATTCCCATAACTGTGACCCTTAATCAAGATGAGGCAAAACAAAAAGATACATCAGTCAGTCTTTCAAAAAGTTCTGATTACATATTTGGGGGCTGTGATGTATTTTCTTTTACGAAAAGACACAGAACATGTTGACTCACTTCTATAAAAACTGGTCAGCCCCTTTCCTCCTTTATCTCAAAAGCCCAATTACCCTTAGCTTTTGTTTCACCCTCTAAGAACATGGAATAGCCTTTATAGATATTACTACAGATGTTCAGTCTCAGAGTTACCCTGAGTGGAACTCAAACAGTATAACTCTACCTACACCTCCATGCAAGGCTACAGATGATTTAAAACACACACTGAAATTATCAGTTATTGCAGAGTGAATCAGAACTCCATACTGGCTCTTAGGTGGCATACCTAAGCAAACCTGAGACACAGGAGTGGCCAACGATAGTAAAATAAAATGTTTTCACCCCATTTCAATACAAAAGCCTTTAATGCCCTCACTACAGGGCTTCTGGAGAGCCAGATCAATGGTTTTCTTTTAAAGCTGTGAATTATAAGTCAAAGGTTTTACATAAATTAGAGGACCATTGCCTCTATAAAAGTTCTTTTATGTCTCGTCGTGTGAGTTGTAAAAAGTTTAATTACATTTCAATTTTGGTGTGGTGTATGGGTACATGGTTGTATGCGGCGCCAAGGACAACCTTCGGGAACTGGTTCCCTCCTTCTGCTCTGTGGATCCTGAGGATCAAACTCAGGACATCCTGCTGGCGTGTCATTTTGCCAGCCCCCTTTTCTAAAATCACTTTGTTTTCTACTTTTTTAAACTTTATTTGTTTGTTTTTGAGGCAGGGCTTCTCTGTGAAGCTCTGGCTACCCTGGAACTCACTCTGTAGACCAAACTAAAACACAGGTTTTTAATTCAGTTTCATAACAAACATGCTCCCTTATACACATGAAATAAAGACCTGAAGTCTTGCAATCTTGTTACAGCAAACAGTCTCCCTACCTCAGGCCAAAAAAACAAAAAGTAAGGTACCAAAAACTTCTGGAGAAAATTACAGAGTAGTGCTTCTATTAAGCGTGTTGTTACTGTATGCCTCTCAATGGATGCACTCTCAGTTTAACAGTACCTGAGATGTTTTTAAAGCATGCCAGCAATCACAGAGTTTGGGGATTCTTGTTTTTGTTTTCATTTTTAAGTTAGCAAACAAACTAACGCTGCTGCCATCACCTACTGTAAACAGGCTTACAAGCACGGCACATATCTCCAGTCACTTTTATAAAACATGGCGTTAATTAATCTAATCATAAAATGACACACATGAGGACATTCGGGTGTGAAAGCCCCAGACACTCCTGAACTCTGTCCCAATTAAAACCAGAGAGCGATGGCTTAGCCCCAGCAGATGTGACAGCAGGCCACAAAAGAGCAGACCTCAGAGAGCTACAGGCAAGAAAGGTCTGCAGACAGCTCAACATTCCCAGTGCATGAAAAATAGACAGCCCTAGGCAAAAGAAAGTCCTCTTAGGCATAGGTGAAAGAATGCAGTCTTGTGGACCTGAGGAGTAGAGATTAATGAAGGTGCAGACTCAGGATAACCCTCTCGCCGCAAGCCTAAACTGACTCAGAACATAAGCTTGGGTGTTGAATGACTTCAGCATTTAGTGAAAATGGGGAAAACAGCAGGACAGATGAATTTCGGAGGAGTCTAGGTTATGTGCTTTAATACCTAAGGGGTAAATAAAAGGAAGGTCCCATCATGGACAGGGGCTCACGAAACCTGGTTCTACATAACCGTGGACCCCGTCTTTCCTTTAGCATGGGATTTAAGCAATGGTTTGCTCAGCAATTAATGAATTCCTGCAATGATTTTACTTTCCATACAGGAACTTTTCAAATTTTTATTTATTATTTATTACAATTTATTTACTTTGTACACCCCTCCCTCCTTTCTTCCCTCCCTCTTTTCCTCCAATGCCCCTCCCTAACCAGTCAACTGATAAGGGAGGTCCTCCTCCCTTTCTATCTGATCTTAGCCTATCAGGTGTCATCAGGTCTGGCTGCATTGTCTTCCTCTATGGCTTGGCAAGGCTGCACCCCTAGTGAGATGTGATCAAAGAGCCAGCCACTGAGTTCATGCCAGAGACAGCCCCTGCTCCCCTTACTAGGGAACCCACTTGGACACTGAGCCATGAGCTACATCTGTGCAGGGGGTCTACATCCTCTCTATGCATGGTCCTTGGTTGGAGCATCGGTCTCTGCAGGTCTCCCTGAGCCCAGAATTTTTTGGCGTTGTTGGTCTCCTCTTGGAGCTCCTGTCCCATCCACACAGTAACTTAATCTAAGGTTTTCACACTATCCTCATGAAAGGAGGGAAGTTTGTGCAACTTCCTTGTAAAATACCAGGGAAAATGTGCTCTTCCTCCAGGGCCTTTCAGAGGTAGTGTGGACTCATGAATGGACTGTTTTCAACATTCAATTATCTATGGCTGATTCAACAGCTAGTGTATCAGTCAATGTTCTTTTTCTTTCTTTTTCTTTCTTTTTTTTCCTTTTCTCTTGAAAATCTTCCATTTTTTTCTGAAATTTCTATTTTTTTTATTCCCAGATCTAGTGGAGTTTGTTTTGTTTTGATTGTGAAACATTTTATACAGCTCAGCTAACCAGGAGCTCACCATCTCTTTGCCTTGGGCTGGAGCTTGGACTCTATGCTTTCTCACAACTTCTCATCCCAGCACCCACCTAACCATCTATTTTACTTTTCTCTGAATTTTTAAGAGTTCTCTGTCTTCCCCAAAGAGGAAATGCTCCTAGCCTATACCTTCCCTCTTCATGGATACCACTGGCTTCTTCTTGTCAGCATTGTCAGTTAGCAAAATGAGCTGAAATTTCTTAGTTCATGTACTCTCATCTTTAACATTGATAATGAAAATCACACATCTAATCTACTGGCTTCTAAGTATGGGCTGCTGGTAATATTAGGACTCTGTCCTCATGCCTATTCATTTTGATTTCCTCATTGCTATTCTAAATGTTTAGAGAAACGATCATTTTTTTCCAAGCAGTTCATTTATTTTAACTTTGTTTTCACTAACATTATTGGACTGAAGAATTCCTATCTGCAAATAAACTGAGTTTTCCTTCCAGAATGGCCTACAATTGTTTCTGACATGCTTCCTAAGTACACTAAGCACATTTTACTTTAGTCGGATGCCTTACACTATCTCCTAATTAAGTAAACAGCATTCCAATGCTCTGTGCACACTAGGTAATATACCAGGTTGGGGACTTGCTCATTGGTACAGGCCCTCAGAGTAAGGTCTGTGTGGTTTCTGACTTTAGGACTCACAGTCTTCCTATCTCCTTCTTCCAACCATTACTGCTTGCTGCCAACAGTCTCTCTGCACTGTTCTAGAGCACCTGCCTTTGACACTGAAGTCAAGCGTCTGCACGTTAGAATAAATGTTCAATAAAACCGATGATATTTAAGCAAGGAATCCGTTAGCACGAAGTGGGGGAAAGAACGATGTGAACGTTACAAAATGTCCTTCAGCTACTGGCTGTATTATTTACTTCTTTCTATTGAGTCCAGCTGTCTAGGGTAAAGTTTACTGGACTTTTAAAACACTTAAACACATGTAAAAAGCTAAGGCTCCCACAGCAAACTACTACTTAAAAAAAAAAATCTTAAAATTTAGTTTTTTAACACATAAAACAAAACCTGCACAGTATTATGTAATACTTTCTGTATCGCCCCATTTGTAAAACTGACGAGTAACTGAAATAGTTTGAACCAGAAATAGCTGGTTTTTGCCCCACTCAAATATTCTTAAAAAGTACGAACAATGTTTCTTTTTATAGCTAAACAATGTGGCACTTACTACAACATCCACAAAACGGTCTCACTGGCCATCCGCTCTGCACCACCCAAAAACATGTTAGTACAGAATGTCATCCCCAAAAGATGCCAACACACGAAACAGCCGACTCATTCTCATCATCTTCATATGTGTGAAATTATTTCCATTAAGTTAACTATAAAATATATTTTTGAATTTTAAGGAAAAAAAATTACCCTTCAGAAATATGTTTCCATATATCTGTAGAATCAGAGTAGAAAAGAGGAAAATAAAGCTTATACATTTCAGTATTGTGGTATCTGATAACACTCAGCTGAGCTATTTTTAAAGTACCTAATTCAATGTAAATTCATTCGTCATGAACCTCTGGTCTGATAAATTTTTATGTCTGAATGCTGTGTCGAAACAGCACAATCAAAAAAATAAATAAAAGAAAGAAACAGCACAATCTCTGTATCTGGGGTCATTCAGGGCGTTGTCATTTCACCCATGAAATCAGGAGTCTGAGAAAAAGAAGAAAAAAGGAGAAGGATATAAAAAGAGTTTTGTGATCAAAATATCTGTTAAGATTAGTTGCCTCAGCTGAATGAAAATAGTTCAAAACTCAGATTGGCCTTTAATAAGCTATTAGTGAGGTCTCCTAGTGTCACTCGGTATGGAAAAAAAAGTAACAGGATGATAACTAACACTAAGCATTTGATTTTATCCCTTTGTACATGTTACACTAAAGAACAAAAACTCTAACATACTTGTAACTGATCCATTTATAAACGCCATTGATCAACTTAAGCCCCAACTGCATTCATGTTCCTAAAGTGCACTGGAACCATAGCAGCCGCAGACAATTAAATAAATACACTCTTATGTTAAGCACAAATAAGTTTTCAAGGCATCTGAACAAGTCACCCAATTGAAGTGACCATAGAATCTCTTCTCAAGCATACCTGTAACTTCATAATTCCGCAAGTCGCCAAAGTCCTAAATTCATGTTTAATTTTATGTAACTTCCCTAATTCAAATTCAGACATCAATGACATGGTTTCACAGTGAGTCTCAAATAAAAATTCTGTCCCGACCAAGAGATATTTTTTAAGAAATAAAACAGAAAATGAAGACATATGAAAAACAGGTGCCTTGCTTCAAGCATAAATTCGTCTGCGAGCTCTTTTGACTTTGAATAGAGGCTAGTTAACTTGCAGGGGCATGTTTCTCAATGGATGAGAAGGGGAAAAAATCTAGAATTAGTCAAAATAGAAAATGGCAGCCAAGACTTGCACAATAGATACAATCTACTTAAAAGAAAATCCCAGGGGCGACAGCAGGGCATGTCAGGCTCCCAAAGTGCCGCGTCATGCTCCTGAGCACAATGCACAGAACCAGCCAAGTCAGTCTCTGCCAACTGAGTTAGCGGCCAGAGTCCGACTCGGAGCAAGAAGGAGTTATCCCTCAGCTCAGTCGCTGCATTTATATACCCCACTTGACATGGGTCAAGAATGATGTAATGTGACAAATTAAGATTCTTGCTTTCAAAAACTATTACCATGCAAAGTAGCAGGTTTCCCTATGGCATGTTCCTACATACTGGATGTTGACTGGCCCTTTCCCAACTCTTTCCTCTCCCCATTTCTCTGCCCCCATCCCATTTAAACCCTTCCGTCTCCAGTACTCCCATATCCATCTCCATCATCTTTTAAATCTTTCTATTTCATTAAATTAATATAAACAGAGATAGACTGGTGCATTCTGAAATACGAGCAGTGGGGAGGTCATGACAAGAAAACTGGTAAGAGCACTAAGTGGTAACACAGTGCGTATGAAATCACGATCCAATCCCAGTTGTGACGGGGTCCATTGACTACAGGTGTTTGACACAAAGGGATGGAATGACAGGAGTACCGAAAGTTTGAGGCCAGTCAGGGCCACGGGGAAAAACCCTGTCTCAAAGGCAAACAAAACCTGAACTGGAAAGATGGTTCAGTGGGTAAAAATGCTTGTCAAGCTCATGAAGAAGGCCTCCATGCAACCATGCACGAACACACACACACACACACACACACACACACACACACACACCCCATATACATACACAGTAATAGCGTTGCTTAAAAACCTGCAGAACAGTATGTTAAAAGTTAGGTACTAGAAAGATAATGCTGACTCTAATGACTGCTACAGTCCTAGATTCAATAAAATCCAGAATGGTATATCTAAAGACTGAACCCAATGGGAGGACTGAAATCTCATCATATGGGAACAGTTTTATAGGTGTGGTTCAACTCTCCCAACCAAAATGCAAGTGGACCCAACAGTTTTCTCCCTTTGCTCTTGGTATTAAGACTACTGGGATTTGTTTGTTTGTTTGTCGGGGATTTTATGTTTTGTTTTGTGTTTCAACAAGGTTTTTCTGTGTAGCCCTGGCTGTCCTGAAACTCACCAGGCTAGCCTCCAACTCACAAACATCTGCCTGCCAATGCCTGCCCAGTGCTGGGGCTAAAGGCTTGTGCCACCATGCCCAGCAAAGACTATTGGTTCTAACTCCCAGGAGCATCACTGACAAAGTTCCCATCTGAAAGACCCTACAACGGAATCGACAATACACAGCGAAGGAAAGGTGTTCCCTAAATTCACATGCAGGTAATATTGTTACTTTAAGACTAGCAATAAATCAAGAACAGAGGCGGCAGCCAGCACAAATTCAAAGGCAAAAAATAAAATAAGTTTTCACTTTTATTCTCCAAGGTAAAGTCTAGACATATCTAATACTCAGAATCCTCTGGAATGGCATTTTCTTTTCGGGGATTCAACCGTTCAGATGTCCTGAGATGTCTACATACATTTGTTTTCATTCTAAAACGGAATATCCCTAGCATGTTCTTGGTCCTCCTTCTGTGAAGCCACTTGGTTAAATCCACATTTTCGGTAGGCAGAACCACACACTACAAACTGAAGCTGGATATCACACGTAGGTGAAGGTATTTTGAGACTCATACTATTTTTTTTTAATCAATACCTAGCACCACAAATGAGACAACGAAATTATTTTATTTCTCTTATGTGAGAAACTAGGTCAACCAACACCATTTGAATGCCTTTTGATTGTAAATATCTGTTTAACACCACTCTTCTACAATAATACATCTGGAATCCACCACATTCAAGAGTGAGATAGCTGCTGGGCAGTGCCCTCGTATTTGTGATTTATACAGTGTGGTGGGCAGGTCCTATTGTGTCTCTGAGATTCCGTAATCCACTTAGCTGATATCTGTTATATTTTCAACAACTCACAATCTAGAATGGAACACGCAAATATAACGGCAGTGCAGTTCAGTGCTCAGCACCTACCTACCCAGTTCCAAGCTCCAACACTGAAGTCAATCACTCAACTTCAATTCACACACAAGTACTTTCTATAAATGTGTGAACAGATGCGTGTGTGGTACAACTGAGGTACAAACGGGGCAAGATGACAGAGAGTGGCTTCAGAACGGCACTTCCACCCTACAGGCCTGCGACTGTCAAGAGCTCACTCTTCCCACTTAATTTTTCAAGTTGTAAAGCAAACACATTGAAGCTTTATAAAAACAAACACAAGTTAATCTTCTCATATAGCACCTGGTATACAGTAAGCCCTTGAGGTCTGCTAGCTGATTTCACTGTTAAAGCCACAGCCACAACATCCTGTTAATATAGTATGGGCGAGGAAAAGCACTGCAAAAGCATTATTGTATGGAACTTGAACACATAACAACACAATAAAAAAATTATTTTTATATTTTTCCCATGATGTGCCACAGCCGAATAAGATCCATTTAACTAAGCTCAAATCAATTCGGGAAAGTGGATTCACTTCAAAGATTTCAGCATTTATTCCAGTAAATAATGATTTCCTTAAGGACTTGAGAACATAATACTAAACTTCCAAATCTAAAGGAAAAACAAAACTGGACCTTCAACTTTTCCAGAATTAGATCTCAGAAAGTGACATTTGTGATTCAGCTGTATGTCATCAATGGTCTGAGAGGTCGAGAGGCTGACACTGTCATAGCATTTTCCATCTTCACTACACTCGGATGCTGCCTGGAAGTCAACTGCTTTTTAAACCACAGCCAAACAGTACAAGAGGCTCACACACACAGAGAGAGATTCAAAACAGGTCTTTGTTTCATCAACAGTGACAATTTCATGGTTTTGTCTGCAGTTTACTGGATAAACAACATACCGTTCAAGAGGTCTCGTGGGAATAAGGAGGGCACAAAGTCACAGCGTAGAACTTGTCCATGAGGAATATTCTTACCACAAACCATGGCCACTTGATTTAGCTAGGATAGCTAAATCAGGATAGCCTTATCCCATCATGTAGGGGATTCCTGCCATCCTAAGGATGTCCCTCCTTATTTCTTTTCTGCCTAGTGTAGATTTGGCTACTCCCTTTCAGGAATTGCCAAGCAGTAAAAAGTGATGAGCCATTTAATCTCTTAACAGCATCCCCTCACTCCTAATACACAGGCTACACAAGAGTGTAACAACGGCAAACACAAGGCTGCCAGTTTCAACTCCAGCCATTGCTCTCCATACCTAAAACATTTCTTGGGCTATTGGAACCTCTTAAGAAATTTACATGAAAACTAAATGATGACGTTTTCTGTGATTTTTAATATGGTCACATGTTCTATAGGGAAAAGGAAAATAAGAATAGAAAAAAAATCTTAGGGTCCTACTTCATGGGCTTTCACACACAAATGTACACAAAGTTAGTTCTAATCTCATTTTGTAAGCACGAGTACAGTGGCTATAAGGATTTAAGTCATTTGCCCAAGGTCACCCAATGAAGAAAAAAAAATGTTTTGTTTCAGATACCTATCTGTATGACGATGTTAGAACACGTAGCAAGAACTTTGCTTTTTAAATTCCTTCACCTCTTCCATCTGACTACCAAGGACAGAGAACAGAATGCAGGGCCTTGTGCACACAGACAAGCATTATCATCAAAAGACTAGTCCCAGCCCAAGCCTACTTTTTACAAAGCTTTGGAAAATTCCCCATGGAAAGTCTCTCCTGAATACAAGAAAAGAATCCTTCACTTGAATAAGATGGATAAACCAGTAGGTAAGAACTGAGTTACAATGGATAAGGTGCTTCATTTATTTGTCTTGGGTTCATCTCACTAAAGTAAACAGGATCGAATATAACAGTAGCTCTCACAGGGGACCAAACGCTAGGATATGGTTAATAGAGTCCACATAATATTTTACATCTAGCCGGGATTGGTGGCTCATGCCTTTAATCCAAGCACTTGGGAGAGAGGGGGGCAGATCTCTGTGAGGCCAGCCTAGTCTACAGAGTGAATTCCAGGACAGCCAGGGCTACACAGAGAAACCCTGTCTCCAAAAACAAAACAAAACACAAACAAACAAGACTTAAATACTGGCCAAACTCAGTCTGGCTCACAGTGCTCAAACACTAAATAATTAAATTGTCTAAGAATTTCCAATGGCATTTATCTCAGTGTTTGCATATTAATGAGGAAGAAAATTCTGAGATATCAAGACATCCCGTTCTACCATTTTTTTCTCCACAATGCCACCTCAATTTTAGTCTGAGAACAAAATCAAACAAACCAATCAAACAAACAAACAAAAGCATACCAAACACCAAAAACAGTTGATACCTTAAAAAAAAGAAAAGAAGAAAAACCAGGCAAGAATATGTTTTTTAAAAATAGGGGTTTTTTTTTCCTCCCATTTAAAAGCAAACTACCCCAACTCTAGAAAACTCAATAAGTTCCTATTGCTTCCTACCAAGCACCTTCATCATCTGTCCTTTCTAAAACAAAGATGGCAGAGACAAAAATCAATTCTCCATGGGTTGACTGACGGGCTATAGTTTCTGTAAATAACTCTGAATCAATATTTATCTTTTACCCTCTTTTATTATTAACTTGATTAATTAGCCTAACTTTGTTGACTTAAGAAACCTGCAAGATAATAAACTAGTTTGAAGAAGGGCTAACTAAAATCACTTCTGCTCTGAGGAGATCTTGTACCAAAAAGGTGGGGTCAGAAATGTATACATAACGAATTCTTGAATAAATAAAGTGGGGGAATATAGTGGTGAAGGGCATGTTCACTGAAATAAGGCAGTTCCAACATGAAAACATGGCTCTATCCCTTACTTAACCTCACATAAGAAAACTATTAAAGCATCTCAAGGCACTGCCATGGGACCTGGTTCTTACAACATCAAAAGAGGATTAATGACACTTTTTAAACAAGCATCACAAATAACATAATTGGTTGACGGGCTATGGATCTGTTACCTTAACAGCTTCCTCTGAGAGTACAACATTCCATCCCACAGGAAACCTCTTAACAGGAAGGGAGATGACGCCAAACAGCTTCAGGAAGTCCCTGAAATGGACCAGATTCACTATCTGCCAGAGTAAGTGAAGAAAAGCTGAGAATACCTTCTCCGAGGAGTGGTACTGAGCTGCAGAGAAGGCTGTGACACCAGGCCAGCTGCCTGTTAGAGGTTTAGGCCACTGAGTCACTTGGAAAGGACACTCATCAACCTGTTGAGCTGCTTTATGCTGTGTGCTCCAGGCTCTTGCTTTTTTAAGCTGCCGTCTGTGCTGAGGTGGGTTTTATGATGCAGCTGTCTTTGAGTCATTTCTGCTCCTTAACCCCTCACCCATACTCCTTTAAGTAACCACAACAGAACTCACTTGTTCACCAAGTTGGACTTATGGTATCCATACTTTGGACTGTCCCTATCTAAGGTGAGAAGAAATGTGCGTTGCATCCCCCCAGGAAGAAGTCTGTCATGTAACAGGATCATCCCTCCCCAAACCATTTTTAAACATACCTTAAAGAACATATCCAGACTCTTTTATCTCACATGGAAAAGCAGGAGGAAAGGTGGGGTAGGACTAGAACAGGCAGTTATTTAAAAACTACAAATTCTTTTACAGCATCATCCTTTGTGAAATATAATTTGTTCATTGACCAGAGTCCTCGGTATGGACAAAGCAACTGCTTACAGCCTTTCATGAAAAAAAAAAAAAAATGCAATCAAGACCTAGTATGGAGAAAAGGCTGAAGACATCTAGTTCTTATGTTTACCATTTTGTGTAAAAGCCCCTGACGGCAAATCAGGAAGAAGAAATGTGTTGGTTCAAGGATCTGGGAAAGCTTCAAGAATGTGGAGTGTAGAATGCACGCAGCATCCACTGAGCATCGCGTGATGGCTCTGGACAGCGAGCTGGGCTAGTAGAATTCCACAGGAAGAGGGATGGGCGAGGGCAGAGATGAAGAAAACTCTCTAGATTTCTAGACAGGCTACAGGTGACTTCCCAGGTGTGAAAGGAATGTGGGTAGAAAGAGCCTGTGCAAGGTGAACCCAGAAAGGAAAGTTAGGAACGGGAATCCATGCAATCCTTGACAGGGCTGTTGGAAGGGAGTGAGAGGCGCTCCATATGAGCTGACCCCAAGTTTGAAGGTTTCCCTGTAGGTGTTACAAATATTATAAGAAAGACTAAAATGGAACCAAATACAGCAGCTGAGGACAGTGGGAAACTGAAGTTTAAAAGTTTATTAGCCTTTCCTGGGGGAAAAGCAAAGGGGAAGAAGAGGGTGGTGGGGGAAGGAAAGGGGAGACTGGGAAGAAAGGAGGAAGGGGACATCCTTGGGATATAAAATAAATAAACTGAAGTAAAAAATTTAAGTTTATTAGATTCTAAGACTTTAAAACGCTTAGCAACACATCATCTTTGTGATACAAAAAAAAATAATTTTTTTTTTTAATTTGGGGTAAAAATCAAGTGGTTAGCTGAGGAGGGGTGTGATAAGAGAGACTGACCAGCATGTGTGACCCATGGGTAGGTCAACCTCAAAGAGTCGCTAATTGTAGGTTAAATGTTAGGCGTGTCCACTACATACACCAAGGATCTGATGGAAGCAGCAGAGGCAGAATTAAGGCTGCAGTGGAGTCACACTTTGTGTATTTCTGATTGGTAGTGGGTGAACAGCATACTAGAGGCCGCCACAGAAATCCAAACAGAAAGACAAAGCGGTTAATGAAAGTCAGGAAGCAGAGCCGGTGAAGTGTGCTCCACTGAAGCATAGAGAAGCCTCCAGGCCTCTGCTGGGAAGATGGGAGACCCTGAGCAAAGGGATGACAAAGCATCATCAGAGCTTTAGGCGGCCGTTCCCAGTGGTATCAAAAACTCTCTAATTATCCACATTCAAAATTAGCATAACTGTCTTCTGTGCAGCTTCACCCAGCAGCTGACCAAAGAATAGGCCAAGTCACAGGGTTCTGGGTAAGAATGGGAGGAAGGACAGAGGTCCCTGGAAGGGTCAAGGACATAATAAAAACTACATAGTGAGACAACCACCAACCAAAGTGCATGCTTAGGCTAAGCCTACACCCCCTACACACAAGTAGTGGCATGGGGCCCCTAACAGTGGGAGTGGGGGCTGTCTCCGACTCAGTTGTCGCCTGCCACTGGATCCCTTTCCCCTAGCTGGGCTGCCGTGTCAGGCCCCAGTGGGAGAGGATGTGCTTAGTCCAGCTGCGACTTGAAGTGCCAGGGTGGGCTGATACCCCTTGGGGGCCTCCCCTTCTCTGAGAAGGAGAGGATGGAACTGAAGGAGGAGGGGGCTGTAGGGTGGAACTGGGAGGAGAGCTAGGAGGGGGGCTTGGATTAGGTTGTAAAGCAATTAAATTTGGAAAAAAAAAATCTACTCAGAAAACCACCCACTAAAAGAAATGTGAAAGCATAGGTACAACAGGTTCTCAACCTATGGGTCACAACCCCTTTGTGGTTTGGTGGACCCTTTCATAGGGGTAGCTTATCAGATTACATTCTGATTGGTAATGGTAGCAACAAAATAATTTTATGGTTGGGGTCACCAGAACATGAGGAACTATATTAAAGGGTTGCAGCATTAGAAGGTTGAGAGCCACTGATGTAAGAACAAATATACTAAACTCCTAAGCAAGATTCCTTAATCTGATACGAGTATAATGATGCTTGCACATCTGTGTGTGTGTGTGTGTGTGTGTGTGTGTGTGTTTGTATGTATGGGTGTGTGGTGTAGGTGCTGCATAACTGAGATTTAAAGAAAAAAATCCTACTTCTCTACAAGCAAGAAAAATACTAAGTAAAACAAAGTCAGTCCACTGTTGTCTTCAGAGAACATACGAACCTGGCAATTCCTCATACTCCCTCAGACCTCCACCTTAAGACCCCGTGTGCCCTGGGACAGAACTAATCTCACTGAATTCCTACCACATTTCCTACATACCTCAGCTGCAGGATCTACACCTCTTGCAGACCAGGTCCAGAGCAGGGACCTCCTGAGGATCCTCCTGAGGAAGGAGGATCACTCGATTCAGGTCAGCCCAAGCTATTGTCTTAAAAGATGAGGAAAAGGAGGAGGAAAAGAAGAAGAAAAAGAAGAAGAGAAAAAGGAAAAAAGAGGGGGAAAATGAGGAGGAGGAAAGTCAGCTCAAAAGTTCCCTGTCCCTGAAAGCGTCCAGCCTTTCAATCACCATAATGAGTTCCACAACCCTCGGCTATTTCCCCTAAACAATTATAAACGTCCAGTCGTAAGGGAATATTACCTTTTTTTTTTCTATGAACCCATCACAATATATTTTATTCAGAGAAATCCCAATTTTGTTCCAGACAGTTCAAAACAATAATTATATTCCTGGGATTAAAGAACTGTCACCTTTTTACACCTACTACTTGCCTCCAGTTTCTGGCATAAAACAATTTAATGGCATGTTGAATAAATGAGCATTTTTCTAATTTCCTAGTACTGATCAGATTTTAGGTAGTTACTTATTGTGCATCCTTTACTGTTACTACTTTCTTCTTGAATGAAGACCTGAATCCTAATTCCACTCAAATACTCTATTTACAAAGACAGATTTTTAACTAGAAGGACTGCAGAGGTAGCCGTGTCATCCAGTGTAATAGTGCAACCTAATGACTTGATCCTTTAAGTGGGACTCATCCCACATTTGTCCTCCACTCCTAGGTATCATCCCTTTAGTACAGATGCTGACATTACTTCACCTTTCACTTACCAGCACTCCGATAACATTAACAGCTGCTTAAGACACAGGTGATTCCTACACCTGCCCCTACAGCAGAAGACGATTTTATAAGGCCCGCCGCCCTAGAGGGTAACCAGTAGTCCGCACCCTTTTGACACCCAGAATCTCGTAGAATCCTAGGAGGTCTGCCAGGAGCCCCCTCAGCTTTCTGACTGCATACATTTGGAGTGGGTCTGAGTAACTGCAATTTCACGAAGTTCCCAGCTAACATGGTGGGCTCTGCTGGAAGCACCACCACAACACCGCAAAGGTAAAGCTGTGGAAGACACCTGCTTAGACTTCTGCTTCCAACAGGGAACAAGGACAAGAAGACACCCATGAGGAGCCAAATGGAGAGTGTGGGACAGAGGTGAGGCTTCCCAGGAAGGAAACAGATCAGACAACGGGAATAACATGGAAGCGGAACTCAGCCCAACAAACCTCATTTCCACATCTAAATCTGTGTTGGGATAACAAAAGCCTGAAGACAGCCAAGGGAACTTGACAAAGGAATGTTAATCATTTCAACATAGCGTATCCTGCATTAATTACATCATACTTTAAGAGGCCAGCGAGATGGCTCAGTCAGCAAAGGTGCTTCCCCTATAAGCCTGATGACCTGAGTTCAATCTCAGGAACCCACATAAAGGCGGAAGGTGAAGATCAACTCCAGGAAAGCTGTCCTCTGACTTCCACTGTGCACTGTGGCACACATGCTCCCACACACATCATGCACACAATAGTACAAATAACTTTTAAATAAAGAAAAATATTATGGCACCTAAAGCAAAACATCTCTGGCACAAGAAAAGGGGGAGAAAATCTAAATAAGGCCCAACAACAAGCATACAAAGAAAAGTAAGTTCAAAATATGATAAGGCATCATTTCAAATCAATTTCAAAAGATCGTTTATTCAAGAAAGAACAGAAAAGAGTAACCTTCATTTTATTTTTGGCAGATATTTAATAATATTCTGAGATAAGAAAATACTTTATTATAAAATACAAGTATTTTTAAGTAAAGCAGAGAAAAAAGATATCTAAAATAATAATAAACTGAGATGCTTCAATAAACAAAGCATGATCTCCACTAAGCCAGGAAAAGGTTGGAACCAGGACATATACAATCAATGGGTTTCATTGTAACAGTTTTTCTAACACTCAGCTAGCTGGGCCTGGTGGCTCATTCCTTAGGCAGATCTCTCTTAGTTCGAAGCTAGCCTGGTCTACATAGTCATCCAGCACTACATAGTAAAAACCATGCTGTGGGGGTAGAAAAGTCAAATAAAATGATGAATATGCAAACAAAGATCTCTGTCTACCCTGTGAATGTGTATGAGAAAAAAAATAAATGACTATTAAGACATCTTTTCTATTAAAACATTTTAAGGGCTTCCCAAATACCATGAACCACTGAAGAAAAACAAAATAAAAATAAAAATAATAATTTCCCCTTCATTAAAAATTGTGGTGGCTTCACATGTTAAACAAAACAATGGAAACTTCCAAGCAAAGCCTGGTGGAGGCCGGAAAGGCACCCACATCCAGCCCAGGGTGAATATAAAGCTGAGAAGGAAACAGCTCTTCACTAGGTTGATGCTGCTGATTCACTACTATAAAGCCAGGTGGGCTGTTCAATGACGTTCATGTAAAGCGCATCCTTGATTTTAAAAGCTGGGTGGTTTTTAAAGGTTCTCTCAGAAGAGAATCAATAAAGAACAGCTTGTCTTTTTTTTTTTTTTTTCTTTTTTAAGTTCCAAGTCTTTCTACTCCCAACACTTCAGTACACAGAGCAAAACGCTATTATTTTCAGAAAACACACAAACACTGACTAGAGACTAAAGGGGTTTTGACAGATACTTAAAATTACCTAGGTCTCTTCTAAAAGAAAAATCTATTCACATAGATTTGTATTAGTAAAATTAGTATCCACAAATACTAATGTGTGCTGTGCTTTCCAGCTGTTTAAATTTCGGCAAGTTTACTGAAATAAAAACCACCGGTCATCACATGAACACATTCTGGTCTGCTGCCCAGACTCGATTCTGGTTACACCCACTCTCTCCCATTCACAGGCCATTGCTAAGATGGCGCCATTGCTAAGAGCACTGGCTACTCATCCAGGAGATCCGAGTTCAAGTCTCGGCACCCACACGGCAGCGCAAAACTGTCTGTAACTGTAGTCCTGTGGGCTCTAACACCTTCTTCTAGTGTGCAAATGCACATGTAGACAAAACCTAAACAAACAAGTAGATAATTTTTCAAAAGAAGTTAAAGAGGAAACACATCTCCTGTCCAAATGGGATCACTTATCTTGACATGTGTTCTCAGTAATCAGCAATGTCCTCATCTCCCGCATATGTAAAGGCGGGCTATTTCTAATTACAGATGTGAAAATTGACTGGCTGAAGACCTCCGTAAGTAAGTAGACTCCAGCCTGTGTACATAGGGAAAATATAAAAATCACCAAAAAAAAAAAAAAAAAAAAGAGCTCCCTATGCAAGACAAGACAGCCATAGGCTCAGAGACAAAGACTTCTGGTGAGAAACCATAACCAAACAAGGAAACTCGCTTGTGTAGCTGCTTGTTTTCTTTCCTAGAGGAAAAGGCAATAAAGTCTTTTAATATAGACACAGTGTACTTTTACTATCTCTACATCTTTACCAGGTACAGCCTTTTCTAATGATTGCTACAGGCTAGAAAAAAAAAGTGCTTACAGAGAATCACATTCCATGAATTAATGAGTTACAAAACACCCTGGCTTATACTTGGGAAACCACAAGGCCAAGCCAAATATCAACTACTGAATTACTGAGCAGAAACTGAGAGCTGGGGCTTGGGAGAGCGCTCAGTCCTGGTCTGGCCGTGTCCACAGAGGGTCCACCTATGAACCTTAGTTTGATCCTCAGACACCATGTGAACAGCCAGGCACAGTGGCAAGGAGTCTTGCCATCCCAGTGATGGGAGAGGTGGAGACAGGTAATGCCTGGGGTTCTGCGGCCGACCAGCCTAGCATATGAGGGGACTGCCCCAGCCAGTAATGGAGATCCTGTTCCAAAACAAAATGGGAGGGGGGTGAGGGGAGTGGGCAGGTTAGGTCAATCTTGCATTCGTCATATGATATGGTACATACTCAAACACTTCAACCACTGAGCTACAGACATGTGTGACATGAACTTGTGCTCAAGGAGTTCTTACTGTGAGCAATTCTTCTCTTTATATAAAGTTCCTATAACTACTTCCAGTGTGTCTTGTCACTCTACAAAGATCATTCCGAGCTTAGGGCAATAAAGATGACTTGCCAGTGTCCTCAGATGAAGAATAACCTCCACTGCTGCCTGGCAAACTGGCAGCTTGACCCGCATCCGCTGAGCCAACCAGCCTGGAGCGGAAGGAAGGAGCCAAAGTTAACTGCCTCCCACTGCCATAGCAATGAACCTCACTCCTCCTGGGTTACCAACTACCGCCTTCAGGAATTTTCCCTTTGGCACCTCAGTGGCCCTTGCAATCTGTGCTCCTTGGTGAGGGCAACTTTCTCCCCACTTGCCTTTACACATCCAGGCTGAGAAAGCCAGATTTGATGCTGGATTACAGCCAGGAGAAACCAGTGCTAACTTCCCAGAGTCCGCTGACGGCCACGCTTTGGAAAATCCTGACCAGTGAGGAAGAGAGTATGCATCTTCACGTCATCTACATTCCTGTACACTTTCTCAAAAGGGCCAGGTACTTTAAGAACCAGACACGACACAATTCAACGGAGGAAAACACAAAACTATTTGATTGCCTGGCATTTCAAAGATTTGGATGTTCCTCATGTTCCTTATATTAACAGGCATTACATGCTCTCAGAGGTTGTTTCAAGATACATGTACATATATACATTCATATGTAAGTGGACTGGTTTTATGTATACATACACATACACACACACACACACACACACATATATAAGTATGTCTGAGTGCAGGCGTATGTGCATGCACAGCCTAAGAGGAGGTCAGAAGACAACTGTCAGGAGCGGATTCTCTCCTGCCACCTTGTGAGATCCAGGAATGAAACTCTGATTGTCAGGCCCACGGGCAAGTGGCTGTAGCCCCTGGAACATCTGCCAGCCAGAGGTGTACAGCATTAAAACAGAATGACCTTTCCTTCTTGCTCTACAGAGATAACTTCCATTTGTTGTGGTAATACCATAAATGTGCTTCCTGCTAATGACCAACTCAGTATCTGATAAAATTGGTTTTCAGTAAATACATGTTAACTGAAAAAAAAAAAAAAAAAAAAAACACAGTAAACTGATGATTAGAATAGAAAGATTTCTTATCCTCAAAATGAGTTATCTGCTAAACAGGCTGAATCCCCATCTTTTCTAAGCAATCTTTTCCAACTGACCCTTTCCTTCTCAAACCCATTCCTTGTCACAGACCGTTTCTTCTTCCTTTAAAGGAGCCGGAGGAGCCACAACCCTTTCATCCTCCTATACCAACAACTCCTCGGGTGCCCGCGCTTCCGCAGGACTACTGAAGAGCCCAAACCTGACCTGGGCTGTACTTACACAACCTAAGCTGTGTGCACGAACAAGGGCTAGCAGCCCAAACCTGAAATCCCTGCACTCAGGAGGGTAAGTTCAAGGCCCACCTGAACTACCCAGCGGGAACCCTAAACCAACCAAATCACCACAGAAGAAATGATGCCTCTGACCCAGCAGGCAATTACATGCAGTCAGACCTTAGTTCAACTCCCTCCAATTGCTAACTGCCTCTATTTCCCCCAAAGGATGTTCCTTCTCTCGCATCTCATCCCAGACGACACTCACCGATTCCTCTAAGGGCTGCAATGGTTTTCGGTTTCTAGCTGAGGAATTAAACCTGTGGGTGGTTCCTTCATAGCATCAGGCTTGGAAAATGGCCCTCTCCCGACACTAAAGCTTCTATCCCTTTCAGTTAATGATTTCACTGGGAACGGTTCAAAGGCTCAAGAGGCAAAAGGTTAAAAAATAACACCAAACCACACAGGGATACCCACAGGACTTGCTATGCAGACATTTCAAGGAGAATTTTTAAATGAATTTTAAGTAACTGAACAACTTAGAATATAAACTTACAGAGAACAGGAATACAGTACATGTAGTCAAAAACCTAAATGCTCACGAAAAAATCTAGAAACATGCATTCTATCTATAAAGTTATGAGCACTGCTTTGGAAAGAATCCAAATGGTCTTTAAGGTGTAAACCAGTGCTCTGATAAGTGAATCCGTAAAATGCTGCTTACTGAGCTCCCATCAGATCCTGTTTAACAGACATGACTCTATCCCCAGGATCCACTGAGAATAGAAAACCACTTAACCCAAAGTTCTCTGGAATATTTGACCACTGGAACTTTATGCAGAAAACATGAAAACTCCTAAGATCATAATGAAGAGGGAAATGTTGAAATGTCAATTGTTTGCATTATCTCCACAAGGCAAAACATAAATATTTTCCTTTTTAAAGTCACTAGTTCTCTTAATACTTTGCATTAAGAATGTTAGTTTTACAATAAAAATTACTTAAGGAAAATAAGATAAACAAGCAAAATGTTCTGTCCCATTTAGGGTTACCTCTGCTACAGTCTGGCCTTGCCACATTGTAGTTCTCCAAGCCAGAATGACCGTGTGCCAATTCCAAGGCACGGATAGTTTCCTGTATCATTCAGCCTTGGTTTCCAAGACATGCCACTGCACCGTCATGTGACTCTACACACTAACACTTTAAGATACAGGCTTGTCTTTAGAACAAGCACTGGGTGTCAACTGGATCCTGCCACTAAGCACAACAGTACATGCCAAGCAGCTGGCTAACATGCCACCTGGTAATCTGGCATCATTCCTGTGACCAGTATCGGGCAATTTAACACCATTACCTTTCTTGATGGTGGTGGTTTGGTTCGGTTTGGGGGTGGGGTAGGGGTTCTGATGGGTACTATGTAGCCCTGGCTGGCCCAAAACTCACTCTATGGAACTCACAGAGATCTACCTGCCTCTGTCTTTCAAGTGTTGGGATTAAAAGTGTGTGTCACCAGGCCCAATATCACCAAAATTACTGAGACCTTATACATTTTAAAAGTAGAATCCCAATTCCCCAAATACTCATTTGGGATCATTATCTATCTATTTAAAAAATATCTTACAAATATTTGTTTGACCTCTGATGCTGTCAAAAAGTCTATGCCATTTGCAAAAGTGCCCTGTGAAACACACTGATTAATGTCAATTTTCCAGAAGCTGCCTATTTCTTTGAAAACTCTTAAGCATTGAGTATATCCCTGGGTATAACCAGAATACAACCGTAATATCTATGATGAAAAAAAGCTGATATGGTGTTAAGAAATTCTGAATGAAACTTTCTTAAGGATATGGAAGCCAATCTCAAACAACTTAAAAATGTCCAGGACTACAACTCAGTGGTAGGCAATTCTTGCCTAGCATGCACAAAGTCGAAGGTTCAATTCCTGACATATATTCCTGTTAAAACAAAAAAACAATTTAAATAAAGCAAGTTAATTATATAAATCCACTACCCTAGGTGCCTTCTCCTGTTAGCTTGGCACAACCTCGGGTCACGTGGGAAGGGGGACTTTCCCAGAATTTGCCTAGATCAGATTGGTCTATGGACATGTCTGCAGGGGACTGTCTCAGTTGCGGTGAAAAGGTCCAGCCCACTGTGACAGCAGCATCTGCACACTGCTTGTCCCAACCATGTAACAGAGCTAGCAGGTTACAGTCCTAGACACGCGCCAGGAAGCAGCATCCCTCCACCAGTTCTACTTCCGTTCCTGCCCTAACCACCTCAGTAATGAACTGTGACCTGGAAGTATAAGCCAAATAAACCGTTTCCTCCCTAAGATGCTTTTGGACAGAATGTTTTTTCACAGCAATGGAAAGGAAACTAGGGGACCCATTTAACCATACTTGTCCAAATAAAGGCACCCCAACCCAGTCACTCAACCCAGGATACTAGTCAAACAATCTGTCATCCAGCACTTTCCCCCCTCAGAGAGGGTTGCACTAAATTGTCCAGTCTTGCTACAAGCTCCCAGAATGGCCTGGGGGAATGATTAGAAGTGCAGTCTGGAATCACCTTGGTAGCACATTCCTCATCTAATGGGGGAGGGGGAACGACTTTCTTTTCTCTTTGTGAAAAAAGCAAGAGCCATGTACTTGGAACGGATTTCTCACAGTGGATTTACGAAGCTTCACCAAGTCCCAAACTCTACTTCCTATGGAAGCCAAATGAGAAGTGGGTATTTTTGTCTACCTCAGGGCTCCTGCTCCCTGCAGCACTGATGTCAACTTATAATCAGATGCTTTCTAATAACGTAGACGGTTGTTTGAAATTTATCAAACACATAACACGCCAAGTACATACGTGCCAGTCTTATTTCCAGTCTGCTTCTGTGGCGCTACTACCATCACTGTGCCCAAGCCAGCAAGCGGTGCAGGCAGACCCAGCGCCAGATCTTCTGTCCGAGCTTACCCTGCCTACGTCAGCAGCCTGCCAAGAGCCATCTGACTTCTGGATGGACCAGTTTTGTCTGAAACCAAAACCAATGCTATTAAGTGCCCAGAGAGTCCAGCCCGCTGCATCATTCCATCAGACAACTGTTAAGTAGGCTGCAGCACTGAATGAAGAGACTCACTTTTAAACGCCCCAAGGATGGTGGGGTCACCTGCCCATACGTTATCACTTCACAAAGGGCTTTCTGTTTTTTGTTTTTATTATTGAATTTATTCACTGACAATTCCATACATGTATCTAATGCATTCCGATTACTCTCACCTCCCCCACGTCCACCCCTGTTCCCATATCTCTCAACACCTTCCTTTCCTCTCCACATTCCTGTCAAAGGTTCTATTGTTTTGTTGTTGTTGATTTTTAAAGATAAAAGTCTAGCTTAGGAGTTCATCTAACTTTAGGTGCCTATAAAATGTCAATACATTGCCAAAATATTCTTAAGGGGAAAAAAAAAAACCCACAGATGAAGGTGTTTTTGTGAACTATACATAGTATGCAGTTTTACACTCATTTTGGAGAAGAAAAAAAAAAGAAAAAAAGAAAACTCAGCAACATTTAAATCTAGGGGGAGAAATAAACACTCAAAGCCATCAGAGAAAAGGGTTATGTCCTTTAGGTGATTTTTCATTAGCAATTTGGGAAATGGAAGTTGTTACAGGTTTCATTATTTGAGACAGGATCTGATTATGTAGTCCAGGACAGCCTGGACCTGCAGTTAGTTCCTCCTGCCTCGGCCTCCAGAGTACTGGAATGACAGGCCTGTCCCGTCATGCCTGACACAATTTAATTTCTTGCCTTCATACTACCTCCGAATTCTCAATCCCTTCTTTCTAGAGCTACAACAAACAGACCACTCATAATTGTGTCTTATGTTTCAATCTACTGTTATTTATGTCAACAGGCCAATTCCTCTAACAGGGATCCTACACCATAATGCCAAGGCCATTGACAAGTCAGACTCTCCAGCCTTGACACAAGAATGATTGGATCCTACTGGCCTGCTTGTGCAATTACTTCACTTTTAAAACCCCTAACCTGACTTATAAATCAAATGCTCTTTCCCATCTCAGTTCAAATAGGAATATTAAACCTGTAAATCAACAACATTGTCTGTATGTCCTGTTAATTTTGCCCCACAAATGTAAGACAGAAACAACAGCACTAAGAATTTTCACTTGTACTGTAAAGACTATGTTTCATCTGATCTCCCAAGAATAAGTGTTTCAAAAGTACCACACAGCTATGTACCTTGACTGGTGTGCTAGCACTAAAATCTAGCGCTTACTATTTATATTATGTTTGTCATGTGGATCTGAGAAATATTTCAAATCACAGTATCCTAACAGCATTCCAGAGAAATAATGTAAGACCAGAGCTAGGCCCAGTAAGGGATGAGGCCCTGGGTATGATTCCCAGCACAGAGAGAACAAGGAATACTCATTTTGTAGTGTGGTCTGATTTGTTCTGCTTTTCGTTGGTTATAGTTTTTGTTGTTTTGTTTTGTATTTGTGAGCCAAAAGTTTCACGCCTGCTTGAACGCACTTGTAATCCTCCTACCATGGCCTCCCATGTGCTGGGATTACAGGAATGTTAATGTTAACCCCAGTCACCTTGGGGAAGTGGTCTACATACGGCAGTAGGGAGGGACTAAAATGAGCTTCCTCAGCATGAGGCCATCCCCTGTCACTTAAATTGGCCACCTACTGGAAAAACAACAACTAAGGATACAACTCCTACACACTAAGGAGTGACTTCATTGACACAGTCACAGTTTGACCACAGATTAGAACTTCCCACTCCCAAATTTCTTTGCTTGTCATGGTGACAAAATACTGACAGAAGCAATTTGTGAAGGAGGGCCTTACTGTGGCTCACAGGTTCAGTTTTCATCCCTGAGGGGGGGGGGGGCAGGGAAGCCAGCCGAGGGGGTTTTCAGGATAGCCAGACCCTGGCTGAGGCTCCAATTTTGGAAACAGAACAAGAGCCTGAAGCAGCAGCACCAGGCTATAGCCTTCAAAGGTCAGTCCCGGAGACCCGAATCTCAGCAAGCCTAGTCCCATCCCTCTGAAACCATGCTACCAACTGGGGACCAAGTGCCCCAAACATGAGCCTGTGACAGACATTTCGGATGTGAACAATGTCACATCCCCAAAGTTACAGATGCCTGTCACTCTTGAAGAGACTGCGTATAATCTTGTGCTTAAAACAGTCTAAACAATCTAAGAACGCTTCCGAGTGATTCACAGCAGTGCCATAGATCAAAGCCCTCAGAACAGCTTTAATGGCACAAACATATGTTTTTCTACCATCAAAAATTGTTGTTCTTTCATTTATCAGCTCTCTGAACATATGTTCTCGACTTTTGTTCTTTTTTTTTTTTTTTGTATCTTCATCCCAAGTACCAACCAGATCATCCAGACATTTCCATTTAGCAAATGACACATTACTCCAATATATGAAGCAGAATGAAAAGACAACTCTCCCTTTCAAACTCCCTGTAACTGGTTTCTCATATAAACAGCATATAAATGTTAGCCGAGTACAAACAGCTAAAGGAAAGACACTGATATATATAACTGATATAAACAAATTTTTAAAAAATCAAATTGTATATGAATAGTTGTTAACCCAAACTCCAAAAAGTTCACCATTTGATGCTGAATATAAATACGATTTTACATCTTTAAACTTTTACGCTTTAAACGCGTGTGACAGCCTTTCCTCGGCAATGTTAAACTGCTTGTGGTCTCTAAAACCAAGGGAAAGGCCTCCCTTCTGCATTCCCAGGCAGCACTACCTCTGTCCTCCTGATACTTCCCTGAGAGGATCTGGTAGAGCCTGCATGGCTGTGCCTCGTTCCCAGAAGATGCCCTGGAGGCACAATGGCTCAGCAGCTCCGTGGTGACTAAACTGGGACAAGTCCCTCACCCACCACCCAAATCCCACTGTGATGAGTAACAGCACAGTCAGCAGCGGGCTTGGTCCTTTGGTCCAACGCCTAAATCACCTTGGATGTCTTTAACGATTAGAGTGAAATGGAAAAGTGCCAGAACTTTTACAAACCGCTTCCTGATAGGAAGTCTCCAGAAGGACACAGTGAAGACCAACATCAGAAGTTATGGTGCTCACTACTTGGTCCCCATGGCAACATCTGTTGTCTGTACCACTGACTTACTTCACCGCCTTTGTGCCCCAGCCATCCCAAACACCCTCGGGATTCATCTCCTTGCCATTTAGTTTTCAAAGTAACTATAAAGCAATGAATGACCAAAATCCAATTTTCAAATGACCCACTGTTGATGACTGGCCTCTCCTGCCCTTTCTCTCTGTCTTTGTTGTTCTCTCTTTCTGTAATTTTGGAGACAAGATCTTACTCTGAGCAACAAGTAGACCTCAAACGACATACATAGCTCTGGCTCCCTTAGAGCTTACAGAACTCTTCCTGCCCAACCTTCCTCACTGCTGGGGTTACAGCCCTGAGCCACCGTAGCAGGCCAATTTTAACTTTTGATGTGCTTAACAGGGATGTGCTTAACACATTAAAAAGAGAAAGAAAGAAAGAAAGAAAGAAAGAAAGAAAGAAAGAAAGAAAGGAACGGATTTGAGTTATCAGATTTATTACTAATATTCAATAATATTGTTCCCAATAGCTTTTAGCATTACAATCAATTCGAGCTTGAAAAGTCTGTTCTGCATCTAAAAAAACACAAGTCCCAAAAAGAAGCATTTCAAATATGTACATAAAACCATAAATTTGAAAATGCTAAAAAAAGTTCTCTAAATAAATTCAAAGCAGTGTGTCACAGGACCACGGGCCTAAGTGAATGCTGGAAATGTGGTCTCGGTCTTCACAAAGCCCGGGGTTACATTTCCTTAGTACTCGGTGTGAGTCGAGGCCTCGTACAGTTCTATAAATGCATCACATCATACTTGGAAGGCGAGAATTCCTCCTTGAAAGCACCTTCCAAAGCAGACTACATTTCCAAGAGAAAATATGGCAGAGGAGAGTGGAGGAGAGGTAGAAATCCACTGCAGAGGGAAAACCTGCCCCAGTTACAATGTCACAGGGAAAATGGCTCCATTTCCTCTTTCAGATCACTGGTGTTGAACATTTTTCTTGAAGTGATGACATAGCTCATGCTTCCTTTTAGATGGGAAAACAGTTCCCAGGGAATAAATCATCCCAATAAAAATTAACCTAAGAAAGAGAGCGAAAACAGAGAGAAGCATGGGGGCTGGGGAGATGGGTCAGGGAGTAATGTGTGTTCCACACAAACACGAAGAGCTAAGTTCAGACTTCCAGCGCCACATACCCCGCTGGGCGTGGGGGGCAGGCTGCACCATAGGTAACCCTACTGCTGGGACTGGAGACAGGCAGAGCCCCGGAGCTCCACCATCAGCACTCTGGCCAACTGGTGAGCTTTGTGCTCAGGGAGAGAGGAGAGCACTAGAGGAATACAGCCACGATCAGTCTCTAGCCTCCACAGAAACACATGGGCACACACACAAGCGTGCGCTCATGCTCCAGAGTCACAGACAGCAGAGGCACACAGTGGCCAAAGGACAGGAAACTCTTAGGCAGCAACCTCTTTCCTGAGATGACAGGTTTCCTACCATTGCCACTATTAATGATACTGCAGGTGGCAATCCAGTGTAAAAGAAAAAAAACAAAACAAAACAAAACAACAACAACAACAACAAACCAGGCTACTTCCTTGACACTCTACTTGTTATAACTCTTTTCCACAAGTCAGAAAGTACACTCAATGATCACCAAGATTATCCTGATCACTCTTGAGTTGACTGGTCTAAAAGGCACACATGACATTATATCCAGTGAGCCCAGAATGGAAGGGGCCTGTTCATTTTCCCATTAGCATCTCAATTTCCTGTTTTTCTAGAATATCTGAACTGACACACAACTGCAACAGCTGTTGAAACACTGGCTCCAGCCACCGTTGCTCCCCCTGGGCTCATCTATTGCTTGCTGGCTTCTGTTTCTGCAGAAATAATAGCCTATGTGCGCGTGCGTGAAGACCAAGCAGACACATGGAAACCTTCCTGGCCATAAATTCCTCACCTAGGGTTGAGTGTCCCAACTACTTCCTTAGAAACAGAGATTTGCGTTCACAGAAGCGGTGGTTATTAGGCCATAAGCACGGAAATGACGCGATCTAAGCAAGAGGCCGCCAATTACTTGGTGTCTGTGACGGTGACTCTCAACTGTCACTATAGAATCAGCGGGAAGAGGAGCCTCCGGGCATGCCTGAGGGATAGTCTCGATTAACTGACCCCCCTCCCAGGGCGCCATCCCTAGACTGACATCCTGCACTACATAAGAGGGGGAAAGCAGGCTGAGGGTGCATCCCTCACTGCCAGCTCCTGAGCCGTAAATGTAAACTCCTCTTGCCTTGAAAAGTCATTTCCAACCACGACAGGCTGCGCCTAGGAACCATGAGCCAGAAAAAAAAAAAAAAAAGAAAAGAAAAAAAAAATCCTTTCTTCCCTAAGTTGCTTTTGTCAGAACATTTTTATCACAGCAACAGCAAAAAGAAACATGGACGGTGTTAAGCTTTCAAACTGACCACTCTGAGGATATAGTGTTCCCACAACGATGATGTTCCCACTATGATGTTGACATTTAATCCTATTTAAAAGTCAACCTCCACACAAAATCAAAACCGTATGCACACCCATATTATGAACCCAAACTACTATAAAGTTCATGTTCAATAATATTTCAAAATCTTGTCTCTAGACCATTTTAATCATTTTTCCAAAAGAAAAAATCTAATTTTCCCAAATATGGAATTTTTTAAATTCTTTTTAAAATTCTTTTAAAAACTCACTCTTTTAAGTATGTCCAAATGACATATATTCTACAAGTCTGGAGAAATTATAAAAGATAAGCATGTCGTTTTATCCCATACTTTGAAAAATAAAAGTACAATATTATGATCTGATTTAAACTGACAACCAAATACAGAAGAAAGATAATGGTAGGAAATTCAATTGAGGGACTCAGGTCATAGCCAGTACCTTCATTCTCACAACCTCATGGCCTCACCCTTAAAAATGTTCATGGGGCTACACGTTCTCTAAAAACTGACAAAAGTTGAGAAACTGACCCAAATGTGTAGTCCAGATCATGTCCCCTACCAAATCCCTGCAGCACACCTCTGAGCTTGCTCCCAGAGGAAGCATATTAACACGTAAAGACACAGAAATCATCAAACTGTCACCCACTACATGACACCAAAGAGTCTGAGGCAAAAGTTATTGTCTGGAAGCCATGGTAACTCTGATTTTTGCAAAGAGGTATTAACTGCCGAACATCACTTCAATAATACAAGGTGATCTAACTACCTTTATATTCTTTATTGTGTCAAAAACTGAGACTACCGCTCCCTTATTGCAGCCCAAAAGTACTTCAAAATTCACTTCCACAGTTTACAGATGTTTGAAATCTACACATAAATATTTAAATTGATGGACAGCAGGGCAGATTCAGTCTCTGAAAACTGGGGAGCTCCAGCTCACTCCACATTTCCAAAGGACCAGCCAGTTAGTCCTTGAAAAGCCTTTTCCAAGGCAGGCATTCCTCAGATAGGGAGCCTGTAGGAAGAAGCAGAAAGCAGAGCCCCTTGGCCCTTTATAAATAGTCATGGGAAATTTTATTCTCCCATACTTTGAGTTTGTTTTTATTGTAACAGATGGGGGAGAAAATTTAGCAAAGCAGAGTCATGAAAAAAAAAGTCTCATAACTATCATGCTAATGTTAGAACACTAAAAGACCCAAGACTATGAGACATATTTATAAAGGACCAAAAATAAAATAAAATAAAATAAAAAACCCTGCAAATTATAAAGACAGTTTGACTTAACTCTTAAGATATGTTCGGAGGAAAACACCAGATATGAGCTTGTGAGATGGCTCAGCTGTAGAGAGGACTGCTACCAAGGCTGACCCTGAGTTCAACCTCTAAAACACACACAGTAGCTGGGGAGAACCTCTTCCATACACATGTGTACATACACATACAAATATGAAATAAAATTTTTAGAAATTCTGTCTACCTTGGGTCCATTTCTTCCTGGTCATTTTTTGCTAAAAGCCCTAATCACATCTGTCACTGTTTGTAAAGGTTTCTGTAGTAAAAAGTCCAGCCAATATAAGACAATGAGAAATGAATCCTATATTTTCTAAATGTTAAAATTCAAATGCAAGCTGGGTGTGGTTATAATCCCAGCACTCAGGGACACAGAGGCAGGTGGGTCTCTGTTAGTTCGAGGCCAACCTGATCTACAAAGTGAGTCTAGGACAGCCAAGGCTACACAGAGAAATCCTATCTCAAAAAACCAAAAAATAAAAATAAAATTCAAATCCATTTGCCAAGGGTCAAGCCTAGCCTTCATTTGAAAAAACAGAAAAAAAAATTTACTATTCTGTAAAGCCTCTGATATAAGATACATTTTATTTTCTGAATGTATAAATCATTTAGAGCCAAGTGACATCTGTTTCAATATTTAAAAGTAAATACATGTTTTGATTTTTAAAAGAATCAATACATGTTTTCACTTCCCACGATAAGCTGGGTGTCAGCCAACTTTTCCATAGAAAGCATCTGAATGTGTAAATGTTTTTAGCTTTGTAGGCTACAAGATAATAATCTGTTCCATTCAGCTACACTGTGAATGCAGTATCCAAATGCATAGTGTCAGCTAATTCAGCTCCTCGAAACACAGGTGGAGAACAAGAAATTAATCCAGAGAACACCTACAATCAGAAAGCAAAACCAAGAAAGAAATTTTTTTCAAAAGCATTCAAAGTACCTGAACAAATAATTCTCCCAAGAAGATACAGAGGTAGCCCAAAGGAGATAACAACTGAAAAGCTACCTGAAGTCACTGACCATTTGGGAAATACAAATTAAGTCCAAGGCAGAGCATGATGGCACATGCCTGTAATCCTAGCACTGGGGAGGCAGAGGCAGGCAAATCTCTGTGAGTCTGAGGCCAGCTGGTCTACAAAGCAAGTCCAGGACATCCAGGGGCTACACAGAGAAACCCTGTCTTTAAACCAAAATAAAATAAAATAAATCAAAGCCAGGGTAAGATACTCTGCACACCACTAGGATAGCTATTATTGCCATGAGGGGTGACCAGAAATTTATAGATGTTGAGACAGTGAAGAAATTAGAAGCTTTATCTACTGTTAATAGAAATGTAATATTATATAACTAACACAGAAAACCCTACAGAACTTCCACAAAAAAAAAAAAAAAAAAAAAAAAAATTAAAAAGAGCCAGGCATGGAAGTACAAGCTTGGAATCCCAGTGTTCCACAGACAGAGGACAGCTTTGGCTACATACTGAGTTTCAGGAAGCCAGAACTACAAAGCAAGACCCTGTGTCTCCAAACAATTAAAATATGTTTTAAAACTATGGCCATGAGAGCGCACACCTATGGTCTCAGTATCAGGAAAATGACATAAATCTTGAGTTCAAGGCCAATCTGAAATACACAGTGAGACCCTAACCAGAAGGAAGGGAGGGAGAGAAAGAAAGAAGGAAGGAGGGAAGGACGACCATAGGAGACACCAGTTCCTCTTCTCACCACACACCTAAGGGTTGAAAGCTGGATCTCTTAAGAGCTATCTTCAAACTCTTTTGTGTAACACCGCTTCTCACAGTAACTAAAATCTGGAAGAAACCAAGCATCCACAGATGGATGACTGGATCTTTCCATACAAACATCATATATTAACCAAACCAAAGGCATTAGGTGTTCATACAAGCATGTGAACGTTGAAGGCAAAAGACAGGCTCTCGCTTGTGAGAGATGAGATTGATTGGTACCATCAGCATCACGGGCAACTCTGTAGCATGGCTGTGAGGAGCAGCAAAAGGGGAAGCAGACCTCTACTGACTGAAAATAAACTTTTAGTTTTAACAGAACAATGGGTGTGGAGCTGGGGGTGCAACATGAAAACGCTTAACATAACTGAATGTACACTTGCGAATGTCTTAAGATAGTAAATTTTACATTGTCAGTGTTATTTGCTACAGTTTTAAAAAATGAAAAAAGAAAGAAAAACACAGATTGAGTCTCGTCTTTACCTGAAGGTCATAATTTGTCAGGCCACAGTCTGCAAACCCATGAGGTAGGGTATAGTATCTTAAGTTCTAAGCATAAACAGGACTTTAAGTTGGCACTGATTGTATCTAGTATCATGGGTTTTGGTTCTGAGGTGTTTTGCCTACAGGGTACAGATACAAAGCACACATGGTCAGGAACAAACTTCCCGGTGTCCCCTGTCCCAAGTCACCTTACAGAAAAGAGCTAAGACTATTTGAAAAATGTCTTACATGAAAATGAAAATGAAAAGAGGTCTTGTTAAGATGCTTGGCACTCTACATAAATACACCATACAGGATTGTTACTTCGTTTCCTTCTATCTCACCTGGAGAAAATTAAGGCTTTGAAGAAGAAATTGAGCATTGTTTTACTAAACAATTTCATGTTTCTCATCTGGTAAGCTCTCCTACTTCTGAAAATTTACAGTAAATAAATTCACAGCCACATCATAACAAAAATAAACACCTTTGCTGGGTGTGGTGGCACAGGCCTTTAATCCACTTGGGGGAGGCAGATGTAGGCACATTTCTGAGTTCAAAGCCAGCCTAGTCAATAAAATAAGTCGAGGACAGCCAAGGTTACACAGACAAACCCTGTCTTGAAACCAATAAATGATAGATAGACAATAAATACTTGTCATACAACAAAAGATTGTCATTTACTGTAAGTACAAGTCTTACTGTGAGTCTGAAAACAATTTACTACAAATAATTTACTATGAGTTTCAACATACAGTTTAATCTTCTTTTCAATGTTAAACACTTTTATAATCATTGAAATGTACAGTTTTTAAAAATATACACAATATAGACATTGTTTTGAAAAAGGCAGAGATAATGAACTTTTCAGGCCACTTGAAATAAAAATCAGCTTGAACCATTAGGTATAAAGCATAGCACAAAATGTAAAACATGACACAATTGTTAAGTCTGCATGTGATACTAAGCCTACCAATGAAAGACAAAGGTTTGGAAGCAGCGTCTTGCTTCCAAAACTCCTGCATCCACTGGAGTTGTGTGATCATAGCTATATTAATTCAGCAAGTGTAAGATGAAGTTAATAAACTTTCTCCAAAAAGGCAACTATTTTCAAAATAATTTTTAAAAATTTTATACTGAGTTCAAATAGCATCTTTAGCAACAGTCACTCTCAAAACCTGGTTGCACTGTGAACCCAGCCATGCCGTTGGCCCAGATAAAGCCAATCAAGCAGGTCGGTGTGTCAGAGAGGATGGGCACTGTTTCTAAAGTTTCCTGGGGGATTCTCACGTTGAAACTTTTGCTAAATATCCATGAGTCAAACCAACAATGCATCCAAATAGAGGCAGAAGAAAGCAGTGGCTGAGCCCTTCCTTGGCCTTCCTTAACTGTCCCTAACCCTCCAATTAACCCCACTGTTCCCAAGCCGCATGAAGCAGGAAGTGAGCTGGTTAACATCCAGTCTATTCCACGTTTGTTTCATAATCAAAACTGGACAATCCTTCAAAGCGAGGTCAACGAAGACTCTGACATTTACATTTTGAAAAGTCAAGAAAGAAGCTTATCTGGGTAAGTAAGGAGTGCCAGCATAAGCACATGATTTCAAAGATAAAGTCTCAAGCTGAGGTCAGCATCACGTTGCTCTCTCTCTCAGTGATTAATGTCATGGTCTGAAGGACTAAGATGCAAAACTTGGATGACTTTACTCCAAGAGAATAGGCATACTCTTCTTCGTGGGGATCATTTTCCAAGTCTCCCACACATGCCTGAAACCACGGCTGGTAATGAACCTTATCCATACCATGTTTCCCTATATACCCTCCTACCTCAAATAGTTTAATTTATAAACTAGGAACACTGAGATGCTAGAAACAACAACTAGAAGATTATGTGAAGTGAATGTGTCTCTTTCAAATCATTTTGTACTTTCAATTCAAAGAAGCACTTAATTTCTTTCGGGCATATTTGAATTTCCAGAATCACAAACCTTGGGACATTGGGACCATTATTAAGTAAGATGAGGGCTTCTTTCTGGTTTCATTATTTATTATATTTGAGGCCAGGTCTCACTCTGTAGCCCTGGATGGCTGGAACTCATGACAATGGTCCTACCTCAAATTCCCAAATCCTGGGATTACAGGCATGAGATACCCAGCAAATAATGGTTTCTTGACACTAAAACATTGTGGTTTGAGTTGGCTGACGTGATATTCAAGATGGCAACCAGGTGACTGACTGAACAGTAGGCAGCTGACACCGTATGGGTCGACACAGCACCTCAGACTAAATGACGTCATCACTTGGGTTGGATAAGATGGACTGTAATACGTCATCATGTTACTGAGAAAGAGATGTGACAACATTCTCAAACGATTCCCTTCTGGAATAGTCTAAGTAATATTTTGGGGCCATCACTGACCACAAGAAACTCTGACTACTAAAACTGGATATCAACAGTAGAAAGCAAAATCATGTTTGGTTACTACTCTCGCCTCTAAAACCTTTAGCTCTTCAACTAGTGTCCCAACAGTGCTCTTCTCTTCAAAGACACACCAACCAACCCAGTATTTTCAACCAAGGAAACTAGTAAGTGATTATAATCTTCACATGCTACAACACAATTTAAACCAGCTGCCTTTCCTCTAGATGAAAGCCTATATGGTAGATACCGATAGATAACAGACGTCAGGTAACATGCATACATGTGGATACATATTATGTGATATCGATGAATATTCAGATGGAAAATTATTTAGATGAGTTCAAAATACTATAGTTAATTTGAGCAGAGATTTGCAAACTGGACAGTTACCACAATTGGAGCAGGTTCTGAAAGTACTCACCACCAGATGAGTACACATCACTTAACAGAAAACAACTCTATTGGCCACAGCTTAGTCAATCAGCAGGCAACTGGTTAAGGTCTAACTAGTTAGTTATTTACAGCTTAAACCATTAATTAGCCTGAAGGTTCAATTATTATAATTTCATTCTGTATTAGGTTGGCCAGCTGGAACAAATGCCAACCTGTTCAAATCAATTGCACTGTGTGTATGTGTGTGTACGTGTGTGTGTGACATATACATAACATGCAAACTTTAATCCGGCCTGGTATCATAGTGCACATAAAGGCAGCATTTTTAAGAGGTTGAAGCAGGAAAATCCAGAGCTCAATGTTGGCCTCCACTTTGTAGGGCTCTCTCAAAACAAACCAACTCATGAGAAAAATAAACAAACAAACATTTAATCTCAAAGTAAAAGCAAAGCTGTTGAAATTCAGTGGCTTTGAAGTCTAAACTCAGCAGCATTTTTAAAGTCAAATGCCAAGCCTACAAGACATCCAACAAATGGCCAGTGGATACTTAGACACAACATTGAGAAGGAGAAACTAATACAATGATGAGGAATTGAGGCAGTGACCCAGACCCCAGGGTAAAATCCATTGGGTGTGGTCAAAGGAGCAGAGACCCCTGGAGGGCCAGGGTTCTTTGAGCAGGTGTCCATAAAGCAGCAGCAACTCCTATGCAGATAGTTCCATCTCTTGCTGCATGTGAGTTAAATATATGAAGACAGTGGAGGAAAATTTTAAACCATCAGTTTTTATTTAGATATTCAATATCACAATTATTTACAATGTTTCAAAGCAAAAGTAGTAGCCAAGAAGCCAAAAAAACAATGTTTTCCTAAAATAATGTTGTTCCCTGAGTGTGCTGATTAATAATAAAGACAATGCCAACTGGAAGAGGAAGCTAACCAATTTTACCGTTACTGTACTGTAAGTCCGTGTTATGTTACAATAAAATAATATCTGGGAGTAGGCACTTCAGGAAGAAAAGAGGCGTGTTTAGCTCCAGCTGTAGAGGCTAAAAGCCTGAACTCAGTCCTGTGTGCATCAGGTGAGGGCTTGCTAGCTGCCCCTACACAGTACAGGTAGCACAGCAGGAGACCATAAGAAATGGTGCAGAAGGCAAGCCAAGAAAGCCAGGCTCACTTTACAACAGTATTTACCCACAGCCAACCCACTCCCGTTAATCCCCCTTAATGACCTCGCCACCTCTTAAAGGCACCCCCTCCAATTCCGTTAAGTAGGGCCCAAGTTTCCAAACTAGAAACCTCCATAAGAAAACCAGCTTATAAACTCTAGCTCTGGGTTAAAGATTCAACACCAACGATTTGTTAAAATGTAGATTTTTCTATCTTACCATACTCCGGAGACTATTCAAATCAATGAACACAGTGAACAGGCCTGTCAAACCTCAGGTTTTACTAATTGGCTCAGGAAGGTGAGCAGAGGGATTCCTCTGGTACCCTTTGTAAAATGTTGCAGCATTGATTTGTCTTTCAAATAACCTGTTACAACAGTGAAACCTTTGGAAAATTACAGACAACAGAGGGCTTCTTTTGAACAACAATACCCAAGGATAAGAACTAAAGTAGGCCTCACCAGCTATTAGGCTATTGAGTCATGATATAATTAGTTCTATAGTAAGGAGCCTTCCTTCAAAACCAGTAATTATATCATACTAAGATTGCACCCTGCCACCTACTAAATACTCTTATTTTCCCACAATTTAAACCTCTTTAAAGTCCGTATTTTTTTTTTTTCTTTTTGAAAAAGCAAAGTTTAATCCTGAATACTCAAAGGAGATAACAAGCACTTGGGAGGAGGCAGGCCATTAGAACTCATTCTTTACAGGATACTGTTAGGTTTTATTGTTGCTCCTGTGGTGGTGCAGTTTTCCAGATGTCTTTCCTTAAGTTTGGAAGGTAAGGGCAAAGGTTCTTCAAAGTATTTTCTTCTGTGGGGTATGGTAGTGTATGCCCGCAATCTCAGTATTTGGGAGGCAGAGGCAGGAGGGCACCCTCAACTATAAAGGGAGTTCCAGAACAGCCAGGGCAAAATATGCCTGAAGGAAGGAAAGGAGGAAGGAAGGTGGGAAGGCAGAAAGAAAGGAGGGAGGGGGAAGGAAGGAAAAAGAAATAGAAACAGCAAAATATTTCACTAGCCTTCGGAGTTCTCAAGCATACAACCCTAACCCGGGGTAGTTAGTCTAAGCTTGCCACTAGAAAGCTCTTTGTATTTCTTTATCCAAGGGCTATCTGAACTCACCCATTTTATTTAAAAGACTGATTCATGAGATCTGTGAGTGTATTCTGTATAAATTGGTATTTATGGAGAAATAATCTGTTACCAAATGCTCCAATGTAATTCCCTGCTACTTTGTCAGAGTCAAAGTCAGTCTTGTGAAACTTGGTTCATCATTAACTTACATAAATCTGCCGCTGTTTCCAGGCCTTGTTTCATGTTCATCCCACCAATACAGTTACTATTTTGTACAGCCTAATGCAAGAATATATGGAAGGATGAACATCAGTATCGAAACTGTGGAAAACTGGAGCAAAAGAAAGTGTAGCTCTACAGCAATAGAAGAAGGTTGAAATTTAGAGGGAAAAAAAAGGACGAATTCATACGCTGCATGTTTCCTCTACGTAAGCATTACACTAAATATCTGCTAGATTAGTCATATTGCCTTGAGACTCTTCCATGTTTCCTCTAGACAACTGCCAAGGCTCCGATGGCCTCTGATGAATAAACATGCTGTGACTTGCTCCTAAGGAAACGCCTGTCATGTTCCAGGGGAAAATGACTTCTTCACTTTTAAACCAGGAAAAAAAAAAAAAAAAACTGAACGACTTTCATTCATTGCTTACAAAGTCAACTGTTCCCTAACGTTCCTATTTCCGGAATGTTCATGCTCTGTTTAGGGCATTTCTGGGTTCTGATTAACAAAGAAAAAAGAATTTGGGGGGGTGCCTTATGGGATAGAGGCTACAGGACAGCAATAGGGCGTTCTCAACTAGGACAGGGTTTACCACGACGAAGGTTATATTCTCAACTTCTCCTCAGCCCTTGCAGGACTACCTGTTCTCACTACTGTTTACCCACAAGTTTAACAATACGATTTTTTCAGCGTATTTGGCAGGAAGGCATGCTTCATTAAATATTAACTCACCATGTGACGGCCCCTTCCTCTCCAATCGCTCCCCAAACACGTGATGGTAAAAAAAAAAAAAAAGTACAGCTGTTTGCCAAGCGACTTCATGCTCGGTTTTGGCATCACCAATTGGCCAGAGGCACGCACACATACACACACCCCCAGCCAGAGGCGAGCACCCCGCCTGCTCCCGGAACTGTCAAGCCAGGCTGACAGCTGGCACACCTTGCGGCGCCCTCCGTGAGCTTTCCGAAAGCCCCTTCCTTGCAGTCACCTTGACAGTACCGGTCCGCCTGGGCCCGAGCGCTTGGCCGAGGAAACTTTTCCTTCCTTTCCCCGGAGCGCACTTACAGGTGTCCCCTGTCGCTCCAGAGCCCCAACAAGGGGCCCTTTGTTAGCACACTTGCTCCGGGACTCCTCACCCAACGCCTGGCATTCGCCTGGCCTTCCGCAACCCGGGTCGGAAAACCTGCCCCCCAAACACCCATCAACCCTACTCCCGGGGCGCCGTGGAGGACACAGTCTCCCGCCGCGTGGGGCTTGCCCCACGGGGAGCCAGGCGGCCCGCGGGGAGCGCGCTGCGGGCAGGTGACCCGTGCGAGGGAGAGGCCTCGGCGGCCGGGAGTGGGGGGCGGCCACCGTGCTTACCCTGCGGAGCCCGCGGGCTGCGTGGCGGGGGTGCGGGGCGCGCTGCGGGGTCCGGGATCCGGGGCGCTGCGGTCCATCGCGCTGCTGGCCGCGGCGCGGGCTCGGGCTCGGAGGCGGCGCGTCACTGCTGAGGAGGGAGAGGCCGGCGGGTCGGGGCGGGAACGGGCCGGCCGAGGGCCCGCCTCGACCCACGGCAGCCGGGGGGCGGACCCACCTCCCCGGGGCGCTTCCACCTGCGGGCCGGTCCCCCGCCCCGAGGGCGCCGCCGCGACGACGGCCACAGGTCCCCGCCCCGGTCGCAGCCCGCAGCCAGTCGGCGGCCAAGGGGCGGCGCGCTCCGGGCCCCGGCTGCGGAGGAGGAGGAGCGGAGCGGGGCGAGCGAGCGAGCGAGCGCGGGACGGTCGCCACGCCCGCGGTGCTCGGGCTCCCGCGGCCCCGCTGCGCACCAACGGAAGCCTGGGCAAACTTTTCCCGAGCAGCGGCGGGCCACAGCGCCCCCCGCTTTCCCAAGCCACTGCAGGCTCTAGGGGGACCCTGGCCGTCCTGTCCCCGCGCACTCCGCCCTGAGCTCCGTTCCTCCCCGCCCCCCGCACCGTTGGCGAGCGCCCCCACTCACCCTGTCCCATGGCCCTGCCGGGAGCCCCGAGCTCACAGCCTCCTTGGCCACCTCTCCCAGCACAACTGAGGGTGACGAGGTCGGCATCGGAGCGAGCGGGGCAGCGAGCCGGAGAGGGGACGCCGAGCGAGGAGGAATTTCCTTTCCCCCTCCCTCCCCCGCTGGGACACGGGGCGTTGGGTACCGCTGGGGAGGCCGGAGGAGAGGAAACCTCTAGGCGGCTCTTTGTAGTCCCCACAGCCAGCTTTGGGAAACCCCGCGAACCCTTAAGGGACAGGGGGCGGACAGGGAGGATACCTGGCCGGCGCGGAAGTGCAAAGAGCTCTCGGACCAGCTCCTGCTGATTGACCACCTGCAGTTTGACCTTCCAAGTGCAGGATTTTTTTTTTTTTTAATCTTACTGACCCCTGCGGTTGCTTAGCCTGTAAATGGCACCTCTGACGTTGTGATCTTTCTAAACGGTGGCAGGTTTAAGCTCGTCCTGTCTTCCCAGGCATGCTTCTCTTGATGTAAACACCCAACAGCTGCGATTTGAGGACTGGACGTTCTCAAGATGACAGTCTATATGGCTAAGAAAGAACAGCGTAGATTTAGTCGCCTTCTGGGAGTTTCACGGGAATAAAGGAATCGCAGACAGTGCTAGTTTGTTTGTACTTTCGGTTCCTGCAAGGTTGGTACTCGGCTTCCCACCTGACAAACAGGTGCGTTTGCGAGATCTCTTTTCATTCTTAGACGCTTGCCAGTTATTTAAAGTCAGTCATATTGATGAGTCCAAAAGCTTAGGTCAGTAAATAATGTTAAATTACAAAATAATAATAACTGCATACCTCGGGTGACGAATCTGTGGTAGCATCGATAACAGCACGGTATAGGATACAGAAGGGATTCAGATTATTGGTACACATTAAAGTTAAGCTGGTGTTTATAACCCGTGCTTAATTAATGGTTCTTCAGTTGCCTAGTCATTGCAACCCCGCCACCAAGGACTTCCGAAACAAAAAGTACTAACTACCAGTAGTTAACATGTTGTTTGTTATGGGCAGTCTTTACTCTCCCTCGTGGCACAGAATATAGTTCCAGTACAGCTTTGACCATGAAGCGGAGGCGGAGATTGTGGCGGCTTCTGCAATTACCGTATTAGTAATTAAAAGTTGCTTTTAAGAATTTTGACTAATAGTGAGGCAATTGATTGGAATGGATCTGGATTTTAGAATTTAATAACACAGGTTCGACAAGTTTATGAATCCTTTCTTATTGTAAATGAATAGATTTACAGCTGTTGCATAGACAGGCTGTAAAGAGTAACATTGAAACTACTTAAAGTTTATAAGTTTGAATCACAAGTTCAAGCACTTAATTAGTTTCAACCTTGATTTATGGCACACTAGTAATATTCTGAATCCCAGTTAGGCTGATCTGAAACGTAAGACATTTTCACAACATTTCGTAACTGCTGAGAGCAATTTTCATGACAGCAGGTTTCCGTGTCATCCTTTTGTTCTTGGGCATAGGGCAGGGTCAGAATTTCGGCACACTGGAATTGAGCCTATCCAAATGACTTACTTGAACAAGTGAAATGTTTCATTTCCTGGTTGACTCCCGTCACAGAGTGCCCGAGTCTCCACAGTGTAGCCTGCTGTTGTAACCCTACAGAGATGTCCTAAGATGGACGTGAAACAAAGTTGAAGGATGCTAAAAGCGCATCTCCTGAGCGCAGCTCCTTGGAGAGGCTCAGAATTTAACGACAGAATCCCCCAAAGCACTAATAATCTATTCTGGGGTTAAGTCACTAAAAATATGTTCAGCACCTTTCAGAACCAAGACTATACTTAATGTTATTTATTATTGTCCATGTTACAGTCTTGTAACCGCACAATTTATCAGCAAAATAGAAGCTTTTTTTCATAATGGTGGAAAATGGCTCCTACCCAATCCCTCTGAAAAGTTTTCAAGTCTGCCCATGTTGCTCAATTTCCCTGTTTGGAAATCTTGCCTCTTACTCCATCCAATAATTTTTCAGTACATGTTCTCAGGTATTATCACTTTAAGAAGGCTTTGCAGACAGCACAGATAGGTACTGGGGCCTTTCTTCTTGGCCCCAGTAGATTGTTGGGTGGACAAAGGCTGGCAAACCTGTTTCAGTTAGCTTTTCATTGCTTCGATCAACATACTTGACAAAAACGGGGGGGGGGGGGTTGTTGGGGTGCATTTCAGGTCACAGTTTTAGGTGTGCATCATCTCATGGAAGGTCTAATGGGAAACAGCAGTTCATGCCATTGGCCAGGAAAATGAGAAAAGGCGTGTGCGGGCACTGGGCGGGGCTTCTGCTTTCTTCCACTTTTATTTCATATGAGCCTTCAGCCGGGTGCTGGTCACCCTTGGGGTGGTCATTCCACGTCAATTAATCCTTCTAGAACTGTCCTTGTTGACACATTCACAGGCTGCTTTACTAATAGGCAATCTAAGCCCAGAAAACTGACAGTGGTGATTAACAGGTTGCACAGACCAAGAGGGCTTCTGAAGGTATACCTCAGACCACAGAAGGCAGTCTGCAGATGTTTGTGGAACAGGGAAATGAAAGAAACCTTAAAGATTTCACTTAAGAAATTTGTTGTGTGACCAAACTTTTCCCCGGGGAGTGGCATCACACATCTGTTGACCCCCCAATTAGGGAAGCCACAACAGACACCACCCAAGTTCAATATGGTGAACCAGTGGAGTTCTATCGGGGTGACTGAGAGGAGCAGAAATGACTCCAAAAGCTGCATCATCAAAGCCCACCGCAAGCATGGGTGATGGGTGATACCTCACAAAGCTGGCAACGTGGACTGCACAGCCTAGAGGCAGCTCGACAGGTTAGAGAGTGGCCTTTTAGGTGCCTCAGTTGGCCTATGCCTCTTCTAGGTAGCTTAGAAGAGCTAGCTTCTGCTTCCACTAGGCGGCCAGGCTAGTCTCAGTCTCCTTTGCAGCTTTTTTCCCTCTAACCATCTTCTCTGCGGGTCAGCTTGACTGAGTCTTTTGGAGCAACTTGGCTTCACTTGAACTGAGAGGAACTCTCTGCTTTTATTGCTTTGTCTGACAGGGAAGGACAGAGGGAATCTGGTCAGTTTCAGGGACCTCCTGAAGCTGTCTTGAGTTGTTTACTTTCCTGCTTAAGAAGCTTTCCCACAAGATGGAATGTTTCAATCTCAGAGGAAACTGTTAGAAAACATTCTTGAAGGGAAGGCCTGTGAGAAGTTTTGTTGTTTTTTTTTTTTTTTTTTTTTTTTTAAGATCAAAAGCCCTGGCTGACGACTGAAAACAATAGATGGAAGGTAAGTTATCCCTCATAAGGAGGATGACATTGGTTCTCCTCACTTGGGAGGATCAGAAGTTAAAAGCTCAGCCTTAGCTACATAATGAGTTTAAAGCCAATCTGAGCTACATGAGACTGTCTCAATTTCCCTATGAATATCTCTGAGTTATAACTTAGTGTATTACACAGAATTCTCTACAAGAACAGAACTTATATAATGTATTTCCACACACACACACACAGAGGAAATTTATTAAAATTTCTAACAGGCCATAGTCCAGCTAGTCCAACAATGGCTGTTTACAAATGAAAGATCCAAGAATACAGTAGTTTTTCAATCCATGAGGCTAGGTGTCTCAGTTGATCTTTAGTAAATGCCAGAATCCCAAGGTATGATCTAATGCCAGTGAAGGAATGGACTTACCAGCAAAAGTGAGGGCAAACAGACAAAGAGGAAGAGCTTTCTTCCTCGCTGTTGTTTATATGAGCCGCCACCAGAAGGTAGAGCCCAGATTGAACGTAGATCTTGCCAACTCAAAAGATACAGATTAAATGAAAGTGGATCTTGAAACTTGAATGATTTATTTAAGAAAAAAATCCGCACAGGTAAACCCAGGTGCTTAGGTCTCATTTAATCCAGACGTAGTCAAGTTGACAACCAAGCTTGAAAAATTCTCACTGTAGAGTCATGAAAGGAAAGGGAACATATGCTATGGCAGTTTGAATGAAAATGGCCCCCATAGGCTTGTAGGGGATAGCATTATTGAAGGCGTGGCCTTGGAGTAGTAGGTTTGGCCCTGTTGGAAGAAGTCTATTACTGGGGGTGGGCTCAAGCTCAAGCTGCACCCAGTGTCACTCTCTCCTTCTGCTGCCTGCCTATCCAGGTGGAGAACTCTCAGCTCAGCTACCTCTGGAGCATCCTGTCTGCCTGAGTGTTGCAATGCTTCCCTGCATGATGATAATGGACCAGCTCTCTGACATATAAACATGTCCCAATTAAATGCTTTTGTGTTTTTAATTAGAGTTGCCCTGGTCATGGCCTTCACAATAAGAAAAACAGAAGTTGGTACCAGGGGCTGGGAAATGGCTGTGATAGGCCTAACCAACCATGCTTTTCTTTGGAGGAACCCTTTGGGACTTGGGACTAGAAGAGTGATTGGATAATTTAAATGGGCTTAATGGGCCAACCGATAGGAACATGGAAGACAGTGGTACTGAGGGTGAGTTGAACTGTGGGAACTTGGCTCAAGAGGTTTCTGAGGAGAATATTAGAGCATGGCATAGAGATGGTTCTTGTGGTATTTTGGTGAAGAGTGGGTCAGCTTTCTGCCATTGTCCAAAAACAATCTGCCTGAAACTAAATTGAGAAGTTATGGATTAACAGCTTTGGCAGAGGAGATTTGCAAAGAGCCTAGTATTGGGTCTGCTGCTTGGTTATTAATGGCCATGCTTATGCAGAATCACAATGAAACGGAGCAGGCTGAGCAAGGAGAAAATACAGAATGTACAGAAGCAGATCTCAAGTTTAAGGCCAGCCTGGTTTGTAGCCTGGTCCCGGAGTTCCATGACAGCTAAGTTTAAGCAGTAAAGGAAGCCATCACAAAGAGAAAGCTGGTGAAAATTCTTTGATGAGGGGCCATGTTCCAGCCCCAGCAAACAGCAGAACTTCATAGCTTCAGCCAAATGGTTCTGGCTTTAAGGTCGGGGAGAGAAGAAAGGGGGTTATGGGATCTCCTCCTCTGCAGCTAACGAAAGCCATTGAGGCCAGGCCATGTTGTCAAGGATGTCCTTCCAGAGAGGCCTTTATGTGAAGCTGTGAAGGTGAAGCCTGGATTGCCTTGGGGACCCCAAGATGTTGGAAGTGTCAGAGCCATGGGATACCTGCTGAGGAGAGCAGCTAATAGAGAGTAGAAGGAACCCAAGAGAAAGAAGTGTGTTGCAGTAAACAAAGCTGGAAGGAGTTGGAGATCTGAGAGGGTTTTGACCTCAGACATGGAGATGCAGAGTTTGGAGTTTGCTCAGCTCTTTTTGGGTCTTGCTTTGGTCCAGTATTTCCTCATTGTGCTCCCTTTTCTCCCATTTGGAACCACTGTAATACTGTGTCATTATAGGTTGGAAGTATGTAATTTGTTTTTTGATTTTGATTTTATAAGACATTACAATTAAAAGATTGCCATGAGTCTTAGAAGAGATTTTGGACTTTGGACTTCTAAATAGGTTTGAGACTATTATATACTATGGGACTTTTGAAGTTGGGCTGACTGCAGTTCTGCATTATGTTATGGCCACAAGCCTATGGGGCCAGAGATTGGATTGTGGTGGTTTGGATGAAAATGGGCCCCATAGACTCATAAGGAGTGTCATTATTGGAGGCGTGGCCTTACTGGAGTATGTTTGGCCTTGTTGGATGAAGTGTGTCACCGTGGGTGGGCTTTGAGGTTTCAGAAGCTCAAGTCAGGCCCAGTCAGTGTCACTCTTCCTGATGCCTGCAGATCCAGATGTAGAACTCTCAGCTACCTCTCCAGCCTCATGTCTGCCTGTGTGCTGCCATGCTTCCTGCCATGGTAATAATGGACCAAACCTCTAAACTGGAAGCCAGGCCCAATGAAATACTTAGCTTTATAAGAGTTGCTGTGGTCCTCAAGTCTCTTCATAGCAATAGAAACCTTAACTAAGACATATACATATACATTTTTATATAATGTGGAATTATATAAAAAGAAACAGAAAAAATTAGCAGGTCAGGTGAACATTTTTGAAAAATAGAATTAGGGCTTTTCTAAATATTTTGTAAATCTTTGGGAGAGTAAGTGTGGTAGTTTGAAATGAGAATGGCCCCCATAAGCTCATTTATTTGAATGCTTAGTCACCAGGGAGTGGCATTATTTGAAAGGATTAGATGGATTAGGAGGTGTGGCCTTTGGGGAAAAAGTGTGTCACTGGGGGTGGGCCTTAGCATTTCAAAAGTCCAGGCCAAGCCAAAGGGGTCTCTCTCTCCCTCTCTCTCCCTTCCTGCCTCTTTTGCTCCCCCTCCCTTCCCCTCTCCCTCCTCTTCACCTCTCTTTGCCTGCTGATCAGGGTATAGCTCTCCGCTACTTCTCCAGCACCTGCCTGCCTGTTGCCATGCTCTTCACCCAGGATGATAGAGGACTAACCCTCTGAACCTGAAAGCAAGCCCCCAATTAAAGGCTTTCTTTGATAAGGGTTTCCTTGTTCACGGTGTCTCTTCATTGCAACAGAACAGTGACTAAGAAAGAAATTGGTTCCAGGGAGTGGGGTATTACTGTGGCAGGCCTGACCATGCTACTTATGAGCAAAATGTGGACTTTGGGTTAGAAAAAGTAGTTGAATAACATATGTGGGCTTTAATGTACCATACGAGTAGGAGCCTGGAAGACAGAAGTAGTGAGACTGATATGGACAGAGGGTGCCAGGTGCCCAGCAAAGAAGTTTCAGAAAGGAGGAATTTTAATAAATGACCTAGAGAGCATTCTTGTGATATTTTAGCAAAGACTGTGGCTCCTTGCCCTAAAAATCTGCCTGAGGCTAAATTAGAATTTTGAATTAATGGTTTAGCAGAAGAGATTTCAAGACCCCCTAGTACTGACTCTGTCATTAGTGATCACTCATAGGCAGATGGATACAAGAAATGGGTTATACAATCTCCCTCTTTTGCTGAGAGAAGCCACTGAGGCCAGACATCCATTAGTGGTATTCCTTCATAGAGGCCATTTTGTGAGGCTGTGCAGAAGCCTAGATTGTGTTGGAGACCTCCAGATGTTAGAGATGCCAGAGTCATGGGATACCGGTCAAACAGAGCTGAAGACTGGATGTGAAACCCACCCAAGTGACAGAAGTATGTTCACTCAACAAAGCAAAAAGGAGAAGGAGATCTGAAGAGCATTTTGGCATTAGACATGGTGATGCAGAATTTGGAATGTTCCCTTTTGGTATTGCTTTGACCCAGGAGTTCTTCACTAGACTCGTTTTCTTCTTTTTGGAAAGGTGATGTGTATTCTGTGCTGGTGTGTGTTGGAAGTATGTGACCTGTTTTATATGGAGATCACTGTTGCCATTATATAGAATAATTCCTAAAAGAATTTAAAAAATAAGACTGCCAGACAACCTTCAACCCCTCTTTCAGCAATACCCCCCCCCAAAGAGATGATGTTGCCACTGTGTGAAGACACCTATATTCCTGGACTTATTGCAGCACCATTCACAACAGGCAAAACATGGAAATAACCTAAATGTCAACAGACAAATGGAAAGAAGAAGCTACATAAAGGAACACTGTTCAGCCTTAAAAAAGAAAATTAAATAAATATCCTGCCACTGGTAAAAAAACAAAACAAAACAAAACATAGGCCTGTAAAAAAACAAAACAAAACAAAACATGAGTAAAATGAAAAGGCCAGACATGTTTCTAAATGTACTCTCATAAATAAAGCAAACTATGGAGTCTAAAGCTCTATGTGTTAGGTGTTTACAAACTTTGCATGCTCTTCTAGGAACAGAAATCAAATACACAGGAGAGGCTAATAGAATGGCGACCACCACAAGCAAGTAGTAGGTTGGAAAACAGCATTGGGAGTTGGTCAAAGAAGACAGTTATAGTGAAGCGAGAGGGCTAAGTCTAGACACCTGGTGTACAGCATGAGCTCTAAGAATAGGTAAAGAGGAAGTGGGAAAAGAAAAGCACACACAAAACACTCGAATGACAGTGTCTTTATGAAACCCGTCACTGTGCACAATCAAACATATACCAGTCTTTAAAAAAAAAGATGGGCTGATAGGATGACTCAATGTATGTAGGAACTTGTCCCAAAAAGCTAATTACCTGTGTTCTATCCCTGGAACCCACATAACAGAAGGAAAGAACTGACTACTGCGAGTTGTCCTCTGACATACACACACACACACACACACACACACAACACACAACAAATATGTATAAATACATGTATATACACACATATATATATAATTTTTTAAAGAAATGTGATATAGCTGTAGGCAGTCTTGGCAGACAAAATACAAGATGCCCAGTTAAATTTCAAACATGGATGAATATTTTTTTTATTTCTGTTATAAGTATGTTCCATACAATATCTACATACAGTGAACAATTGTTATTTCTCTGAAATTTGAAATATTGCTATCATGTTTCTTGTATATTAAAATCTGGAAGTTGCATTTGTAAGGCTCAGTTTTCTTATCAGTTTGACGGTTGATTAGTATGTTATCTCTGTTGTCTTTTCCAGGTTTATCAGGCTGTGGTGGCACAATTTACACTCAATACCATCAGTTGGCTGGTGAAGCCAAGAGGATTGGGTTCAAAGTCAACCATGGCTCTTATTTACTTTTCTGTTGCTGTGATAGAATACCAGGACCAAGCCAACGGAGCGTGAGAGTATATAATGCTCAGCTTATGGTTCCATAGTTTACAGTGGTCAGCACAGCATGGTGGCAAGTGTCATGCATGATGGCTGGAGCAGGAAGCTGAATTTCACATCCTTCACAGGAAGCAGGAAGCAGAAGAACAAACTGAATGTGACTTGAGAATTTAAACAGCACTACCATGTTTAAATGACAGAAACTATGGCAGGGGTGGGAGTTGGGGGGAGAACATGTCTCATTTAAACCACCACACCGTCTCAAATGAAACAAGCACAAAGCAACAAACAAATCTTCAGTGTTTTGTGATCTCTGGTCAAGAGGCCTGATTTTTACAGGCACGGTTGTTGGGAATCCTAATCAAGGGTAAGCTCTTATTGTAGGTGAGTGTCCCTATCATGTGACAAAGACACCAAAAATTGAGGAGGGGGAAAAGTCATTAAAATTTTTTCAGCTAAAAAATTATGAACGCCCATCAATAAAATAGCATATTTGCAGAATCCCAAGCTTCATCAACTGACTTGGCTTAGAAATAGAAGTATATGAAAATAATAAAACGACAGTTAATGTACCAGCTCTACCTGTGCCTGTGACCACTGGCATCTGAAGGTCGGAATCCACAAAGAGATGGATTGTGTTTCAAAGGCAGTGTCAGCAAATCCCTGTGGTTTCTAAAACTCCTCTGACTTTTTAAAAAGTGAGATGTTGCAGAAGGAATTGGCAGGGAAGTCTCGGGTGCTAAAGGAATGTTATAGTTACAGTCAGTGTGTTCCATGGCCTCAGCAGTGTGACATTTACACCATGCGTAAGAATCACACCTGAGGTGGGTAGCAATACTTACTGCACATCCAAATCTAGAGCAAGGAGTCTGGCTTTCTACGTGCAAATACAAGGCCCTACTTGTATTTCTAGGAGGAGGTGACAGTCCTGGTGTCCCTGAGGAGCCGCCCAATCCAGAGTTTGAAGTCAACAGAGCTCTGCAGTACCTCCATTAGCGTTCTGAGAAAGAACATCTTAATGGTTTCATTTTGGAATTATTTATTTATACTTCATACAGTGCCAGGGCTTTGATAATATTTATCCCTAGCTGGCCAAAATTGTCCATTTTATTTATGATGACAGGGAGAAAAAAAATCACACAGATCATTCCAGAAAAATGTATTATGATCCCTAAAACATACGCAGAAACTCCCGTAAGTATTCAGTAATATACAAATAATAAAGCAAAAATAAAGTGTGTAGGTAACATCGTCTTGCTACTTGTCTTATGATTGCTGATAAATCCTCTTAGCTGACGAGAAAATACTCCAGTCAGCAGTTACCTACATGGCTATTTTCACACTTCGAGCTTTAAGCCAGACTTCTATGGGCTGAACATCCACAGATTGTGTCAAGGATATTATCTCATTTAATTTCTCTCATTATGAGGTCACACACACACACACACACACACACACACACACCTAGTGCTTGCAAAGCCATCTTTTCCATCACGTTTTCCCACCTCTACCACAGTTATTGGGGCAAAGCAGTAAAGAAACAAAAAACAAAACAAAACAAAAAAAGAAAGGTAATACTAAATCTTGATAAGTGTTTAACTCGTGTTTGATACATGCTTTAAAAAAAAAAAAGCTACTAGTCAAGACTTGGAGCTTTGGGGCCCTGGAGTCCTCTTTCATGCTAGCAGTATTCCCAGTGTGCATTTTGTGAGCCATTTTCCTTGTGGGTAGATGGGCTCTGCCCTTCTGTGGGTAGATGGGCTCTGCCCTTGTTAGTGGATAGAAATGACACAGTGTAATTAACTTCTATCCAACGCCTCAGAGGGTGGGCCTTGACATACAGAGGGATCTGACTTAGCTCAGCCCTGCTCAGCTCAGTGTCCTGAGTGACTCACCTACGTAGTTCTGCAACCCCACAGAAGAACAGGCACTGTTGATAACAAGCCTTGGCATTTTATAGTGCCTTTGTTCCTGATAAGGAGCAGCTCCTGTGGTCCTGACGATTCACTCCAGAGCACAGCCTAAGACTAAAGTAGATCCTTTGTGACAAGGCAGAGTCAGAGAGCCAGGTGCCTTTGACGCCGACCCAGAGATGGGGAAAGATATTCAGCATGAATATCTTATATGATAGTACTTTTTATGAGTGAGCCTTTCAAATGCTTCACAGTTTGGGGGCAAGGACTGTAATGTTAGTAAAATGAAACAATAATAAATTCATTTTTAATTCCTGTTTTGTTTACTAAGAACGAGCCTCAGGACAAGTTGTTTGGTTAAAATTTCAGCAGAGTAAAATGAGGCTAGGGGAATTTATCTCTGTGGGCTGATCAATGGCTCAGACTAGACTCACTGTACTATATGAAAGTACATCATGCCATTAGCAGACTCTCTATGTCAACTCACAGTTCAAACTGGGTAAGACTTAGCTTATGTGTTTGAGTGTTTTGCCCACATACAAGTAAGTATACCCCGAGCATGTCTGCTGTCCATGGAAGCATAAGAAGAAGGCGTTGGAGCCCCTAAGCTTGAAGTTATGGAAAACTATGGGCCACCATCTAAGTGGTAGGAACCAGAATTGGGTCCTCTATAAGAGCAACAAGTGTTCTTGACCAACGAGGCATCTCTCCAACCCCCAGTTCATAGTCTTTAATACAGTGAGCTTGGATACCTAACATAGATGGGAAAGAAAACACTCAGAGATCATGGAATATTTCTACACTCATTACAGAGATAAGGAAATTAAATATCCCACAGCTGAGTGATTTGCCCAAGGTCACCATCCTGCAAGAAGCCAGAGCCCTGAGCTTGGAGGAGGAATATGGTTTTAAAGTCCAAGTCTTAACCAAGGCTTGTTTCTCATTTGCAACATGTTCATATTTGCGATATTTCTGTTAAAGGAGCCTACTGCTCCTATTGAATGCAGTCTACTTACAGGAGACATCTGCTCTTAGGTAAAAACAGTTTCCTTCTCAAAGCCACACAGAAAGTAGGTGGCAAAGTCAGGGATCTTCACCCAAATCTGTCTGGCTCCAGTATTTGAGCTTTTAACCGCCGAAGTAGTGAATTGGCCACACAGGCTCGGCCTCCCAGGAGAAATGGCAGAGGAGGAGCCTGGGGAGCCCGGCCAGAAGGAAATGTGCTGGGACTTGTTGGGTGGAATGCCTAGAACAGTGGCAGCTTGGCTCAGGTATGTTTTGTGGTAGGTGGAGACTGACAAGCAGTTTGCAAAGCTAAGACTTAGAAAGGGAGGCAGTGGAAACAATAGATAAAATATCGTTTTAAAGGTCCCCACATTGGTTGATAAATGGGGTTTACTATATCCTGTATATGCGAAAGGTTATTTCCATAAAAGTTTCCAGAACAAAAGCTTAATACTTACTACTCTTCCTCAAAAAGTCCTATCACTTAGTGAATTATATCAAATAAAGTAAGTGAAATTTGACTCCGTCTTTTGGTCCTTAGGTTTGTTTGTTTTTAAGAAAAAGAAAAAAAATCTATATTTGAATGGGATTTAAATATGAATACCAGGGTACTTTGAATAGAACTGGATCTCTAATATAGGGATTTATTCACTTTCAATGAGTAAGAATATAACTACCAACCGGTATCAGAATAATTGAATCCAGAGAATGAATTCATTTTGGTAAGAAGACATCTTTAGAAGGGTAGAGCATATACAATACTTTTTAAGTGAGTTAGTGTTGCTGTATCAGAATCTGGACTTGAAACTTGGGTGAGCAATGAAAACCTTGCACAACAGTACTAAATATTTCACATGTCTGAAGACCAGTTTATATTTTCCCCAAGCCTTATGTCTATCCTAGAATGTGTGAATGCTTCCTAGATTATGTATGGCTACATAAATAAGGCACTAAATGATTGACACTAAAATCAATCATTTCTTCTTTTGATATCCAGGATCCTTAAATATTAAAGTTTCTTTTATGATGGAAACATAAAGACCCTACAGTGATTATTAGCCATACTGAGAAAAAAATTAATTAATGACTACCAACTATTCCTGAAAATTCTATTCTAGGAAAATACATAGTGATTTTCTATCTTGAAAATTTGCAAAATTGAGCTAAAGTGATAAACTACTATGCAGCAGTTGCTGTCAAAGTGAAAGTTTTCATCCTAGAAGTTTTGTCATGAACTAAGACGTAAACAAAACCTACAAAACTCAGGAAGTAAACAACTTATACATCTCAGGAAGTCTAAGAAACTTAGAAAACTCACAAAGTTCTCCAAGTTATACAAGCAGAAATAATTACTAGGTGGAGAATAACTCTCCTACCTGACCTACTCAGCTGCCTGCAAGTTGTGCAGGGAGCTTCAAATTTGTAGTTTCCATGAATTCTTTCCCATGTTGGGGTGAGCTTTTTAGTGAGACAGCTGCCTTTAAGTCATCTGTGCTTCAGATAGGAATTTCAACAAACTTACTGATTCACCAAGATTGACTTGGTGGATAAATTTCATTATGTTTATCATATGTTATAGGTCTATATAAATAAGTATATGCCATGTGTGTCTTTCTCCTTCTGGGATGCCTCAACTCAGAATGATCTTTTCTAGATCCCACCATTTGCCTGCAAATTTTATGATTTCCTCCTTTTTGATTGCTGCATAGTATTCCATTATGTAAAAATACCACAATTTCTGTATCTATTCCTCCATTGATGGACATCTGGGTTGTTTCCAGGCTATTACAAATAAAGCTGCTACAAACATGGTTGAGCAAATGTCCTTGTTGTCTATTTGAGCAAATTTTGGATATATGCCTAGGAGTGGTATAGCTGAGTCTTGAGGAAGCACTATTCCTAATTGTCTGAGAAAGTGCCAAATTGATTTCCAAAGTGGTTGTACTAGTTTACATCTAAAGAAGGTAAACAAGAAAGACCCGGGGTAAGATGATCAATCCTCACTTAGAAAGACAAATGGGATGGGTATTGGACATAGGAGAAAACAAGTAACAGGACAGAAGCCTACCACAGAGGGCCTCTGAAAGACTTTACCTAGCAGTCTATCAAAGCAGATATTAAGACTCATAACCAAACTTTGGGCAGAGTGCAGGGAATCATAAGAAAGAAGGGGGAGTTAGTATGACGTGGAGAGGATAGGAGCTCCACAAGGACCAAATGTATCTGGGCACAGGGGTCTTTTCTGTGACTAATACTCCATGTGTGGATATAACCTAGAACCTCTGCTCAGATGTAGCCCGTGATAGCTCAGTAACCAAGTGGATTTCCCTAGTAAGGAGAACAGGGACTATTTCTGACCTGAACTCAATGGCAGGCTCTTTGACCTCCCTACCCGCCAAGGAAGGAGCAGCCCTGCTAGGCCACAGAGGAGGAATTTGCAGCCAGTCCTGAAGATACCTGATAAAACAGGGTCAGATGAAAGGGGAGGAGGTCCCCCTCTATCAGTGGACTTGGAAAGGGGCAGGGAGGAGATGAGGGAGAGAGGGAATGAAGGAGATGAGGATTGGGAGGGAATGAAGGAGCGGGAGACAGCTGGGATACAGAGTTAATAAAATGTAACTAATAATAAAAATAAAATAAAAAAATACACTAGCTTAGCTTTAAAATAAGATTGACTTGGTGGAATGAATACCTTATTTGTTCTGTTATTGATGTACAATCTGAGGTGATTAGATATTTCCTCACATCTCCCCAGGAAAAGTTCGTGACACCTACCAAATGAAGTAAGGTAGAACATCGTGAGGCATGTATACTTCCAAACATGGGATGATAAGGAAAGGCACAATTTATATCTTCTTTTTGAAAATAGTGTTATTCTAGTCAGAAGTGGTGGTCTGTGTTTGTAAATTAAATCACTTTGGGAAGCTGAGTCAGGGGGATTTCTAGTTTGAGACAAACAATGGCTAAACAGTCAATTCTAGACTTTCCTGGGTTTAAGAATAAGAGCCTGTTTCTGGAACCAAGACTAACAAACAAAAACATAGTATTGTTCTTTTCATGAAGCTTGGTTTTCCATTTGGGCACGGTGGTGCAAGCCAGTAATCCCAGCACTCAGGGAGGCAGAGCCAGGATAGCCTAATCTACAAAGTGAGTCTAGGACTGCCAATGCTACACAGAGAAACCCTGTCTTGAACCCTTCCCCCACTCCCCGCACTCCCCCACCACCAAAAAAAAAAAAAAAAGAAAAAGAAAAGAAACTCTGTTTCCTTCAGCACTAAGGATTAAAGGCAGGCCTCTGCATGACAGGAAAGCACTGTTTCATGGAATGGCATCCCCTGTCCCTTTTCTTCAAACTTTATTGTAAGTAATTTTCAAGCTTCTTATCGGAAACCACTGAGTTTTTACATTTTAGGAATAAATGCAATAGCCAAATATGACTTTCCTTTCTTCCATTAAATAGTTGAAAATACACAGTAAAGCATTCTGCATACTCCGTTGTCTCCCAAAACATACCTATCATTGGCAATACACAGAGAAGTCAGCCATTAAGCGCTAGGTAAATATGAATATTAGTATTTGGTTTGAGCATGCCATTTGCCTCACAACTTTAATAGTTCTTACGAGAGTAGAAATGGCTGAGATTATCATAGCTTTTGAAAAGTGCATAAACAATGCAGTGTTCAGTTGCTTTATTGAGACAAGGTCTCAGTGTGTAGCCCTGGCTGGCTTTGAACTCATGGAGATCCATCTGCCTCTCTCTCCTGAGTGCTGGGATGAAAAGCATGAACCATTGTCACCACTCTAAAGATAGTAGGGCGCTGGAGAATGGAGTCAATAAATGTGGCAGACTAAAAAATCGTGCAATGGCCAGCTTTATTCTGAGTCCTGGACAATTTATGCTCTGAGTAAAGTTCTCATGAGTTAAGCTGTATACAATTACAACAACAAGCTGCAAAACAATGCTTTTCCATAGATTCATATAAAGGATAGTTTAATGATTTACCCGAATGACAACAGCAAGCAATAATGAGTAATCTGAAGTAAACTCACTCCTGCTTGCTACACCTAAAAGGATCTTTTCTTTTTTTTTCTTTTCTTTTCTTTCCCTTTTTTCTCCTTCCTTCCTTCCTTCCTTCCTTCCTTCCTTCCTTCCTTCCTTCCTTCCGTCCTTCCTTCCTTCCTTTCTGTTTTTGATTTTCAACACACATTTTCTCTGGGTAGCCTTTGCTGTCCCAGAACTCACTCTGTAGAATAGGCTGGCCTCACAGAAATCCACCTGCTTCTGCCTCCTGAGTGCTGGGATTAAAGGCGTGCACCACCACTGCCCAGTGTAAGACTCTTGTTTTCGTGGAATGTTCTCATAAACACGCAGAATTCTCCTCACAGGAGTCCATTCCTGGATCATATTCCAACACATCACCATATATAAAAATAGAAAGACAGGGGGAAGGAAAAAGTAGATGTGCCAAAGGAGAGAAAACAAAGTATGACCAAGAGAAAAGCCCAGCTGATGGTTCCTATGGCCACAGCCCTATGGCCTCTGTGGAGGTCTCATACAGTGTACACTGAATTCTAATTCCTGTAACTTATTAAAGTATCATATAAAGGTAAAAATGATAAAAACTTATGTATACACTCCTCAAATTGGTGCTCAGCTTCTTGTTTTCTTATTCTTAATGACTTCATATGTTTCCCTAAGGTTAAGGAGTTTGGATGAAATACAAAGTCTAAGGTAAAATTTTTGTCACAATTAGACAAAATTATGTGATAGCCCTGATCTTGAGATATAAAATGGCACACATATTCATTCCAGGAAGTTATAAAACATGCACTTCCTTTAGGTTATACTATGCAAGCGTGAGCTGTATAGAAAGATACTAACCACCTCTGAAGTGTGATTTTTCAATTTAATTTTTCTCTATGGATATATTTAAGGTAGTGTCTTGCTATGCAGCCCAGGTTGGCCATGAACTCATTATATAGCATAAAGTGGCCTCAGAGTTGTGACAGTCAGCTTTGTGATGCGTCTTAGCTTCCTAGAGTGCCACTACATTCAGCCTTTTAGTTGAATAGGAAAATACAAATTCTCAGTGTCACTTATAGTTCAGCAGAAAGAACAATTCAAGTGAACATCTGCCTTTTCTTACTGTCTTAGTCACTGTTCCAGTGCTGTGAAGAGACACCATGGCCACAACTCTTATAAAAGAAGGCGTTTAATTGGAGCTGGCTTGTGATTTCAAGGGTTTAGTTCACTATCACTGTGGCAAGATGGAGGCAGGTACTGGAAAAGTAGCTCAGTCCCTCATACCAAGGGAAAGGGACTCAGGATTTTCATAACCTGTTGGCTATTTACATGTCTTCTGTGGAACATCCCTGCTCATTTCCCTTGCTGATCTGTATTGATATAACACAGTCCATTAAATTACATGGTGGCCTGTAATGGGAAAGAAAACTAAGCCTAAGCATAAGCGGGAATAATTGAATTGTTTCAAATGCATCTCTGGATCCATTGCCTTGAGCTGGCACTCCCTGAATGGCTTCATTCTCTATCTGAAGGGCACTGCCACACACAAATCACAATGGGTTTTCTGTTTTGTGTTGCCTGTTTGTTTGCTTTGCTAACATAGATAGCGTGGTTGGCAATCCTTATTAACCAGAACTGAGTTGCCATCGCTTCAGGACGCAGGTTGACTGACATTTCTAGACAATAATTGAAGTTAGTTTAAATGCAGTAAAGGGCTGTGAGCACAGGGGAACCTGTAGTCCATGTGCTTTCCCAAGGCTTACCAGGCATGATGAGTTTTGTAAGGCTTTTGGGTTTGTTCGTCCCCGCTGCATGTGTATTTTAAAATTCCTGAAATACATTCATTCGTTCAGATTGCTTTTCCCAGTAGCCCTAGGGAGGCAAGAGGGATTCAGAAGACCGTGAGGGAGATCTGTCACCTGCCCTGAGTCGCAGAGGCTACCCTCCAATCTGAAATTTTTCTTCTGGGTGACGTGTTACTTAGCAGAAGCTTCAGAGCTAGCTAACCCATAATTTTCTCTTAAAAGATAATCCCTTTAGGAAAATGACATAAGATAAAATATGGAAGATCTTAAAATCTGGGAGAAGAACACTGGTGAGGACAATAGAGCGCGGCCCACAGAGCCTCGCAGTAAGCCAGGCAGAGAGACTAGACCAGGGTTGAGGAGATAAGACCTTTGCTGTTCCTTACTTATTCGTGTATTTCCTTTTTTTATTAAATGTTTATTTCTACGTGTGTGGGTATGGTGTGTGTGTGTAATGGCATGTGGGTATGGCTAGAACATGTAGGTACAGATCCTTGCCTTCCGCTTTAACATGGATTCTGAGAATCTGAACTTAGACGATCAGTTCCACACAGCAAATACATTTACCTTCTGAGCGAGCTCCTGAGCTCTTATAAGATGCTAAAGCATTCCATATTTCTTGTGACTGTAATTAATTCTCACTATATGCATAGAAGATAATGAGAAGATATAAATGTATTAGTTACCTCAAGGCCAGTCAAATTAATGGAGAAGCATACTTAAGTCTTTATGCCTTTCTAGCAAAGAACATGGGCCGGTAGCTTACTTTAACACCAATATTTTGATGTTTAATTTTATGTGTATAGGCGTTTTGCCTGCCTGGCTCCTCAAAGAGGCTAGGTTAAGGAATCAAATCTCCTGGAACTGGGGTTAAAGATGGGTGTGAGCCACTACGTGGGTGCTAGGAACTGAACTCAAGTGCTCTGGAAGAGCAGCCAGTCCTCTTGACGAACAAGTCACCACTCCAGCCCCCAACTACTTTTATGAATTAAAATGTCTGGTAACTAGAGAATCCTTTACCTTGTCTCCTCCCCCACTCTTCCTTCTCTGTTTCTCTGCCTCCTCCTTTTTTTTTTTTTTTTTTTTTTGTGGTCCTGGGGATGAACCTGAGGCGTTCTGCATTTTAGACACCTGATCTAACACAGCTGTATACCAGCCTTTAGTTGTATGTCATGTTCAAACACAATCACATTCAGCCTGTTCTAATTGATCATTAGTCATTGGTTATAGTAATGAAATCTTGCTTAATGCAATGGCTAAAAGATTCCTGAGGAAAAGTGGATGTTTCTGAGGGAAGCATGTGAATTTTCATCAAAGAGGCTTTTTTTTTATATCACTGTTATGGTTGGAAACTTGGGAAAATAATAAAGAATTTCCATTTAAGAGAATTCCATTTAAGTTTGGTTGACTTCCCAAGCCATGCTATCCGTAAGAATGCCGATTTACCTTGGGCCACAGGCTGTGTGCTGGTAGGAAGTAGCTGCCCTGAAAACTGTGGTGTGTGCGTGTGTGTGTGTGTGTGTGTGTGTGTGTGTGTGTGCATGTGTCTGGTTTGGGATTTAGCACTTGAGAGCGCTGCAAGTAGCAGCAGAAAATAACAGTCATTATCATTTATTTCAGAGGTACTAAATTCAGGCAGGATGCTAAGTACTTCATAGATGATCTTACTTAATCAACACAAGAACATACTAAAAAGAACATTATTACCTTAATTTTACGGATGAGAAAACTCATCAGAGTTTTTGCTTACTGATCAGAAAATATTCAGCAAGGCCAGCCTGGGGAACATGGTGAGTTCCAGGACAGCGTGGACTAAAAACTCAAAAGTTTTAAAATGAGGACTAGCGATACAGCTTAATGGTAGAATCCTTGCCTCGCATGCTCAAGGACCTGGATTCAACCCTTAGCACCCCTCAAAGCAGTGAAAGCATAAAATGATTGTACAGCATACATGGCAAGCACATATGAGTGGCACTTCCTTGGGAGAAAGGATGAAAACTTTGTAATCCACCAGGTCCAGCTTGGCTGCCCGTATACTCACGAGCATGTGGCCGTTCACTGGAGCATCGAGACCCCTATGCTTAATAATTCTCTACTTTTTCCAACTTCAGTGTTTCCTTCCACCACTGGATTCTTGCTGACAGGCACACTCTAAGGTGAATCATAGTCATACCACCTCTGATCTGTACCTGCCAATTTATAATTACTAGTATTTAACATAATTATGAATAATCACAATTCAGAGCTAGGAGAGCACATGAGTGAAACAGAATGGTTTTGATACGTGGTAGAGGTAACCAAGACAACTAGTCTTTTGTTTACCTGAGTTGTGTAAATGTTTATCCAGAAGTGATTCTAATTCAACCAAGCCCATCCGTGGTGTAATGTGGGCTGTGGTTCATGATGATAATCTCCTCCACAATAATTACCCACATTGCTTAGTTATTAACTAATGTCTTACAGGAATAAAGCTGGAATTCCATTCAGCCAAAAACAGGTACCCAGCTTTTTTTATTTCTTAGATACAGATGGTATGTATGCACCCTGACCCCTTCCAGATCTTCTACCTCATTCTAAGCTCTTTTTTTTTAAGCCTTCTCTTGAAACAGGAGTGAGATGAGGGGTAGGCCTGCCTATCGAATGTCTTTTCTGTCTCTTCCCCTTGACCATGTAATTATGCTGTGTGTATATAGATGTATAACCCAGCATCTCTGTGAGATGGAATCAGCGGATGGTACTGGGAATCAGACCGGATGACTTGAAAATCCTCGTATGCCTTGGCTTTTTAAATGTCAATCACTCAACAATTTTATAGAAGCAGGTATAAGAACAATCTTAAAAGTGATAGGAGCTAAGCATTCTCTCATTCATGAAGTCACCCCTAGGTCTCTGTGGCTTTTCTTTAATTGCATGTCAGGTAATTGGTAAGAGAGAAATATCCATATCCTAAGACAGAACAGATCGTCTCAGTGAGCTTGAGATATCAGCTGTTCCAGCACATTTCTCTTTGGTTCCCCAAAACAACTCCAGTGCAGCCATGAGTTGTGAGTAGGAGTGAGAGAATTTATTCTGTATTAGATATTATCCTCTAAGGGAGAATATATTGTCAGTACTATTTATGGTATTTAGTAATGTTTAAATTACAGTGACTTTTATTTGTGTTTGGGTAAGTGTGTATATGATATGTATGGGGTAGGGATACACATGCCATCATATCAGAGGACAACTTTTGGGAATCATTTTTCACTTTCCACCATCTCCATTTGGAGATGGAGCTGATGTCTTCAAACTTGGTGGCTAATCCCTCTACCCTCTCCGCCATCTTACTGGCCCAAATGGTGGCTTTGAATGCACATATTCAACTGCGATTGAGATGTTAACCATCTGCACAACACTTAGATAGTGTGTGTGAGTAGGTCTCAATCCTAAAAGAAGAAGGAAGAAGGAGGAGGAAGAAGAAGATTAAAAAAAGGGAAAAGAAAAATAAAAACAGCTCAGTCAGCATGATCCTTTATTTCAGGGGCACTGGGCAAGAGCCTTTGGTGAGTTTCTTTCAGTTTTTCCTTCATTTTATCCTCTTGCTTCAGGGACTGCCTGACAGACTTATCATTTCTGCATGGACAGATCCACATGAGATTCTGGTCAAAGTTTAGAGTCTCCTTTAAGGAACTAAACTTTTTACCCAAATCCGAAGTAGCTCATGGAGCATGGTGCAGTTTAGGACAGGCGGTGTCTTCTTGTTCGTGCTTTTAGTCAACACATGTTTCAAAATGACAAGGAACATGTACGCTCAGAATCGCCATTTTCTGTCTGTCGTCTCTTAACATCACTGTTGGCAAGATGGCTGGAGGACCAGAGGACGAGTAAACTGTAACTATATCCACACGTCAGCCGCTGTTTCTGCTGTTGGATGCTCTAATCCAGAGCAAGGGCATCCCCGGACTTTAGTGCCCTGTACAGTTTATCACACCATGCCTGTCCACACAGACACTTTCATGTGGACGCTGTGCTTCACTGATTGCACTGCATCTTAAGTCACTTTGTATAGCTCATATAAACTGCCCCCCAAAAAGGGTGAATTGTTTTTATTTTTTCACTTTTCTGAATCAACCTGAATCTGTCTTTCCTTCCCTGAGCCACGCTGCAGGAGTATAATCATAAAGCCATGATACACCACACCATCTCTCCCTAGCCAGAGTAAAACACACGGCCTTTCTCATGAAGGAAAATAGGAGAGGGCTAGCCCTTGGCTTCTTGTGGTGAACACCACCTTCTGCGCAGGCTCATCCCGCTGTAGAGGACAGTGGTTTCTTTGTATGAACACAGGATGGACCCACAGTTCCTCCCACTGTCACTGTGGGCAAGCCTTGTGTGCTATTCCTTTTTAACACCCAGGCTTCTGCCACTGAGATACATTTCACAATCTGAGCCTTTTTCCCTTTTTAGGGACCAAAGGGCCTCGGTCACTTCAACTCAATGTACCAGTATCTACAAACACATTTTTCTTGTATATGTCCAGTTAATTCTCCCAGGGGGGCATGGCCTTCCAGAGCAGAGTATGGGACCTTAGGGATACCAGAGCTGAGAACCAAACAGCCTAGAAATCCTTGTGACCATGAAGGTAAAAACAAATATATGTTCCTTTTGCTGATGCTCCTTTGGCGGATAATGACATGTTTATTTTTACTAATAAGGGTGGCTAAAGCTCTCTGGTAGAGGACTTGGCGAGCTTGCCAGAGAGTCCTGGATCCACCCTCAGCACTGTAAATAGTGATGATGATAATTATTATTTGGTATACTGTTTATGCAGCTAGGTTTTATTTTTGGTGCTTCCATGGTGTATTTGATTGACAGCTGTTAGAGAATCGCTTCTAAGCGAATGTACTGTGATTGCTGAGCTTATTTGTCCCCAGCATGGGATTAATCTTAATATTTTGATATTTGAGGAAGCTCATTCACTTTTCAAGGCTTCACTTGGTATCTGTTTTGATTTACGCAAAACAAACAAACAAAAACAGGGTCTTCCTACATGGTCCAGGCAGGCCTGGACCCTTCTGCCTCAGCCTCCCTAGTGCTGGAATGAGAAGCATTTGCCACCACGTGGCTGGGTTGACCTCAGTTTCTAATTAACTATCAAATCTACTCTATTATTCTTCTGACTTTGTCTCTATCTACAGCAAGACAAATGTTTGCTGAATGTTTATGAAAGTTCACATTGAAATATGTGTTCATTAATGTTTTCCTTTTTCTCCCATTACCAAGAAGAAAAAAGAAGTCGAGTTAGGGTTCCACTCTCTATGGGAGGCTGGCCTCTCATTATTTATCTGCCTGCCCCAACTTAGTACTCTTTCAAGAAATTGTTTGTTTTTGATTTGTTTTTCTAATGTTTGTTTGGTTTTGGTTTTGTTTCAAGAAAAGGTCTCTCTGCAGTGCCATTACTGTCCTGGAACTCCTTATATAGACTTGGCTGACCTCGAACTCACAAAGATCCACTTGTCTCTGCCTCCTGAGTGCTAGAGTTAAAGCCGTGAACCACGTGCCCAGCCCACCACAAGCTTTTTAACTATATAGGTCATTTTTCTTTTTCGTTATATGTCCATTTTTGCTGATTCTTTCTTATTCTTACTAATACTTCAACTTTTAAATCCTAAAATTTATTTAATGTTGGGATCAGGTATGGATCACATGCTTACAATCCCAGCATCTGGGAGTTTATGTCAAGAGACTCATAAACTTAAGGTTAACCTGGACTACATGAGGACTTTAAGGGCAGCCTGGGCTACAGAATAAACCTGTCTTATCAAACAAACAGCAAAAAACACATATATATATATTCCAAGTCAGATCCTATTAATATTTGCTTCACACAACATTATAGGTGATGGCATCTAATAAATAATTGAAGCCAATATTTATCATGTATTCCTTATCACAGTGGTAGGGGATACCACAAAAATTAAAAAGAAAATCATTTTTACCAAACATATTATAAAAGTGTCCATCCACACTGGGAGTGAAATGATTGATGCCTACAGTTCTCAGGAAAGGCATTAATTATACCTACTTCCCATGCCCCACAAAAAAAAAAATACTTTTGAGAAGAATTTTACCGAGTCACTGTGTCTTAAGGTGCATGGAATTCTGTTACTTTGGAAGTCAGCTTTCCCTGGTTCCTGGGTTAGTCTACTGAAGTCCTAATTGTGACTCATGTATGCCTGTGCGTTTGTGTGGTCTGTAGATCAAAGTAAAGCTGGAAAGAGAGCCCTTTACATTGTCCTGTCTCTGGCACCTTGGATCTGTTACGCTAACTCTTGGGTGTAATTTTTGGATTCCTATGGTAGAACTATTTGAGGCATGTTGGCATGTCTTCACTTACGCAGTTTTCACTCACACAAGTATCCTCCTTTATGATTTTAGAGGATAATAAGGAACTGTGCCCCCTCCCCCTCCCACACGCACACATATGCTTTAACCTGGCTTTTAAAAGTGTGTTCCCAGATGCTGGAAACGGAAGCATCTGTCACAGAAATCCTGTATTTAGCTTAAGGTGTGCCTTCATGCTTAGTCATTTGCAGGTCCCAGTATTGCTGCAGCTTGCATTTTGAGCACAGGCCTGGCCCCTTTAGATCATAACATTTTCCCCCAATTGAGCAGAAAACAATACCTTAAGGCTAAGCCAACAAGATAAGTTTTACTTCACGAAAGAGGCCATGGCTGAATCTGAGTGCTTGCCAGAGAGGAAGAGAAAGGAAAGTATAAGGAAAAATTGTCAGAAGCAATGGGATGACCTTTGGTATGTGGGCCCTCTTCTTTCCTCTTCAAATCTGAGATTGCAAACAGGAGAAATGTGTCAGAGGTGCTCAGGTAAACATGGGATAGCCTAAGACCTTAGAAGCACATGTTCTGTGTCCTGAGGCTTTCAGGACAAGGCCTCTTGGAGGCATGTCAGTGTGGTGAAAAGCTGAGGTCTTGGTGAGATGAGTACATCCGTATCCCTGTCGTCATGAAGAATCTTTGACCAGAAGTTCCCAGAAGTTGAACGCCAATGAGCATACATAGGCTGGCCTGGGATCAGGACAGCCTATAGAGAGTAAAAACGAACTCAGTGCTTAGTCTTTTTCTTGATATTCCAAGGGCAAAAACCAGCTCAGCTGAGCAGGACCCAAATATCTCTCTGTGGGCCTCTGAACACCTTTGCCCTTTGTTTCATGTTCCTTTACAACATGATAGAGGGGGCATAATAGCAATAGAAATCTAAAATTAAAAAATAAATAAAGGAAAGGAAAGAAGCAGTTTGAGTCATTTAACAGGATGGACAGCATGATGACATCACCACACTTATGTCATGGCTCCCACAGGTGAGGGCTCCTGGGGGTTACTGATTCAGCTGTCCTTGCATTAAGCCCACGGGAAGAGTCAAACAGAATGTGTTTTTTCTTGATGGAGCAGAGCAAGGAACAGTGGCCCAGGGTTTCTGTTCTTTTGGTTTGGGAAGGGAAGAAAGGAAAGTGTGATTGCTGAGGCTCAAGTTCCTGGTCCTCTGAGGGAGGAAAGGGCTTGCTTATCCTTACCTGGGGATCCTTGTCTATTCCCTCCAGTGAACTCTGAAAATTTGGAGTGGCTGCTTATAGCCTTTATTAGAGCTTTTTCCTCCTTTTTTTTTTTTTTTGGTTGTTGCTTTCAGTCATCAAGCAAACATGTTCCAGCACCTGCTTCTTACCAAAACAAAAAACAAAAACAATGCCATTTTTCAAGTGCATTAATCATTTCTTTTTCTCTTTATTCTGAACTCCTGATGATATTTACAGGGGATTCCTTCCCCCTTTCCTCTGATTCCTCCCTTCTTTTTTTTTTCCATTTTCTCTTTAGAACACAGCATCTAAAAGAACTTTATTGATTCAGAGAGAGAGAGAGAGAGAGAGAGAGAGAGAGAGAGAGATTTTCTTTAGGTCTAACTGACAAAAGCAAACAGAAAAAGGAAAAAATTAAAATAAATGATCCATATAGCACTAGAACCCACCATGACACTTATAGAGCAACACACCAACACATTTTCAAGTGCACGTAGCGTATTCATGAAGACAGGCCATATTCTGAACTAGTAAACAAATCCTAGCATGTCCAAGAGGCTTCAAATCATGTGTTATTGTCTCTAGCGATTATTTAGAAAAACATTAAATATTTGGGAAATAATATGTTCTACTTACAGGAAATTAGGTGTTGCCGAGTGTTACAGATTTTAATCTGATTGTCAAACATTAGCTGGTTTTCTTTCTTCTTCTCTCTGTGCATTCATGTGTGAGAGGGCACATGGTGTGTGCAGATGGGTGTGAAAGCCAGGGGTCAAACTTATGTGTCTTCCTCAAACTCCTCACTTTTTTTTTTTTTTTAAGACAGGATCTCTCACTGTACCTTGAAATCCCCAGGTCAGAAAAACTGGTTGGCCAGTGCCCACCTCTTGTCTCTCCTTTTTCACCACTGGGATTATAGGCCTCTACTGTCCTCATTTTTACATGCTTGTGATCAGACCTCAGGTCCTGGTGACTGCATATCAAGTCCTTCTCCAACTGAACCACCTTCCCAAACTACTAATTTTCTTTCTAATGTAAAGAAAAAATGTCACTGGAATGCAGATGAAGTTGACAATGAATACAAGATTTGTAGCATGACTCTTATTAAATGCCAGGGTTTAATGTGCAATCATCACGCTTCAGGATTAACTTTCTTTAGCATTTAAATATCTCTGGTGTTATGTCAGTGAAAAACATGGGATGCTATATCCAGATAGTTGTTCTTGGTAAGAATTAACATGCAAGGCCTAAAGCCAAATAAACAGAATACGAAGGAAAAACCTTAGCTTTCTGCACAGCTGGCGGACCGTCACTGTTCGTCACAAGCACCCCATGGCAGCTGGCATTTATTTGCACACTAGGTTCCCAGCTCAAGTTGAAGCCCTATGAAAGTATTACACAAACTCAGAATGGAAATGTAAATAAGATGACATATTGCGCCGACATAATGTAGACACTGCAAAATTGGATGGAGAAGGGCATGGATTTCCCCTGTGTGACAGCTACAAATCACTGATCATTTTTGTGAATACACAGAGATTTTGGGGGAACCTTTGAGGGTGGCTCTAGAGTATTTCTCTTTGAATTTTTTGAAAGTTAAGTTTCCAGAGTATTAGTGGACACAAGTCATCTATGAAGAGAGGGTCTGGACAGTTGCTCAGGGGTTTGTGCTATGGTATTAACCAAGCGTAATTAACTTTTTCTTTTCAACATTTATTAGTGATTCTTTACTGTTTAACCCCAGGTAAAACTCTCTGCCTTTAGGCAGTTTCCCTCCACACACATTGCCAGATGAGTGTGTTCTTGCCTTCCTGTTATCCAGACTCGCTCACCTTATTTCATCTCACATTGTTCTTGTTTATGGGCATCTTCTCTTTTGGTCCCTTTTCTGAGCTATACTCATAAATGATAAATATATGTACATTTGCTTTGTTTGTTTGTTTGATTTTGAACTAGGGTTTTATGTAGGCCATGCTTGCCTTGATCTTTCTGTGTAACAGAGGCTGATCCTGAAGTTCTGTTCCTCCTGTTTCCATTTCTGGAATGGAAATTAAGAAGCATTCCTTGTGGTCCATTTTCAGTATGAGGGGCACTTAGAGCTCATCAGAGTCACACATGAGCAGAAGGCACAGGGCCCTTTTGCTCCAGCTGGTGTCTGGTGTCTGGTTGTCTCAGGATTCTGAGTGTTGGAAAGTTGCAGGCCATCTGCTATGTACTGAGCCCACAATAAAAGAAACAAAAAGTATCATTATGAAGCTCAGAATATTCTTTAGATAAGTCTGAACCAATAGAATGGTGACTTTAAGAACCGCTGTCTTAGGCCAAATCAACACACCAGCAATTTTACCCCTTTTCTGGGTTGGTGTTTCTTTTTTGCAAATGGCATATTCAAAAGTGTTTTACTTTCATTAGTCTAAAAATTGTTATCATAGAGTGAGGGTCTTGTTTCTAACAAGCATGCGCCACCACAGCTGGTTTATGTTTATTTAATTTTTTAAAAAAAATGTCCTTTAAAACTGAACCCAAATAACATTAATATATCGATACATCTTGGTAAGTAATACATAAATGGAAAAAAACCTTAGGTCTCAAAAAATACATCCCAGTGCAGACCTTCCTTTTTGTTAAGCCTGAAATCTGGAAAAGAGCTCCATCTATTTTTTTTTTTTTCAGTCTCTTACTGTTTCATCACTTCTCCAACCATATGAATGCTCCTGGATCTGTTTAAACAGCCCACATTTGGCTGACTCATACATCTTGCTAATGCAGTAGCGGGCTTCAGACATATAATTGCTCAATTTGAGCTCATGAATAGTCTTATATTATTCGGTTCTAGTCCTCTCATAAACTCCATCACCCCAAGGTACTTGAGGGTAAAGATCTTTTTACTACATTTGCCTCATGGCTGCACCATAAACACACAGCTCTGTGTGGGTCACAGAAGCTGGTCATCGCATTCTCAAGGCTGTGGGTCCTCAGGATTCCAGACAGAAGGTTGTTCCTGAGTCGTCAGTCCCTGAGGCTGTGTACACTAATTGGCTGCAGTTCTTTAATCTTGGTGTTTCTCAAACTCTTTCAGCTTCTATTCAGAGTTTTTCTCACCCTAGGGCTCACAGAAGCCAATTCCTAGGGCCTGTTTAATTACTTCTTCAAACATGTCTGGACTTCCCTGAGTTTCTCCGTATTCAAGTTGTAGTCTGCATTATTCCCCTGGAAAAGCGTATGGGTTCAAACACTCTCTTTTCACCTTTAGTTGATAATGCATCTGTTTGATTCCTTTCTAATCTGATTCTTTTCTAATGCCACAGTTAGATTTCTAATCTTGATCTCAGTGACTCTAAAGAATTCCATTTTGGCACCACCTGGTTGGTGACAGCTGAAACTCATGTTGAAGAGAAGCTTTTTTTGTAAAGTTTGTGTCAAAGAAATTCTAGTTCGTTGAAGACACTGGAATTCTTATATTTATAAACTTGTAAGATTGTTAAGAAGGATTCTCATGTCTTGGAAATAAAGCAATAAAGGACTATGTACCCCTTCAGGAGCAAATGGAGCGTTATCTAACAGAATGAGTGAATGATAATTTCCTGCAACACTGTATCCTTTGTTGGACATAGGTGAACGGATGTGAGACTCTAGTACTGAGTGTGGTGAATGCACCCCAATCAAACAAAGAAACCAGCTAAAAAATCACCCACTAGGAAGCCACATGTTATGTAGCCTGGTACTGTGCAGCCCAAGCTGGTCTCACCTACTGGCAAGGCTCCTGTTGAGAGTATGTGACCATGCTTGGCTTTAGCTTGTGGGGTTTTATTAGGCAGAGATGGAAAGTGTTTGTCTGCTAGAACGGATGAGCCCCAAAGCCATGAACCAATTCTGTATCCACCTTAGCCACCTTATTTCAACATCCTTTATTGAGTGCCTCCTTGTGTGCTCTTAAAACCAAATTTGACCAGGGAGATGGCTCAGTAAGTAAGAATGCAAGCCTGATGGCCTGAGCTGTGTCCCCAGAATCCACATAAAGGTGGTAGAATTGATTTCACAAGGCTGTCATCTTTTCTCCATGCTGTGCACACACATCCACACATTAGCATGCCCATACGTAAATCACACACATGAGAAAACATGATGATGACGATGACTTTAAAAACTTATTTATTGGTTACTTTCTTCAGTAGCAATACTTATTTTTTAGAATTCCTTACCATTTTTATAAGTTGTCACAGTAAACTGACCAAAGGGACTCTCCAGTCAAGACCAATGGTGGAAGATTGCAAGAAAAGCAACCCATAAATTGCTTAAACCAGGCTCTGACCTGTGGGTTTCCCAAGCTACACTAGAACTTCACTACAGCTAAGCCTCCTCTTAGGTTTGGATGTTTTCTCATGTGTCCTTTTTGCTTGTTTTCAGTTCTTGGCAGTCTACCAGTCCATCCCTGCCTTTTCTTAATTATGATTTGGGTCACCCTCTGTCCCAGACAGATGCAGAATTGACTAGCTGTCTGTGTTAGTCGCATTTCCACCACTCTGACAAGTTTGTCAAAGAACATCAACTTACAAGGAGGAAATCTTATTTTGGCTCATGTTTTCAGAGAAGAGTTGTTTAGACCTGAGGCTTTGGGCCTTTGACAATAAAAGCATCATGAAGGGAGCACCTGTTGAGCAAAGTTGTTCACCTTATAGGGAGCACCAAGCAAGCCAAGGAACAAGGATGGTCCCAAGTGTAGAAAGGGCTTTTGTTCTGAGTGAGTATCCCACTTGCTCCCCGTGTGCCCAGCTTGTAGTTCATGGCTATAAAATGACTTTGACTTCCTCATTGAACCACCTTGGATGGACACCCAGCTAATATCTGAAATACCTCCTCCTCTTTTTCTTCTTCTTTTTAGAAATCTTTATTATTTTTCTCTCTCTGAAGTTTCCCCTCTCTCTACTCCTCCCAGTCCCCTACCACATCCCCTGTACCCCATATTCTCACTCAGTTTCCCTTCAAAAAGGAGCAGGCCTCCCAGGGATATCCACCAAACACAGCATAACAAGGTACAATAAGACTTGGCACAAACCCTCGTATCAAGGCTGGATGAGGCAACCTAGTAGGATCAAAAGAGTCCTAAGCACAAACAAAAGAGTCAGAGATACTCCTACTCCCACTGTTGGGACTCCCACAAGAATACCAAGCTACACAACCATAGCATGTAGGCAGCAGACCTAGCTCAGACCCTACCGTTCCTGCTTAGTTTATTCTGTAGGCCATGTTCTTCTGATGTCTTCAATCCTTCTGGCTCCTCTCTGAAACACCTCTTAGGGGAACCTCTTCTTGAAGAGAATACTCCAGTATTTAGCTTCCATCCACTAGGCCGAACCTCTTAAAATTCCTGTCACTCTCCCCTCCCCCCTCCCAATAACATCAGAGTCTGTAAAGAGTCTTTTTCCCATGAGGCTTTAGGGGATACATTCAACCATACTGGCATCAACCTACAAAGCTGCTTTCAGCTCATTGAGAGAGTGTCCTTTATATCAGTGGTTCTCAACTGTGGGATTCAATACCTTTGCAGCTAGTTAAATGATCCTTTCATGGGGTCATATATCAGATATCCTGAATATCAGATATTTACATTACGATTCATAACAGTTATGAAGTAACAAGAAAAATGATTTTATGTTTGGGGGTGACCATAACAAGAGGACCACAACTGTATTAAAAGGTCATAGCCTTAAGAAGGTTGAGAACCACAGCTCTTCTCTGTATGTGGCTATTGCAACAGCCGGCGAGTTATTATCTCTCAAGTAAGAGGTGGTAGAAAGTCTCTCTCTCTCTCTCTCTCTCTCTCTCTCTTGTTTTTTTTTTTGTGTTTGTCTATTTGCAAGCTCAAATCAAAACGAAAAGCGTTTTGTTTCCTCTGGTAAAGAATACCACCTTAAGATTAAGGCTGGAGAACTTTGGTGTTTCCATGCTTTGACAGAAGACAGAGTACCAGAGATGAAGCTCTCTGTCCCTTTAATAGTGGAAATCCCTGCCTCTTGTTTATGGAAGATTTTCATAGCTCTGGAAGGCATTGAAGTGTTTGGTATTATATTTCTTATAGTGACAGGGTTTTGTGTTTGTCACTTTATGGAGGATGAACAGTTAGATAAATACAAATTCTGAGAATTCTCAGAAAATAAACTAGTCGTAAAACTTTGAAAAAAATGCTTCTTACAGAAACCAACACATTGGGAGGCTTTGTGTATAAGAACCAAATGTATAGGTAGGATCAAGGTGAATCTGAGAACAAATTATACTAGTTTTAAAAACTCAGGTAGACTTCTGGTGGCCTGTTGGAGTAGAAGAGGAAGCAAGGGGAACCCTTGGAGCAGCAGGCATTATTTTTGCTCTTTTGCTGCTATGAGATGCTTCCTTGGTGCTCTTTGCTAGGATAAGATTATTTCTAAGTCTTTTAAGATCAAGTATTCATCACAGTGGTAATGATGAGAAATACTGTATGTGTTGTATAATATGAGAAATAATGTATGTGTGCTAATGAATAAGAATAATAATATTGATATTGTAATTTATCTTGTATTGATATTTACACTTAGGTGATTTTAAAATGATAGGGGAAGGTGTTATTTGCTAGAATTCCTTTTGAGGAGGTGAGTTATTTTTATTAGAAAAGTACAGTGATTACTCAAAAGGGGAGGCATGGAGAGAATGTTGATGTGGGCAGCTAACTATCTCTAACAAGTGCATGTAAGTATCTTCTTGTCCCACATCCATGGGCCATTGCGACTCCATTTTAAGTACAGAAGCCATCTTATTAAAAGGTCGAATAAGTCCCCTCCTGTTTTCTGTAAAGCGTGAATTTGACCAGGTCTTGACCCATCTCCTGGAATTTGACATGTTTCACCATCTAAATACGCTGACCTTCGCCTTGATAAGATGTTCTGCAAAATAATTTTGAAATGTTCAGACAAGTTCCTACATTACCAAGATTTTTTTCTTGGAAACCCCCATTCCTTGAAGACCTCCTCATTTTGCAGTTTGGGGACTATATAAACCACACTGTCTCCTATGTCAGGGCTATACCCCTGATCTCAGGGGATAGCACTGTCCAGAGAAAATAAAGTTTGATGATTTCAACTAAAATAATAATAATAATAATAATAAATAAAATAAATAAAAAATAAAAACTCAGGTATATGATGCTGGAGAGGTTCCTCAGTGGTTAAGAGAACCGGCTGCTGTTCTTCTAGAGGACTCAGGTTCAATTCCTAACACCCAAATGGAAGCTCACAACTGTCTGTAATTACAGTTCTAGGGGATCTGTCATTCTCACACAGACATACATGCGGGCAAAACACCAACACATATAGAAATAAGTGAGTCTTTAGAAAAAAACCCTCAGATTTAAAAGCACAGTATATTTTTCTTAAGGAGAAAATAAAAAGTATGTTTGTTGGACTATTTATTAGTTAGGGTTTGAGTTTAGTTTCTCATAAAGAGATCAGACCTAAATTCACTATGGTTTTTACTACTTATTGATGACATAAACTAAGATATTTCATGAAATGCTTAAAATTTAAGAAAATACCAATTAGATATTTAATTACATGGGATTATAACATTTTCACTTCAGGACTGGTATCTGATCACAACCACAGTTCTGTGGATATAATGTAATTTTTAGTTTTTTTAACACTGACTTTTAAAAAACATCTTATTACATGAATTTATTTATTTTGTCTGTGGGCCATGGATAATCATACACCATGAACATGGAGATCAGGAGAGGTGAGAAAAGACTTGTGGGATTTGGTGTTCTGTTCCCACCATATGGGTTCTGTATTACCAAATACAGATCACCAGGCATGATGATAAGCACCCAGACCCCTTGAGCCATCTCTGAAGCCCCTACAGCAAATCTTGAGGTGATTCAGTGTCTCCTTATGGTTCTGCCTACTACCCAGTCCCTCTCACAAGACTTCAGTACTTTTCTATTTACTGTAATTTACAGGAATTACACAATGACTAGAGATAAACAAAAACCACAAATGAATGATATGGGTGATTTTTTTTTTCTGGTTATTTTGTTATGATATCTGACCATGTCAAACTAGAAAACAAAAGCTTCTTTTGGAGAGCCACACAACTACTTCATATTTATTAGTCCAATGCTTCCATAGAAACAATGAAAATGAGCTGCTAACCTAGCATCTAAGACTCAAATATGAGGGGAAATCTAACTGTTAATATTATTTTTCATATCCTTTCTTTTGGATGAATACAGAGGTAGCCTCTTTTATTTCTTCCAGATCTCCCCCAGCTCAGTTGGATGGACTGTACCTTTGCAAACTGAAAAAAGATGTACCTAAATAGAAACCCACTTTTCCGGAGACCTCAGAATTCAGGACCAGCCACATTACTGAGTTTTTCTGTTTTTCAAAAAAGTGATAAATACGTTTCAGTGCACAGGCACAAGAGAATCTGTTGCTATTTTTATCAGGACACAATTACACAAATGAACTGTGTGACCAAAATCATTTCTGTGAGTGCCACATGACATAATAATTTTCATTTTATTAGTTCTGCCTAGTCCAGTGTAACAAAACAAAGGGTTACTGCATAGTGAACTCTATGCTTATAAAGCAGTCTTAGAAATTTGTTCTGATGTGTTTCTGAGAGCTTTTGGGTTATAAGTAAATCGTTTCTTGCTTGGCAGGCCAGAAACCTCATTATGTTTTTGGGACCTTGAAGAGAAAAGAATTTACCATAACTTGTAGATAGCACAAGGAACTTTATTGAGATGAATCTCTTGGCTTTAGTCCCTCAGCCTCAGAGTAACAATTTTTAAAAGTCTAGAGTAGAAGGTACTATTTGAGATTATTTATGAAATTTTCATTAGGGTAATTTCTGACGTGGGTTGGTTTTCAGTACTGCATGGCTCTCACTGTGTTGATCTTCTCAAGGAGATTTACAGAGTTAATTAACACCTTCTGTAAGACTGAGAACTCACAGACACAATGAGACAAGACTTCCTTTGTTTTAAAAAAAGAAAATCATTGGCCACTCTGTTGTTTTCATTGCTTATTTATGAGCTTAAGTGAATTGGAAGGTAGTTTACACGTACTGAAGAGAACACTTTTGGAATTTATATTGGTGCATCTTACTGCCTTTGGAACTGGGTTTAGACTCCCCAGTTCCTTCACCAATGAGCTAAATAAATGTTACACAAGTTTGTTTACACTTAGTATTGATCATGTTCTCAAGCGTTTGAAAATTGTATTGTATTCAAATTATAATGACATACATGTTAGGTTACACCAAACTTTCTGATGCCGCGGGAATTCACTTGCTTTGGAATTTCTCTTTCGTGTACTGAGACTTCAACTTTGCTATCTAAATGTTTATATTCAGAAATCTCAAAGAATACGTTTGAAATCTAATGAGTACCTTGTTGTTCATGGCCATTTCAATAGTGTTACATGAGAGAAAAAAGATTGTATTTTTCTAAATCAACTGATATTGTTCTGTTTGCATTTTAATTTTGTCAGACTTTTTTTTTTTTTTTTTTTTTTTTGGCCAGATGAAGTGTTCTCTCTTCATGTTCAGTTAAAAAAAAAAAAAAAAAAACAAAAAACCCTGCTGTCTGATTTACCAACACAGTTGTTAATGTACTTATGAGAGCTAAATATAACTTAGAATTTTTTTTTTTTGGTTGCGCTGTAAGTCTTGATATTGAAACCTACTGGTTACTGCACACTTCAAAATTAACGTTTGGCTTCAAACACTACAAGTTTTCTCCTGGTTAGTATTATTTTTAAAGGAATTTTACATATTTTCTTTGACGGTTAGGACTGTTTTGCTGACCAGAGGAAGTGGTGGTTCCCTGGACCTGTGGTTACAGACGGTTGTGAATCACTGCAAGGGCTCTTAATAAGAAATCAATGTTCTCCACAAGATGTTCTTAACCACTGAGCCATCTCTCCAGCTCCCACTTATTTTGTTGGTGTTTACATCTCCTATGATCATAACAACCCTGGAGACAATTGGATACCTCTGAAACCACTTTACTGTTATTTTATTTAAGACAGATTTGTTGAGCAAATTGTAGGTACTTGGCATGGTTTTAGGTTCTTACCAAAAGAGAACCGTTAGAAAATGAGAAATGTCAATACAGTTGGAAATGCTACAGTGAGTTGTGTGGTCTTGCTGAGAAGAATGTTTTAGTGAGGATGTGTCTGTCTGTTAAGAAACATCTTAAAGGTAGTTTCTTTATTCCCCCGTTTAGTTTCTGTCTTAATGATTTGTCCACTGGAGGCAAATGCAAATTAAAACAACTCTGAGATTCCATTTCACACCAGTCAGAATGGCTAAGATCAAAATCTCAAGTGACAGCTCATGCTGAAGATGATGTGGAGAAAGTGGAACACTCCTCCATTGCTAGTGGAAGTGCAAACTTGTACATCCACTTTGGAAATTGATCTACAGCTTTCTCAAAAAAACTGGGAATAGCTCTTCCTCAAGACCCACCGATACCACATCCAAAAGATGCTCCAATATACACTAAAGATACTTGCTTACCTATGTTCAAAGCAGCTTTATTCATAATACCAAGAATCTGGAAACAACCTAGATGTCCCTCCATGGAAGAATGGATGAAGAAACTGTGGAACATTTACACAATGGAGTACTATGCAGCTATTAAAAACAAAGAAATCATGAAAATTTCAGGCAAATGGATGGAACTAAAAAAGATCATCCTGAGTGAGGTAACCAAGACCCAGAAAGACTCACATGGTATGTACTCATTTATAAGTGGGTTTTAGCCGTATAGTACAGGATAAACAGACAACATGGCACAGACCCAAAGAAGATAAGTGACAAAGAGGATACAAGGGAGGATGCATAAATAGCACTTGGAAGGGGAGATAGGATAGAGAGAGGTAGTGGTTACAGAGAGGGAACAAGGTAGGAGAGGGGACACAGAGAAATATGAGGGTGGTGATCAAACCTGGGGACAGCACAGGTGAGAGGACAGAAGGCAGTACAGAAAAAAGAAACTGAGGGTGGGGCATCTCTGTGGCAATCTGAAGACCTAAGTCTAAGTCAGGCTCCTGGAATGATATGAGGAGGACTGAAGAGGATACTCTCTCACTAGACAAGTCTCCTGTCAAAAGGAAGGGAACACCACCCCCCCCACACAAAAACTTCCACTCAAAATTTACCCTATATACAAGATGTGCAGGGATAGAGATAGAGCAGAGAGTGAGGCAATGCCCAACCAATGACTGGCCCAACCAAAAATCCATCATATTGAAGAATTGAAGAGTGTCAACCCTGACCTTATCAGTGTTGTCCTCTGAGAGGTTTTACCCAGCAACACCTCAAAACAGATGCCGAGACTCACCGCCAAATGTTGGGGGATAGGTAGGCAGTCTTGTGAAAAAGTGGGAGGAAAGAGAAAAGGAGATGACAGGAGCTCCACAAGACCAACAGAGCCAACTAACCAGGGCCCAGGGGGGCTTGCTGAAGCTGAAGCATTAACCAAGGACCATGCAGGAACTGGACTTAGACCCCCTACAAAGATGTAGCCGATGGACAGCTCAGGCTTCAAGTGGGTCCTCAAATAAGGGAAGTGGGGACTGCATCAGACAAGGACTCACTTGCTAGCTTTTGGTCACTTCCCCGTGGCAAGACTTGCCTTACCAAGCCACAGGGAAAGAGGACATGTTTAACCCTGATACAACTTGATGAGCTGGGGTGGATAGGAAGGGTGGCTCCCCTTTTCTGAGGAACAAGGGAAGGGGGAGGGCTAAGGGACAGTAGGACTAGGAGGTATGGAGGGTGGGGCTACAACCAGGATGAAAAGTACATGTATATGTATATATCAAAAAACATAAGTCTGCTGGCTAGTTTTATGTAAAGCTGGCACAAACTATAGTCACCTGAGAAGAGGTAACCTCAATTGAGAAAAAGCTTCTATAAGATCCAGCTATGTCTGTAGGGCATTTTATTAATTTGTTGTTGATAAAGGAGGACCCAGCCCATGTGGGTAGTGCCATCCCTGGCTGGCGGTCCTGGGTTCTATGAGAGTAGGCTTAGCAATCCATGGGGAGCAAATCAGTAAGCAGCACCCCTCCGTGGCCTCTACATCAGCTGCTACCTCCAGGTTCCTGGCCTAGTTGAGTTCCTGTCCTGACTTCCTCTGATGATGAACAGTGATATGGCAGTGTATGGCAAACCTGAATAAACCCTTTCCTCTCCAGCTTGCTTTTTCGGTGGTGTTTCATTGCAGCTACAGTAACCCTAAGAAAGGAAGTGAAACAGTTTTCCATCCAACATCCAAGATAAAAAAAAAAAAAAAGGAGGAGAAAATAAGCATTTCAGAGTTCAAGAGCAGCAAACATGTCTGAATAGAGCAAGAGGTGAGAGCCTCACGTAAGGCGGAAGGCCTTTCCCAGTGCCCCGCTGAATAGCATGCACCTGAGTTCAGGCTGGCCTCTTTCACACTTCCTCGATTCTTCCGTGGTTCATCTTGCAGGTCCCCAGTTCTGTTTCCTACCCACAGAGCTCATGCTCCTAAATAACACTGTTACTTTAGTAAGACATCATCAGAGGCTCCGGTTCATGGAGAACCCTGGTGAGTAAGAATACTGTTTCTACTTTTCAGCAACCTCCAAGGCAAGAAGTTAAGTTCTTCTACACCAAGTATCCAGAACATCGTCTCTGTCATGACACACTTCTGTGGAATGCATTTTCTTTTAATTAATAAGTGAAAGATTAGAAGCTTCGGAGTCCTAGTGTTGAGGCATTGCTAGCAAAACAACAGTTTACCTCCTACACTATGAATGAGACTCTAGAGAGACCAGAGTTCATGGCCATAGAGTGTAGGGTTGAAGAGCCTGCATTCAGAAGATGGACTGCCTGCATATGTGTTATATGAGGTGTGTAAATTAGAAGATTTGTGACCTCTCTGTGCTGCAATTTTGTCATTTTAAACATGAAGTGGTAATAATACTCTGTAATTTAAAGGATTATGTGAGGATTAAATAAGTTAATATATATGTAATATATATATGTGGGCATATGTGGGTATAGTAAATTCAGTATAGATATTTGCTGTAATTAATATCTCATCAGTTTCCACTAGACCATGATAGAAACCTAGCATCAAACTAAAATCGTTGATCCTATCAACATTTGTTCTCATAGATTGTTAAACAGTATAGAAACATATGAAGCCCAATTGTCACTTCCAAGCCAAAACTTTATTTCCCTTAAGCATACGTTTGCCTGCTTGCTAATAATTCTAGTTTAGTTGAAAATTCATTAGCTAACCTGTAAGAAGTGCTAAAATTTGATCATGCTGTTTTATCCTTGGGCCCTCCAAAAGCACACGGATTTCACGCTCTTCGTTGTTACTACTTAGGGATGCCACAGTAATCAAGGGTCACTAATCAAGGTACTGCCATTTCATCACATGTAACAGTGAGATTGCCTCACTGGAGTCTGGACTGGGGTTGAAGTGAGGTGAGGTTAAATGTTATGAGTTTCATGAGAGGGCCAAGAACAGGCCCTAATTTGGAGCACTAATTGAAATTAGTGCTAATTGGCACCCTAGCTATCTCCCAGGCTTCTCTGAGCTCGGTGTTGGGATTCCCTTAAGACTCCAAACATCAAGTTTGAGAATTCCGAATGTCTCGCTAGTATTTGGCAAACAAAACCCACTTTTCTGAAAAGAAATGTGCCAGAGATGGCGTTAGGAATTGAAAGCTTTTCACCAGCCGAAGCAGCAGCGGGGCCGAGTTATTCCAGCTGCATTTGAATTTGTAATTTAATTTAGGAGGTCGTAATGAGAGCGACTAAGAGCAACTTAATCCAAGTTCTTCAAATTCTTTTCCCTGCCTTATGTGCTGAGCAAATGGCTTATTAAACAGGCTGCTTGGAAGTCATGATACCTTGGCTTAGACACTAATCTGTGTTCCACAAATTCTGAACTTACACTACATGCCAGGCATGCCTCCTAAGCTAATAAAGATAGAGTAATGAAGGGAACACAAGATTTAGCGTTAAGAAATTAATCTCTAACTGGGTAACCTTGATTTAACCTTTACTTTTAACTTTGTGGACTGTGTGGTTGTGGGAATATAGAAGATTAAGATGGCACTGTCTGTTTTCTCCCCTGGCACGTGTAATAGTAGTGACTTCCCTAGTCACCACAACAGACTAAGTGATGGAGACAACAAATGGGAGAAGAGGCTCCTTGTGGCTTTTGGTTTAAGAGTTCTGTGAGGGGTTTTCTTGATGAGATTACTTGAAGTGGAAAGATCCACCCTAACTACGGACAATACCTGCTGGAGGTAGACAAACGGACATGGAAGAAGAAAACTTTGCTTTTTAGCTCTTGGACTTCACTCGGACTGGCAAGTTAATTTATCCTGTGGCTGCAGCATTCCTTTGCTGGCATTAGGACCACCTTCTTCAGGATCTCAATGTAGACTGAGAACCAGCAAGCTCTCTGGGAATTTTTCAGGGACCACAGAGACATCTAGCCTTGTGGATGAAGGCAGCCATTTTTGAGCTACCAGATCATATGCCACGTGGTCAACCCAAATAAATTCAATTTATACAAGAAATCCTCTCTTATCATTTATTCATTTTATTTTTACAGAACCCTGACTAATATGGACACAGACAGTTTTGGTAGAGCAAGCATGATAGTGGGGTTCCAGAGCAGCAACATGAGGGTAGTTACACCCCAATGAAACTGAGGAGCGAAGAGCTTGAGCCAGACTCCAGAGCGGGCTAAAGCCCTTCCGCAGTTATAAGCTACCTCCTCTACCTAAAACCCACCTTCTCCAGATTCCACAGCTTCCTTTGGGAAGAAAGTGCCACCCACAACCTGGGCACCGAATGTTTGCACACACAAGCTCTTGTTGGGTACTTCTTCGAATATAATTGAAACATTCTAGTCTTAGCCCCCACAGGCTAATGGCCAGCTTCTAATGAAAAAAAAAATGCATTCAGTCCAACTTCAAAACATCCCACCAGGATTCAAAAGTCTGAAGTCTCTTCTGAGACAGACACAAGGCAAGCCCGTATCTGTGAGCACCTGGAAAGTCAAGCAGTAAACAAGGGCACAGAGTCAGCATTCCTGTTCTAACATGGAGAAAATGTAGAAACCTAAAATTGTGTCCTTTTTTATGATTGGCCTAAGGCCCAAGAGGTACCAAACCAAACACTCTTTTGGTGACTTTTCTTAAGGGACAAATTGATCACCTATAAAGAAAACTACTAGAAGAAAAAAAAAAAAAACATGTATTTTTTTAAACAGGCATCTAAGGCTTAAATGTTATTTACTTAAAATAATAGAAAATAATTCCTAAGGACAGTTGTATCTGTAGAGGAGCTGTCAGTAAAATCGTTTTTAGAATTATTTTTCACAAAGAAAAAGCTGGTTTGTAATTGCTCAGCTCTGCTACCTTGAGAATGCATTTAGATAATGTGTAAAATGCCACGACCTAAGACCCAACTTGGTAAAAATGGAGATGAAAGCAACGCTATTAATTCTGGGCTGTTTGAGATGGCAATTTTCCAAAGCTGTTTTCTGCTCAGTTTTGAATGTCTGGTGCCAGAGCTGATAAGCAAACAGCGTTGCCGATGGCCCATTTATATTCCTCACTCTGTCCTTATCAAGCATCAGTGTCTTGATTGCAGAGTCTTGATTCCCCCGTCTGCCTTTGTGCCGTGTTTCTGCTGTGATTGGTGATGGTGGAAATCCAGTTCAGATCCCTTGGCCGCACAATCCCAAACACTGCAAGAGAAACCAGGGGGCCTTTAACCCCGTGCCTCCGCCTCTAGAAAGGGGAAAGTAGCAAATATTTCCCAAAGAAGAAATGTGCTTTCTAGTCAGAGAAACCGTAACGAAACAAAACTAAGAAGTGAGAATTTCCTTCAAAAACCCATTTGCATACTTTCTGGCTATTTCTATGCTAATGCAGTTGCAACAGCAAATAAATGTTCTGAGTGGACACAATTAGGAAACAGATGGTATTAGGCATCTTGACATTACGGGTTTGTTAATTTGACTGAGAAAATTCTTCTCATGGGTAAACAATTACCCACAATAGAGGAATTTTGTGTCTTATTCTAGGGCAGTAGTAAATGTTTCTTTTCTCAGTCTCTGCTCCTTCCTCCTCACCCTGCAGTGTTTTTTTTTTCTCTATCCCTTCACTGTTTTGAGGCGGTCCTTTTCCTTCCCGGCCCCGTTCTGTGCCTTCCACCCCGGGCAAAGACACAAGAAGCTCGAAGTTCAGCTCATTACAGTGGGCCAGAGTACTCTCTGTTCCCTGACCTTTCACTGGACACCAGATTCTGTAACTGATGTTTCAAGCATGACCCCCCAAGTCAATCTGTTTCTAGTTCTGGCGCTACCGTGGTACCGCAATCTGGTTCTGTTGTACTTCCTTATAAATCAACCCATACGGTGTCTTGCTTTGGTTTCTCTCCAGCTCCCAGAATACCCTCCGTCTGCTTCCAGGGTTAACCTCGTCTCTCCTGTTTTAGTTTATTTCATTTTCGCGGGCGTATGTGTGACTGGCCCATGCATGTGTGGTGTTACACGTACGTAAGTGCCAGTGCGCACAGCCATGATGACACGAGGAAGATATCGGATGTCCTGCTTGGTTTTTGCCTATTCCTTTGAAACAGTGTCTCTCACTGAGCATATTAGGAGGCTGGCTGCTGGGAAGCTCCGGAGACTCTACCATCTCTGCTTCCCTAGACATCTGGAGCTCCAGGGGAGTCGCCAGGCCTGCCTCTTTTTACGTGGAGGCCTGGGCATTTTAACTCATGTGTTCAGCCTTCTACTACAAGTAGCGCTCTTACTCCCTGAGCTATCTCCCAAGCCCCGGGATGAACTGCAACTACGGCACAGGTTGGACTTCACCGTGCACCCAAGACCTGATGGGCTTAACCATGGTTGTGAGCATCTGTAATCACAGTTCTCAGCAGGCTGAGGCAGGGGGCTTGTGATTTTGAGATTACTCTGTATACCCAGCAAGATCATGTCTCAATAAAAGCAAAAACCAAAGCAAAAGACTCAAAGCAGAATGAAATCCAAGCCAGACCCTTGAGATTCCATAACACCTGCACATGGCATTCAAAATACTTAACGTGTTGCCCTCACAATTTTCTCCTTCCAAGGCCAATATGCCTCTCACTACCCGCTTTCAAACTATCACATACATAATGGTCTTGGTAAACTAAACAACATTCTTTTGTTTGTTTGTTTTGTTTTGCTTGAGACAGGGTTTCTCTGTGTAGCCTTGGCTGTCCTGGACTTGCTTTGTGAGTTCAGGAGGCCAGCCTGGTCTACAGAGTGAGTTGTTCTAGGATAGCCAAGGCTACACAGAGAAACCCTGTCTCCAAAAACAAAAAACAAACAAACAAACAACAAAAATCCCTTATTATCCCAGCCTTCTTTCTGACGAGAAAAATGTGGCCTTCAGATAGCTATGGCTAAGGAGACTTCCATGGTGATCTTTTGGGGATTTGAGCAACGTTTGGTTATTTTGATCTCCGAGCTACACTTTTCTCTCATCTCTCCCTTCTTTCTTTGACTTAGAGGCAGTACTCAATGCCCATGAAGCAAAATCCACCATAGGACTGTCAGGTCCTCAGACAAACCATGAGCAAAGGACAGCAGAAAGATGAGGAGTGAATGAGAAGTTGGTGGTTCTGGGGGCTGCCTCCCTGTAGCCCAGGCTGGCTTAGACTTGCAGCAATCCTCATGCCTCAGCCTCCAAAGTACTGGAATTTTAGGTATGAGTCGCATCAGTAGGCCTGGTATTGGTTATTTTAATGAGATTTAATTAAAGTCATGTGAGAGACAGACATTTTCATATATAGTGTATAAAGAATGATCGGTACCATGGTCAGAAGACATAAAAAGTATGTAATCAAAGAAAATGTTTATGAATTAAAAAGCACTAAAAATCAATGTTTCACACACATGAATATAACCAAACCAGGTTCTTTGGGGTACAGAAGATATTCTAGATTTTACAAGTATTTTGCTAACTTCTTGACAATTAACTGGACTATAATTTTATAACATTTTATGCTTTATTATTGTGTGCCAGACTAAGAGAGCCTTTAACAACATTCTATTTTCTACAACTTATCCAGAACTATGTAGTTATATATTATTAACTTAATATTTTAAGAAGTAAGTGTCTCCACATGTTTATGGGACTGAAGCTGATCAACTGGGAGCTACAGGGCTGTTTGCCCTTGGATTCCAGTCTCTGAGGAGAGACTGTCCCTCTATGAGTAAGCATCGCCCTGGTTTGGCATCTCATATAGAAGACAAGGCTGTCTATTGTCCTTGACAGTAAAGATGGTTCTTTGTGGGGTCAGACCTTCATTTGATCCCTTCCTGGAACTGCAAGGGGATGATACAACCACCAACAGTAATGTAGCATACCGCAAGTAATGAAAACAAAGGGACAAACCCATTTCAGAATTATTTATTCATTGGTAGTTTTACTATGTTGCTCAGATTAGGCTCAAACTCTAGGCCTCAAGCAATCCTCTTGCCTCATCCTCAATAGTAACTGGAACTTTTCATTTGTGACACTGTGCCCAGCCTGGTGTGTATTTCAATGCAGGTTTTCAAAGGTAAGTGCGTAAGAGTTGCTGGCTGAGATCTGAACTTTTAGGGTTGGATAAATGAGAAACTGTCTATAGTCTTTACAAGAAGGTTTAGATGTTATCAAGTTTATCAGTTCAACTTGAATGATTGTGGATTATTTACAGTTCTGAGGATCTTGTAATGCATCAGTTACTATGGAGAGTGGTTTTGTATGAGTCAATTAGTTTGAAATGACATCTGAGCATTGTCATAGTGTATCATTAGTGCCTGGCAGCCATATCTTTGGAGATCAATTTTTTTTTTAAACAAAGATGAAATCAGGAAGTTGAGTGTTCCAGTGTGTTTCATAAGAACGTGTTATTCTACCTCTGAAAGGATCCCCTTTCTCTCTCCCATGTTCTTTTCTTGTTACACACTCACAGAAGATTAGAGAGCCTGCTTTTCTCTTCAGTAACTGTCCTTGTCAGTTGATTAATACTGGCTTCCTGCTCCCACCTCTCTCAAACTCTGCTATCATAGAATGAATGAACACTAAGGTAGTGTCTACATGAATGTGTTTGGCTCAACTTTAATAGCTGAAGCATACATAATTTAAATATAGATGACTCCTCCTCCTCCCAGCACCTACCCCTGGCCCCATGAAGTGAACAGAAAGCACAAAAGTGACGTATTCTAAAATATCTTTAGATTAATTTATTTTATTTTTTATTGGTATTATTTTGCCTACATACATATGTGTATATCATATGTATGCCTGGTTTACCCACAGAGATCAGAAGAGGGTATCAGAGCTTCTGGAACTGGAGTTATCAATGGTTATGAGCTGTCCTGTGGGTGGTGGGAACTGAACCTGGCTCTTCTGCAAGAGCAACAAATACTTTTTACTGCTGAGCCATCTCTCCAGTCCCAGGAGAGCCATTGTTAATGTAATCACTAGGAAACGTTTTGCATTCGACACATCTCTCTTTTGATAAAATAATCAGTCATTATCTTTATAACAGAGGGTCACATATTTTGTTTTCCTTGCGTGCACATTTAATACCCGAGTGAGGGTGTTGGCATGCTCACGGAGGTCAGAGGACAGCTTCCAGGGTCTGTTCCTCCCTTCAGCCATTGTTGCTGGGCTTGTACAGTAGACGCTGTTACCCCCTGACCACATTTGTTTTAATTTTAATTTTTTAGTCTCCAGATGTTCCTGTGGTGCTGAGAGCAGCTGGGCCAGACCTTCACCAACGTGCTCCCTGTGTTTCCTAAGTGTCAACAAATGTAACCACGAATGTCATCCAGTGGGAAGACTGGGGAGTGGCTGTCACTCTCAATCTTTCTGATGCTGGGAATAATTAGATACGGGGCGGGGGAGGAAGGCATAGTCACTCAGATGACAGGGAAGCCAGGAGACAGGTGACCAGGGATCCACATCAGGAAACTCCAGTTCCTCTTGGAATGGAAAGACATCCTGTGTGTGGTTTCTGGAACTTGAAGGTAGATTCTGTTGGAAATCCTGGTAATGGGGACTGATTGTAGAGGGCAAGGGCTAGCAGGAGACCCAGAGGAGGAAGGTAGCATAATTCTAACTTCTGCAAGTTCAGGAGGAAACAGAAAGACTGTGAGAGCTCACTCCAAAAAAGGAAGCGTCATCCAGACACAACAGGACTGACACACATATGACCTAAGGTAGATTGTGACAGTGTACACAAGACCTGCACTGTTCAAACCAGACAACATCCCAGCACGGAGAAGGGGGAGTGGACATACAGTCCCATCCCTAACCAAGAAGCTATTTTCGACTGATACCTGCTAGCAAAGGAAAATCAGTTTTCTCTAATGGTGTGACACTGCGTATCTCAACCATATTCCACAGTAGGACTCATGCCCAAGAGTACCTGGTCAACACAAAAAAGGTCCCATGGGTTTTTAAATGAGTATTTTGTTTTGTTTTCCTATTTCTTGTCTTTCTTTTTATTTTTTCTTTTTTTTTTTTTTTTGTCTGATTTGAATTTCCCGTTTGTTTTTTAGAGAGAGTAATAAAGAAGAGGAAAGAACATGATGTTGGGTGGATGGAGAAGCGGTGACTATCCGGGAGAAGCTGGGGAAAGATAAATAATAATGATCAAAATATACTGTATGAAAAATTTAAGTAAAAAATAATTAAAAAAAAATCTCAACTTCTCCATGTAAGGAATCTGTTAGGGTAACAAAATTGTATTTGTTTCCTTTGAGGACTTCTGTGTCTTTGGAGCTGTGGGCAGAAATCAGCATGAATGCAACTGGAGGTAGCTGAATGGACATATTCATAGTTCTGCAAAACTTGAGTCAGCAAGTAGGACTGGCTCTTCCTCACTGTGACGACTTTCCATGGGGGTAAAACGGGCTGCTGACTTTGTATTACACTGAGCCTTAATGATTTCATGTCCATTTTGAGGATCCACGATACACGTGCTTCTCTCACAGAGCAAGTAGGTGGCTTCTTGTAGCTGGTGAGTATCTGCACTCATGTTGTACAGAACTCCTAGAGCTTCATGTTGCCTTTTTATTCTCAGAACATCCTCATGTGCGGCCACTGGTGAGCTTTGTTCTGGAGAAGAACACTGAGGCGCAGGATAAGTAGCTGGCCGGCGAGTCCGCTTATACACAGATGCTCACATAGTAGCTTTGAGTACTAGAAGTAGCCTTAATAATGAGCTCTGTCATGGGGTTATTAAAATAGTCTTCAGAGAGCCACTTTAGAATGAAGTCAGAAACCACCTGCCGTCACTCTTGGTCAGCCCTTATCTTTTCTCTACACCGGTGCACTATAACCACTTTATTCACGTTCTTTCCTCTTCATCATAGCAGCTAAGGCTGTCTGATTGATGCTTTCCCAGTCTTAGTAAAGGGCTGGATGATTAGAAAGGATGGTACCTTGGGGTTTTACTAAACAAATATGGCCTAGTGTGTTTGGAACGCTGATGGTTTCCTGATATGACTGGACAATCATTTATTTACCTACCCATAGGTAAATCATATTTTCAAATATCTTTAAACTAAAATTAAAAAAAATAAAGACATTTTCTTTCCCCATTGATGCTCAGAGGACACAGGCCAGCTCTGGAAACAAATCAGAAAAGTCATTCTTGCTAGGCATGGTGGCACAACCTTGGAATGTCAGCAGTAGAAACAGGAGGATGTGGAAGTCAGAAATAGCTTGGGTTACATGATATGCTATTTCAAACAACAGCACCACTACCACCACCATTACCACCAAAGGAAATACATCCTGCACTTTTGGCTTGGGAGAACAGCGCTGCCAGTCAGGTAGCACAGCTCTAAGTCCGACCAGGGTTCACATGCTGACTCACCTCGCCTGTGGAGGCCTTGGGGGTTGGTGATTCCGCCGGGGCTGCTGGCAAAACAACAACTGTTTTGTAATGTCTGTCAATGGTGCTATTTGTTTTGGCTTTCCTGAGTAAATCTGGTGGGTAGCCAGGGCAACACGGGGTATTCCTTAGACCAGAGCTCGGCATAGCAGCTGCATGAATCTCTTAAGTGGCGGACAGGAAGCAGGGCAAAGGATGCTGGCCGAGGCCGCCCAAGAATAGGACTTAATAACTTACCTGCTCATGTTTGAATAATGAGCAGAAGCAGGAGAATGGCTACAGCAGGCCTTAGCATGCTGAGAGAGATGCCTGCTCCCTGGAGGGCTCCTCATAGCACCCCGGTGTCAAAGAATCACCCCAGACTGCAGCCTAGCCGTTCTTCTCAACTAGCAAAATTATCTTACATATTTCATATGTGTGATCATAATTACAGATGGAGTGAGAAGTTTGACGCTGTTTGGGGGGTAGGTAGGCTCATATTTCTGAGAAATGAGAAAGGCAGGATTAATTGGAATGAAAACACGAGCATATTTACAGGCTGATAAGTAAGCACAACAGTAAAATTCTGTAGAAATAGTTGTATGTCCTCTGAGACTAGATGTGCCTCGTCTAAGTGATGAGAACTCAGGGAAAAACATGTTGATCCGCTTTTAAAAAGATTTATCTCTGTGTATGTGTCTATACGTTTATGCCCATGGAGGTCAGGAGAGGGCCTCAGATTCCTTAGAGACGAAGGTAGCAAGCAGTTGTCAACAGCCTAACAGTGCTGGGCTCAAAACGCCAGTTCCCTGAAAGAGCAGTTAGGTTTTCTCAGCCACTGAATCATATGTCCAGCCCTGAATGCACATTTTTAACTGTTCCACAAGGTTGGCTAAGAAGAGCCACACACAAGATGATGGGCACAATATCAGAAGTTCTCATATTTTAATCTAAAGAAATGATTCTTCCAAGACTATTGAATCTGAATTATTTTCAGTCCTATGAACCTACAAAAAAAAAAAAAAAGAAAAGAAAAGAAAAGAAAAAGAAAAAACCAAAACTCTGAAACCTCCTTCATTGCTTTGAGCTTATATAGCCAAATAATTACTGAAGGCATTTCAATCTTTCTGTTTTAACTTCAAAGGTTATCACGCTGCTTCTTTTTGCTTTGACTTCATGCAAGACATCATTAATTATGCATGTTATTAAGATGCTAATTCTCCCTTCAAATACCTCATTATATACGTGTGAAGTTAGCTATGTATTTTTTTCCTCTGAATCAATGAAAAATGCCTCAGAGATCAAGAAAAAGCTCCATTTATTTTACCATGCTTTGTAGTCCAGAGTACTATCACCTACTCCTTCATAAATACTTTGTCTTCTGCAGTCATTGCCTGGGGAAAATGTAGCTGCCTAACTTTTTCTGAAGCTAAAATTGCGGAGGTCAGTTTTTACGGATGACCCGAAAGACTTTCCTCCATGAACCATCACACATTCGTACACCTGGAAATATCTGCAAGCAATCACACAATCAGCCTGAATTCAGATGGGTTCATAACAAAGCTCTGTGTGGCCAGAGCTTCCGAGACTCCTCAGAAGCCTCTCCTGTCCCATGACAATGTACCTGCTCTCTACTTTCTTATTAAAAATGTCCATTCTTTTTTTTATGTCCATTCTTAATATGTTTTTTTTTTTTCCTAGATGACAGAGCCAGCCAGAGGAAATGCTACAGCACAGCACAAAGTGTGTGGGGGGAAAGATCTATGTGGGAGGAAGGATATATTTCATGGTATTTTGCTATTCGCGATGGCTTGGGGTTTTTGAGTAATTGATAGAGAGATGCCATGTATTTAATGTATCTGAAACAAATTAAAGGAAATAGTAGAACATTTTCCCACGAATGAGTGAACATCTCAGAACATGGAGCTCCTTTTTGCCAGTGTTGATATGAAAATGCAATTCTTTTCTCAGAGTCCTGTTTCTTAAAGTGCTCCTTAAATCCCACGCTCTTTCCAATAAGTCAAGACAACTTGCACTTGGAAGTATGAGGAGGCAGAAATCGAAGTAAAATGACCTCAGGGTTCTGTACACCCTCTGTCTTAAAATTCTATTGCTGTAAAGAGACACCATGACCATGGCAATTCTTTTTTTCCCTTTGTTTTGTTAATATCATTTTATTACCATTTATTCAATTTATATCCCAGCTATGGCCCCTCCCTCATTTCCTTCCAATACCTGCCCTCCCTCTTCTCCTCCTATGCTCCTCCCCTAGTCCGCTGATAACGGAGGTCCCCCTCTCCTACAATCTGATCCTAGCCTACCAGGTCTTATCAGGACTGGTTGCGTTGTCTTCCTCTGTGGACTGGCAAGGCTGCATCCCCCAGGGGAAGGTGTTCAGAGAGCCTGCCACTGTGTTCATGCCAGAGACAGCCCCTGTTCCCCTTACTAGCTACCCCCACTTGGAGACTAAATCTATGGGCTATATCTGAGCTGGGGTTTTAGGTCCTCTCCATGTGTAACAACAATTGGTTGGGGTATTTTTCTCTTCAGGGCCCCCAGGGCTCAGGGTTTTTTTGGGGGGTGGGGGTTCTGTTGGTCTCCTTTTGGAGCTCCTTTCCCCTCCAGGTTCTCTTTTCATAAAATTCCATACATTCTACCCAGAGTTTGGCTATGAGTCTCAGCCTCTGCTTTGATACCTCAGTCAGTAGAGTTCTTCAGAGGTTCTCTGTGGTAAACTCCTGTCCTGTTTGCTGTCTACTCCTGCTTCCGATGTTGCAATTCTTATGAAGGAAAACATTTAGTTGGGACTGGCTTATAGTTCAGAGGTTCATTCCATTATCACGATGGCAGGAAGCATGACAACATGCAGGCAGACATGGCGCTGGAGAGGTAGCTGAGGGTTCTACATCTGCATCAGCAGTCAGCAGGAAGACAGATTGACACTGGGCCTGGTTTGGGCATCTGACTCCTCAAAGCCCACTCCCAGTGACATACTTTCCCAAACAAGGCCACACCTCCTAATAGTGCAAAGCCTGGTGGGCTTATGCTGGCCATTTTCATTCAAACCACCACAAGCTCCTTCTACTAAAGCTCTCATGAGAGCTGTCATAACGTGAGTGACCAATGCCCAGGATGAGAGCCAACTTAGGACAATAAATGCAAATCTCTGACAAAACAAATGGTGCACTGATGTCCAGACCTTTGTAAACAAATGCTAAATCTCTGCATGTCTCTTGAGTCTTCTGAGTAAAGTGTGTGATTTCTTTTTCTCGGGAGATTTTATAAGTAAGTAGACTTGAATTCTACATTTCTACCTGTACTCTAAGACTACAAGCCTGCTTATACTCTAGTAATACTTAATGTGAGAGGACTTACTTGATAGGTTATGAGCACAAAGCTAGAGGAAACTTAACTTCATACTTTTTAAACACAAATATCATTTACTAAGTAAATGTCAATCATGTTTCAGAATCCATCCATCAAGTAGAGGAATCATGAATCCTGGTTTTTCAAAACAAAGAAACAGAATCTGGGCTGGTGAATTAGGCAGGATTCTCTAAAAGAACATGATTCATAGAATGAATACTTGTATATAAATATGTACATGTATATGATGTACATGTATATGACATATATGTGGTTGTATGTGATGGATATGGATACGGACTGGAGTGGCTTATAGGTTCAAGTAGTCCAATAATGTCTATCACCTGATGGAAAGACCAATTATCCAGTAATCGTTTAGTCCGTGTCCCACTTCCGTACTGAAAACTCGGAGTTTTTAGAGAGCCACTGGTCTTCAGTCTACATTGGAATCTTGAAGAGTACGTTCAAACACCAGTGCAGGAATGCCTCAGCAATGAGGTAAATGAACTGGCCAGTGAGAGTGAGGGCAAGCAGGCAAAAAGCAAAGCCTTTCTTCTTCCGTGTCCTTTTATGTGGACTGTCACCAGAAGACGTGGTCCAGAGTCAGGCGGATCTTCCTATCTTAAATGATCTAACCAAGAAGGTGCCCTCATAAGCGTACTCAGCTGCTTGGGCTTTGGTTGATTGCAGACATAGTCAAATTTACAACCAGTTTAGCCCTCACAGCTGGGAAGATGGTTTGGCGTATCCTCAGTGGAGTTCTAGCCTCAGCATTTGCCTAAAAAGCTGGGTGTGACTGCCTTTGCAGCTGTAACCCCAATGCTGGGGGGGGGCTGGAAGTGGGAATTGGTGGATCGTGGGGACTCACTGGCTACCAGTCTTGTCAACGGTGAGCTCCAGGTTCAGTGATGTTCCCTGCCTCAAAAGGATAATTCGGAGAGTTATAAAGCAGCCCACCCAATGTTCTCTCTGACCCCATGTGTGCACAGGTATGTCCATATTTGTACCCATACATACACATACACACACTTTTACATGTATGTAGTACAAATGTGGACACCAGAAAGAAAGAAAGAGAGAGAGGTGGGGGTGGGAAGTGAGGGGAAGAGAGAAAGAATTAGGATTTGTAAGCAAATATGGCAGTACATACCTATAATCTTAGCACTTTGATTTCTATTGTCCATAATCCATTCAAAATTTATTTTGCTAAAGTTCTTTTCCATATACACATTAATGCACAATAAAAGTTATCTGTTTCATGACTTATTATGAAGCAAGCTAGAGACAAGACCATGTGATGCTCCCCTGTGAAAGCCTTTGGAATACTTATAGTGGTAATGTTACTGTAATTTCTAATAAAATTGACAAACGTTATAGTATCTACTTTTTTCTAATTTGCTTTCTATTATCGTGTTAAAAGGCCACGAAACTTTTCATAGTGATAACCTTCAAAATTCAGATAGACAATAAAATAAAAGAAAACATAGCTTTATAAATATAATATTTTGATGGATTTCTTCCCAGATACATAGATTTAAATTGTTTATAATATATTCTTAATTGGCAAAACTGGAAAAATAAAGTCAAAGTAAATTTACCTAGGATGAAATGTGTCTATGACTGAATTTGATATGAAAAACCAAGTATACAGTGTGAGGGCTAGCGAGATATCTCTGCAGGTAAAGGTGCTTTGGGTTCCATCCCCAGAGCCCACATGGTGAAAGGAGGTAGCAGAGTGTTTCAAGTTGCCCCCTGACTTCACTTGGATACCACTGCATGAACATGCCACCCCATAAATAAATACAACGTAACAAAAACATGATGCATAAAGTTCAAATCATGAAATGTTACATATGTTTTATACTAACATGCAATAAGGAAAGCTTAGAACTTTGCCAAGAGTTTGACACATAAATCAAAGCCAATGATCTGAAGGCGCAGTGTGTGTGTGTGTGTGTGGGGGGGGTTCTATGCAGACAAAGAAGTCTAGGCCCCATACGAGCAAAGGTGGAAGCCGAGAGCTAGCAACACAGGCTGCTCTATAGATGAATTCAGTGGTTTTCCTGCCTGAAAAATTTATAAGGAAAACACACAGAGAAGCTTAAATTCTTTAAAGGTATGAATTTTTAAGAGTTTATTTTTTATGTGTATTTGTTAGCGTGTTGATGGCATAGATACGCATAGATATGGCATACCTGTGGAAGCCAGAGGGCAGTTTGCAGGCATTCTGTTGGTTCTTTTCCACCATATGGGTTCTGAGGACGGGACTCAAGTCATCATTTGGGCAAGTGCTCTTACCTTCCAAGCCATCTTGCCAGCTCCTACAATTCAAATTTTAAAAGGTGTCACCAAAGGAAATTAGCACAACATAAAAAAATTTTGCTGAGGCTAATTTTATGGAGATGTAAACTTCTCTCAAGTTTAGGTAAATCTGGAGCCACTCATTTTGCAGAATCCAGAGATTGGCTGTAATTAATGCAAAAGTATTCGTATCATGCACTCTGTAGGTGGATATCTTCTGACACTGGCTCTGAGGTAGGTATTCCTAGGTTAACATTCCTGGGTTTTGGGCTGGAGAGATGGCTCAGTGGTTTGGAGCACTGTCTGCTCTTCCAAAGACTCAGGTTCAATCCCCAGCACCCACATGGCAGCTCACTGTCTGTAATGCCAATTCCAAGGGATCTGACACCTTCACACTAATGCACAAAAAACAAAATTAAACAAATTATATATATAATCATTCTCGGGTTGTTAGACACACACTCCTTTGAGAAGCAGAGAAGGGAGTAGAAGAGGTGACAGGAGAGGATGGAGGCAGGAAGCAAAAGTCATTTCAGATGAATTAATAGCATCCCACATTTCCATAGAAAGATCAAAGTCTATTGTAGGTTTGATTCACTTGGAAGCAGAGGCTCAGCTGTTACATCCCAACACAAGTGAGGATATAATATGAGTTTTCCCAGGACTGAGGTCCTTCCCAGGCACCTCTGTCCAGAGATGAGGGTCAGAAAAAAAATCCTGGTTACTCCAGTGAGTCCGCAAAAGAGGCATGCATATATATATACTTGGCTATCAGAAAACTGCATTTAAGTTTGGATATATGGTCTTCCATGTTGTACTGAGCTGAACAGTTTGTAGTAGGGGTTCAACCTACTTTGAGGTGGGGTTTACCAGTCCAAGGGTGTCTTCAGACTTGAGCATTTTCAAAGAAACTGGTTGCAGAGAGGACATCATTCCATAGGTGATTCAGAGGCTTTACCAAAAATCATACATATTATGGTTGGCTCGGCGTCAACCATAAATTAGAATTACCTGAAGAGGGAGCCTCACCTGAAGAACTGTCTTGATTGGTTGACTTAACTGGATGAGGGAAGGCCCACCCTGACTTTAGTGGCACCTTCTGGCAATACTCCAGATAAAAGGGTGTGTCTGAAGGAAGCCAGCTCACCTTTTTGCTCCCTCGGCCTGTAAGCTGGCTGCTGAGTTGATTGACTTAACTGTTGCTGCTGATTCCTTCCTTGCCAGGCTCCATCGTGAACGAAGGATAAGAAGCTCTCATCAGACTGGCAGCACTGAGACACCTGGCTCTCTACCAGGATGGAGCAACTACCTGGTTCTCAGGCTCTCAGGGGTAACCTTACTATTTTTACGTAAGCTGTGTTCAATGAATTCACACAAATATTTCTCCCTAGAACTACATCATCTCTATTCATCTCATTGGTGCTTTTCCTCTAGAGAACGTTAACTGATACATATGAGTTCTGTAAAAGTGCAGCGTGAGGAAGGAGAAAGGAAAGGAAATAAAAACCTGTCGCCACCAACACAACATGAAATAACTAAGAAAGACCCAGGGCACGGTATTTGTGAAAGGATAAGGATTCTTAGCTCATGTAAACGGTGTAGTGCCCCTGCTCTGGAGTAGGGCTGGTCAGAGAATCCTCAGCATGGATGGGAGTTGCTAGAACAGTCTCCATGGGAAGAGTCCAGTGCAGTGGAGTAGGCACAAGGCTGGGAAATGGCCTGTGCAAGTGCAGTGCACTTGTGTAGGCTGCAGACTGGAAAGGAGCCTGTGTGAGTGCAGTGCGTTTGAGTTGCCCACAGTCTAGAAAGGAGCGCCCCAGGGACCAAGGAAGTAAACCTCCACAGAGGCCTGGCATGATGGTAAACTTAGCACTAAGGACAACGACCTTGGGTGAAGTCCAAAGGAGAGGCAGGCTGCCTCCAAGGGAAAGGAAAGTGAAGCTGTCCAAGAACAGACCATGCAAGGCTTTAAGCCTGGGCCAGAATTACTGAGGAATGTTGACTCCTGTCGTGCAAATTACCTCAACCCTGTAAAATTTGTCTTCTGAAATTATCTCACACTTTAATAGAAACTCGGAGCCTTTATGACTCTTTCAGCGGGTCCTCAATGAGTGGTGTATGTTACTGTGTCCTAAGGATGCTATGTTGTTGCCAAGAGTGTGTCTGGGTGTGCCTGGGAAGAAAAGTGGGAAGAGTCAAAGACAAGAGGTGTCCTTGTGTGGTCTCGGTGGGAATTCCCTGACCATTGTGAGTATGAAGAAACCTTTTCAAACTAAGAATTAGAGGAGGCATCATAGAGACAAAGTTCCATTCAGGCTGTGCCGTTGGACACTGTAGGACTTAGACATGCTTGCGTGTTTGTGAACTACATTTATATAAGAGCTCAAAGCAGGTAATAATTATGTCTTCCCAGGGGTAGATGCTAATCTTTCTTTGGCTGTATTCTGTAAAACTTCATTTTTCATTTTAGAGAGAGCAGAGAGAGCTAAGAAAGAATACTCAGTGGTGGCAGTTTTCATATCTATTTTGCTTTTTAGGTTTTACATTCTTATAGCAATTTTAGGCCCATAACAAGGCATAGAGATTTCTCCATTCACATCTCCATATACATGCACAATTCTCTATAGTTGGCCTTCTACGCTGGAGTAGTGCAGTTAGAGCTGATGACCCACGCCAGCATCACCCATCTGTCGGTTTGCACTGGGGATTACTCGGTGTTATTGGAGCAATATAGAGTGATACATATCTATTATTGTATGCCATAAAGTGTCATAAAGACAGAGGGGTACGCTAAACTTCACAAGGTCATTCCTTCTCCTTTGTAATAATTCAGTAATTCTTTATTACCACTATCTGCTAACTAGTTCTACAGTTCTGACAATGCCATGCGGCTGAAGCCATGTAGTATGTGGCTTTTCCCAGGATGCTTCTTTTACTTCATAGCATGAACTTGTTACTTCCGTGTATATTCATTGCTTGATAGCTGATCTCTTCTAATCATTGAATAATATTCCAAATACCAAATGAAACATCCCATTTTCCAGTAAAATCATGTGCATCACAGCTTATTTGCTTATCTGTCTATTTGCTCATCGGTTCCCTACTTTGACAGCTACAAATAAGGATGCTATAAAGATCTGTGAGTGGGTTTTGTGTGAGCTTTTCAACTTTTTTGAATAATTACCAGGGAGCGCACAGTTGTTGGATGCTGTGCTAAGTGTATGTTTTTCCTGTTAGGAGCCTGCCAAACCGTCTCCCAAAAGGATCATCAGAGTTCACACCAGCAATGAAGGCGAGTCCTGTGGCTCTCCATCTTTATCAACATTTGGCACTGTCGTAAGTTTTGGCTTTCCTGGTAAATGTGGAATGGTATCTCACTTTACTTTGTTTTTCTCTGATGACAGAAAACCAGGAGACTATTTCATCACTTCTGTATGATCTATATGCCTCTCTACTTGTGAGGTATCCATTTTGGTGGCCATCTTTAATAGGTCATTTTTATTGTGTTTTCTTTTTTCTGAAGGTTTGATCATTCGTTACTTTTTTTTAAAAAATGTATACAGTGCTCTGCCAGCATGTACATCTGCACATGCCAGAAGAGGGCATTAGATCACATTATAGATGGTTGTGAGCCACTGTGTGGTTGCTGGGAATTCAACTCAGGACCTTTGGAAGAGCAGTCAGTGCTCTTAACCTGGGACCCATCTCTCCAGCCCTTATCTGTTACTCTTAACGACTCTTATTTGACTGAAGTCGGACTTAGAGGCAGAAGCTCTCACTTAGGACAACTTACATCTCTTGGCAATCTGTTCCTGGTTTTTCTCTTTGGCTACCTTCTTTCTCTTTGCCAAAAGTTTAGCATATTCTGCAGCATTCTCCTTGTTTTTGTTTGTTTGTTTGTTTGTTTGTTTTTCTGGTTGTCTCTTCAATGTAATACAGCAGTATTTGTGTTGCAAAATGCATGGGGTAATAAGACACTGAATCTTGGGTGCTTTGGCCATGGGCTTCTGTCTGTCTTTTTTAAAGGTTTTCTGACAATATTTTGGTGGAGATTATGTTCTTTAGAGAGACTAAAAAGCTTCAGAATTTTGGGGGCCCAACCACTGAATCACAGTCATATCTGTCAGTCCAGGAATATCCTTCTCTCCTTTTTTTTTTCCACAATAACCAAATTGACAACACTAAGATTGGTGTTCTACTATGCATCTTCAGATTTGGGATTCCTTTCTCTAGTTCCTGATCTGTAACAAATATGCTGCTTACTCAACAGCAGGCACACTCTGCTGTTAGAGGCCCAGAGGTTCTTGAGCTCACAGATAAGCACTAGGGAACCAGGAATGTTAAACACACCAGCATTGTCTCTTCAAAGGGAGGAATTTAACCTGTTTTTCCATCCCAGAAGGCTGGGAGCAGACACGGTTAACAGCCTGGTGACCTTTGTGCTTTCTGTGTGGTAAGGAATAGAGACCACAGCAGATCCTCCCACAGGCCTTTATCAAGAGCTGGTCAATCTATAGAACCTATCTTTATAGAAGGTTTCACTTGTACTTTACAAAGAGTTTCGATTTAGTCATGTCTTCAACTTTCTTTAACTTTGTGCACAGGATTGAGTTAATTATCACCAGGAAAGCTTATACCAAATTGTGCTGTGATTAACTATGCCTGAAATAAACTACTCAGGACCAGGCTCTCAACGTCTGAACCAACATTGACTACTTAGTCGTGTTGACCCCAACTCCTTCTTGCCTCCTGTGGAGTGGAGGCAAGACCATTCTGCTGGCCTTAGTGGTCCCAGAAACCCCTGCACTCTGCCATGGGTCAAGGTACCTTACTTCTTGGGAAAAGCTTGTTTGTCCTTCCTGCCACTTAACCAGACCATATAACCCTTCCATTCTTCACTCGCAGCATCGTCAGCTACTTCTGTGGCCACGCACCACAAAGTACAAACCTTGGCTTCATTGTTCATTTCAGTGAGTTTCTGACAACCCGTGGCAGGGAGCAGGATACTCAGCTTCATCTTGACACAGACTATGGGAAAGAGTCGTTTTCAGTGAGTTTTAAGGAAAATATGCCTGGCTTAGAAAGACAAATAACATGTTTCTCTTATGTTACATCTAGATTTGTGTTGAGTTTATGCGTGCAAATGAGGGTAACAAGTGAAACCACAGGGATAAAAAGTCTACAGAGAGAGGAAAGGATGAACATGAGAGGGTAATAATTTGTCATGAAAGCAGAGGAGGCAACTATTTCTGAGGAGGATGACAATTGGCAAGAAGAGGGAGGCAAAGGAGAAGAGGAGGTGAGCAAGGAAAAACAAAGCATAATTATATATTATGCATGAAAATGTTGCAGTGAAACCCAAATTCCTTTCGTGCTAATAGAAACTTAATAAAATTTTCATTATTTCACTTTTGCAGCCAAGAAAGTACCACATACATTCTAGAAGTCATGACTATCCAATCATAATATTCTATTCTTTATTAAGTAGATACTCCATGAGTGAAAACATTACTTGTACAGTGACCAAGTATTATGAGCTAACATATTTTCAATGTCTGCAAAAGAATCACATTCCCCCCCCGTGCATTAATGCAACTTCTTCCTCAACGACCTCAAAAATGTTGCTATGATTACAATCACACCATTCTGAGTGATGGTCACAAGTGTCTTGATTTTTTTTTTTTAAGTATTGTTGAAAATTGTCAGACCTCTACAAAAGAGCATTATGTAATAAACCCCTGTAAAAAGAACTTTTATTTGCCTGGTTCAGTTGTTTTCTAGGAATCTTACTGCCTCTGTCTGCTAACCTAGGCCTAGTCCTGGAAGCTTCTAGCCTCCGTACAATCTGACCTAGGCCTAGGATGCTTTCAGTCCTGAGACTTACTGCTTAATAAGCTCACCCTTTCTTGTCTTACTGTGCTCATAGCCAGTTGATTCATCTCAGCTGTCCTGGTTCAAATTCCTCGTCCAGCTAAGTTATTCAGTCTGGTTCTGTCTGTGCCTCTGAATTGCTCTGCTTGGCCTCAAACTAAGTCCAACAATCAGCTTTAATCTTCTGGCTCCTTCTCATTCTTAGGCTCATTCAGTCTTCACCTGAGTTCTCTCTCTGCAATCTGTCTATTACTGTCCCAGTAAAACTGCCCCCTCCCTCTTTCTCTCTCTGTGTTGCTCCTCAAGTAGCTTCCCTTTCCTCTTTCCTCTCATGAGAGTTGGACGTATCCTATTCTGTAAAATCTTTCCCTGTTCGTCACTTTTTCTGCCACTCAATTAAAACACCCCTTCCAAGTAAGGGTGCTTTTTTTCCTACAAACTAATTTTAACTTCATTGTTTGGGATTAAAGGCATGTACCACCACCCCAAAACTTAGCTTTTCTTTACCTGAAAGTTGCTCTATACCAGGCTGGCCTTGAATTTAGATCTGCTTCCCTCTGTCTCTTGGATTTAAGGTGTGTTTGTCTTCTAGCCAGATCACACAGACCTAGAAAGTCTTTGGATGTGCTTTCTTGCCAGAGCAGCCATGTTCTAAATTAAAATTCCTCTACGAACCCCTATGTCATTGTCACTCAGCTTCACAACTCATCAGCTTATGGAAACTTTTGTTACATTTATGCCCTCATCTACTTCATTATTGGATTATTTAAGATAAAATCTCAGGTATTGTTGTACCCACAAATAGGCCGTTGTGTGTATAGAAAGACAGTTCCTTCGTCAAACAGAAACACAAGATGACTTTTGTACACAAAAACTGAAACACGCCTTCAACAGCACTGAATATTTGATAAGTTTTGAGATCTTCATAGGCTCTCATCCCTTTTCCGATTGTTTGTTTTAATTAGGTTCTAGATAAAATTAATAGTATGTTGTGCTTACTCAGCATACTCACAGTCTTTTGCCTTTTCACTTTCACTTCCACTTTCTCTATCACTGTATCACACACACTCACACTGGATGTTATATTTAAAGGCTAAATTAAATTACATTTTTTTCTAGACTACTGTATAAGTGGAGTTAGTATTTCCTATTAGCAATGATATCAGGCTTTTGTCTTCTTTTGATATTAGCAGCTAGTGATGATCTATCTTTAGGTGTATTAATCAAAGAACCATAAAATGGTGATATTTTTTATTCTTTCTTTTCACTTATAATCTGATTATTTGAATAGAGAGATTTTTTTTTCTCTCAATTGTTTGAGTAACTACTTAGAACAATTTGTAGAGGAAAGGCTGAAGCTGTGCTTGAGTCCCATAAAAACAGTTTTCCATCACCACCTGGGCTTCATCCAGCCTTCAAAAGATATTGAGTTTTGATTTTGAAAACCGCACTGGTTATGTTTTAAAACACTTATTATTCTGGCTGATGCTCCTGTTACCCCGTCTTTGACCAGCGAAAGGAAGCTCCTTCTGGTTGACAGATTCATAAGCAGTCATGCATCTTTTTTTTTATTTCATTAAATGATGATAAATTCTCACATCATACTTTTTTGCTCCATGTCTGAAATTTCTCCAAAGCATACCACAGAAAGATATCTGTAGCCTAAAGTGTTTGTTGGTGATATGTTCAATGAGCTATGCATTTATTATAGTTTCTAGGTCATCACAATAGACATAACTAGAAAATATATTTTTAAATTTTTTGATGATGAATAGTTTTAAATTTATGCAGGTATTTCCAATTCAATTTTAGAACTATACAAATTTATTATATTTCTTTTATTCCATGTCTAAGCTATTAATTTTTTAGATTTATTTTATTTTATGTGTATGAATGTTTTATCTGCATGTATGTCTGTGTACTGTGTTAATACCTGGTTCCAGCATCGGTCAAAAGAAGGCATTGGATTCCTGTAACTGGAGTTACCAATAGTTGTGAGCTACTATGTTGGTTCTTGGAATTGAACCTGGGTTCTTTGCAAGAACAGGTGCTTTCAACCACTGAGCTATCGATGACACATGGAGGGGAAATGCTGACTATGATGGTACATGCCTGTAAATCTGAGCTTTTTAGAAACAGGAGCAAGAAGACTGATGCAAGTTGAAGGCAAGTTTGGGCTCCATAGTGAGACCCTGTCACAAGACAAAAAGAAACAAAACACAAATCCCCAGGGCAAAGAAAATAAGTAAATGAAATATGGTACATGGAACTAATTAAAAATGACCATTAGGCAGATAGAAAATCTCTCCTATTACCTATTATTTAATTATTTCTTAATTTTTTGGGATGACAGCAAGCATGAGAATGTTCAAATCTGGCTAAGAGAATGGCCCAGCACCCGCTGATAGGCCAAATGGCCTGAGTTTGATCCCTGGAATCCACATCAAGAGCAAAGGGAAGAAGCAACTCTACAGCGTTGTCCTTTGACCTCCATATGCATCCATGCCTGCACACACACACGCACACACACACACATGCACACACACAGAGAGAGAGAGAGAGAGAGAGAGAGAGGCAGAGAGAGAGGCAGAGACAGAGACAGACAGGCAGATAGGCAGAGAGAGAGACAGAGACAAACAATTTTTTTTGAAAGTTCAAATCAAATAACTAATGACAAAGTTGAGATTTACCCTTATGTATTAGTTATTTTTCTATGTTTTGTCATGGTATTTTATCTCATAACTAAAAGCAACTTAAAGAACCAAGGGCTTATTTTACTTTATGGTTCCAGAGGAATAGAGCCCTTACAGCCCCGAAGGCATAGAGTGGAGACAAGAGAAAAAAGCTATGAATAATATTTCCATTCATACACAGGACGCAAGGAGAGAGAACAGGAAGTGGGTGAGACTACGAACCGTCAAACCCTGCCTTCTGTGACATACTTCTTCCAGCAAGGTTCCACCTCCTAAGGGTTGTATAACCTCCCCAAATGGCAACTGAAGATAAAGTGTGAAAACACATGAATCCATGAGGGGTTTCTCATGCAAACCACCACACCTTGTAACTTTGTTCTTAGACCCTGCCACCTAAAACCAAGCCATCTCTTCAGCCCTACCTTCCAGATCTTGGTTTAATAAAAGAGTCAGAGCTGGTTTTGCACACAGGACTCTCAACAATTCCTGTACGTTGAATCAGTGGTAGAGGAAGTTGTCCAAGAGTTCCCTTCATCTTCCTTCAGACCTGAACTACAGAAATCTAGTTGTTCGTGATCTGTTCAAATCCACTCCATGGATTATCCTCTTTTCTTTCCTACCCTATCCCCATTTAAAATTGTGTGTCATGGGCTAATCCATATATTCTTAATTCTTATTTTGTATGAGGTCATCTAAGTTCTACACAGGAATGAATTGGGCTGGGTTCTGGCTGCATATGACTGAAATGCCAGTGCTTTGGAGGCTGAGGCAGGAGGGTCGGGATTTCAGCCAGCTACTGAATAAGATGCTGTTGAAAGAAAGGGAAAGAAAGGAAGACAATGGGGAAGGAGAGACAGACAGACAGATACACACACACACAGAGGAGAGTCACATACAAACAGGCAGGGGAGGGGTAAGGCCAGAAAGAGTGGCATATGCTTACAATCCTAGTGCTGGAGAGGTAGGAAAAAAGCTAGGGTTCACTAGCCAGCCAGCTTCATCTAATCCTGAAAACTCCAGCTTCCGACGAAAGACTTTGTCTCTGAAACAAAACGAAATAAAAATTTCTCAAGAAATGTATTCTTGAGAGAGTTTGATAGTTGTCCAAAGAAAAAATACCCAAAGTTCGCCCCTGACCTGCACATGCATGCACACACGTGTGCAGCTGCTTGTAAGTGACCAACATGCACACAGACATATGTATATAAAAGAAAGAAAAGAAGAAGTAGATGGCCTAGGCTCATGCTCTTAGGTATTTAATCACCACATACTTTTTTGTTTATCCGCACACTCTTAAAAGGTCATGCAACAAGGAATAACAGCTGTGTTTTATCTGAACAGACACACTAGGCAGAAGCCAGAAGCTCTGCAAGGGAGAGACCCTTGAGGGAATTACACTCATTATGTGTATATCACACCTGTCAAACCTCCATTTAAGTTATCCAGGACAGGAGAAGTTTCACGAAATTAAAGGAGTATCCCTTGCTAACCTTGGTCTGTGATAATGCCTTGGAATGTTTATTCACACTGTTGTTCCTTTTCCTGTCATTTGCACCAATATCCAGACTAGAGAGGAAGAAAAGCTACAATCTGCTGCAAATGCTAGGGAATGTTCAAAGAGGAGGAGTTATGGGCAGCAGCTTAAGATTCTGTTGGACTCTAGAGTGATGGGGAGGGGATGGTACCATCATCACTTTCTTAGAATCAGATTTGCTAAGGATTAATTTTGATCCTCTGACTTTTTCTCCAATGTTAATGAAGGTACATATTTCATGCTTTCCTTAAATTTTTCAGTTTATTTTGTATATAAAAGGAAGGAAAGAAGTGGATGGCCACAGTTCCTGCTCTTAGATATTTAATCACCATGTACTTTTTGTTTTGCCATGTACTTTTAAAAGGTCATGCAACAAGGAGTAACAGTCAGGGATTGAACCCTGGGCCTTGCTGTTGCTAGACAGCTGCTGTATCAATGAACAACATCCAAACCCCCAGATGTGTCTGCCCTAAACAAGGAAATCAACAATATATCAGATACCATAATAGCATTTCACAGAAAATAATTTTGAAAAAATAGATGAGCGCAGTCGTCTATATAACAGATGATGATCCATTACAGCTGACTATGTACTGAGCTAACTCTGAGAGGCTATTTTTATCCAGGGGCAGAGCGTGCAGACACACAGCTGGTGTTTAAAGAGGAGACAGTGTTAGGTGAAATAATCCAATAGCTGAAGAAAAGCTATTGAGGCCTGAGAGAGCATGGATTAAACTATGTGGGTCAATGCATAAGTCACCGTCATGGGAGCTATTCAGCCCCATTCCTACCTAACGGGAGCAGCTCCCACTTAAAGCTATGAGCCCAAGCTTTGCTTTCGTGCACATTGGAAGCCTCATGGGTTTCTCATTTCTCAGAATGCAATTCAGAATGTAAGTGACCAAGTAAATATATGTCGAAAGCTTATATCTGAATCATTCATAAGAGGAGACCTTTTGTGTTGGAAAGTGAAACGATAAGGTGTGGAGTAAAGGATGGGTGTGTTGAGGGTCAGGGATCTTCTAGAGGCCGGAAGCACTGGGCACTCCCTAAGGAAGACAGAGGAAATATATCCCGTTCATTTTAAAAACTGAAAAACAGAAAGAGTAGAGGTGGAGTGTGGAGGGCAAAGCCTGAATATTGGTGGAAGGACTTTTGGAGGGACTCAGGCTTCAAAAAAAGAGGCAGCAAGAGGTACAGACGTATGCACTTTTTGAAGTGAGTACATTCTTACGGAAATGATGAGAGGCTGTGTGTTCCATATCTAGAGTAGCAGCTTTCAACCTGTGCATCATGATCCCTTTCACAGGGGTCACATATCAGGTGACCTACATATATTTACTCTATGATTCATAACAGCAACAAAATTACTCTTATGAAGTAGCAACATAAATAATATCACATGTGTGGGTCTCTACAATATAAGGAACTGTGTTAAAGGGTTGCGGGGTTAGGAGCATCTTGTGGAGCTTCATGTAAGAGGAAGAGCAGCTACAGTCTCTCTCCGGCAGCAAAGAGGGCGTGAAGAAGCAAACCAGAAACTCTGTGGAAATTAGAGTGCAGGCCTTTCCAAACTGTAGGATGGGGTTAAAGATGAAACTTGAATAAATCATCTGGGACCAGGCTCCATCAGAGGACATTTAAGGCACACACAGCAAAGTATTTATTCCTAAGAAACTTTTTACATGACTCTAACACTTTTAACGGCTTTCTTTCTTTTTCTTTTTTTTTACAGTGTCCCCCAAAAGGTCATATAGTCTCTGACAGAACATCTCTTGCTGTGTTTCTGCAAGTCGAACAGCCCCTCCAACAAACCCTGGGGGTGGGGGTTCCTCCTCCAATTTCCTTCAACGTTTGGATCTACTCTTCTTCTCTTGTCTATTTTTAAACCTTGAAAAAATAAAATTAAAAAACTTCCCGACACAGTAACTGTGGAAACCATGCCATGCCCCATTCTCATTTACTCCATGTTGTATAAAACAGTGGTTTTGCAGGCTGTGCTTTGCCCTAGATGACTACGTTTACAAGTAGTTTTGACTCCATTTTGAGGGAGAAGGATGACTCATCACCTACCCAGCATAGAACGATAAATGACTCATTCCTGGAAATAGAAAGGTGCTACCCTGTCAGTATAAAGCGATGAGCTGAGATGTTTTGGGACACATGAGTATATTGAAATCGTAGCAGGGAAACCGGGCCCAAGAACGTATCAGACACGCTAGACCAAATAAAGGTCTATACCACCTAGACCTCAAAAAGTGGCAGCCACCTAACCGTGATAATATAGCTTCACACTAACCCATCATCTGCTACCTGGTATGTGACATGTACTAGGGATGTCCCACTGTTCCTAGAACTTTGGCATAGCTCTGTCTCCTGTTGTTAATGTAGCTTACCCAGCTGCCTGTCCAGCCACAGGCTTGCTGTTTGCCCACCTAAATCTGGACCTGCTCTGCAGTTTTCTGTTGCTGCTATAGTTCCTGCTTTTCACCTCAAAGCTGTACTCTGCAGCTTCCTTCTTAAATCTGACTCAGGCAGCTCCCTCATGGCCCTGGCTTGCCTGCTGTCTTAGAACTGCAGGCTCTTTCTCACTTCTGAAACCTCTTGAATTCTGCTGAAGGCTCTTTAACCTGGATTCATCTTTTAAGCCATAATATGCATATAGACATACTCACATATAATTTGCTGTGTGACATGAGAGTCGTTAGTAATTAAGACTGAAATAAAAGAGCTTGCATTTGCCTTGGCAAAGCTAGATATTCTAGAACAAATCACCATCATTGAAACTGCTAAGCCTTACACATTTATTGTTATTCAATAAATTCCAACCTTATGGAAAGTTACATATGCGTTCACTAATGTTTCTGGGCTAGTGTTCCCAAGACAGTGGAACATGCCTATAATCCCATCATCACCCAAGTGGTGGAGGCAGGAAGGTCAGAAAGGTTTGAGGTCATCAGCCGCGTAGCAGGTTTGAAGCCAGATTGGTCTAAGTAAGACTGTGTCTCAAAAGAAATCAAAGGCAAAACGAAACAAAAATGAATGGGATGTCATTGAACTCATTTTGCAATGTTTCAAGGCAGCAGAAAACACTGAACCCAAGGACATAAAACTCAACTTTTAGTGTACACTGAAGAAAGAACCATAGTTTAAGGGTAGAATTTAGGTTTGAAGAGCATGATCTATGAAGTTTAGCTGAGCCAAGCAAACGTTGATTGTTTTAAGTTGCCCATCCTAGTCTTAACCTAGCCAGCCAGAAAATGTTTACTGAGTGATTGTGTGGAATAAGATAGGTAGGCCTTCACTGGCAAAAAATAAATATGATGTGATTTTGTTCTTAAGGAGCTTATAATTAAGAAAGCTGCATGAAGTGTTCATTTAGCAATTGAAACAGCTGAAAAGATCAGCTCAGGTAAGTATGTATGTGCTTGAGTCATTTGAAGAATAATATATGTAATTTTTCTAACAGTTCCATACATTGTAAGGCAACCCAAGGAGCTGCTTTATTTCAACCAGGTCTTTGGATAAATGCATATTTTACACAAAGTTTACTGAATGACAACCATTCAGTTAGGAAAAAAAAAAACAATAAAATATTTTGATTGGTATTGATACTTTTAACCTGTTTCTCTTTTATACTATAAAACCCATGCCAAATAATTACTTATATTATAAGGCAAAGTGCTATAGGTTACAGAGAATATGAGAAGAAAGTATGCTGGACTTTGTGTCACTAGCATACAACATGAGAATTTCTCCTGCGCTGCAAATCTGTCTAAACAATTGTTGAGCTATATTTTAGGTAATTGGACTGGAGAATTCGATACTACGATGGAGCAGCTGAGAGTGGCCATTGTCACAGTAAATTCTACCGGAGTGGACGCAGGACTAGCCACAGGATTATCAACATGGATTGCTGCAGCCATGAATCATCTGAAGGAATGGGTGGGCATGGGAGCGTTAGCAGGCCTTCTGGTGTTGGTCTCCTTGGTTTGCCTGTGGTATATATGCAAGATTAGAGTCTCACAACAGTGTGATGCAGCCATGATCATTCAGGCCTTTACAGCCATTGAAGCAGGACAGTCTCCCCAAGCATGGTTGGCTACCATAAAAAGCCAAAATGTTATGCTCAGGATGCGAGGCTAAGTACTGCACTCAGGGTCAGCCGCTTTGGACCCAGAGAAGAGCATGTCTGATTGCATGCGGGTTGATGCCCCAGGTCCCGCCTCTGAGAAAAAGGTATCGGACGGGTCTGATGCTCTTTGGGTGGATGACACCTAAATGAACATCTGTACAAAGTCCCAATTTATTTCTAATATCAGAGATCAGACCTCTACTCTTGCCTGATGCGTCTAAAACAAAAAGGGGGAACTGTAGAGAGCTGCGGAATGCTATGCCTTAAAGATGGAGCTGGTTTCCGCCTTCCACCTTCCCGATGGTGAGTGCTCTCCGTCACGAACAACTCCACATTTGGCTAAGGCCGAGGATCTGGCTTGCTTCTATGTATGTGGACCTATCTGCATTGCCCCCGTGGCACGCCTGGGTTGGCTACCCAGAGGCTATTTAAGCTGTGGGCTGGCTTTCCCCGGGGTCCGAGGATTGTTCAATGTTCCTGAATAAACTGCATTGAAAAAAAAAAAAAAAAACACAATGTGTTTTCATTTGATTGGCTAAACAAGGTTCCTTCGTATTATGATAATGATAAAAATCACAGAATTACAGAGGAGAAAGGAACCAGTTAGGGCTGTTGAGGATGGCATTTGGAGGGAACTGATAGGCTGATGGACTTCTGGTAGGGGTGGGTAGGCTTTTCAGATGGGAAAAGTGTAAGAATTCAAGGGCAAGTCTGAAAGGTAGTTAGACTGAGAGCAGCTTCAGTGTGAAGAAATGGCTAGTGATGTTAGGACAAACAAGTCCTTTTCTTGTAGTCATGGCTTATGTGGCCGGTCACGAATATTCTGGACATGTAGTGCAAATTTTGAATAGTTCCCGTGGAGATTGTACTTAATCCCAGGAGAGTTTCAAGGAAAGATTTTGAGCAAGCAAGTGATGCTGCCAAAATACGGGTTTAATGAGGTGGTTCTTGAGGTGAGACAAATTATTTTGGAGAACAAAGAGTCTGAAAGCAAAGGCTTAGGGGTCTTGCTTGTGTCTGGATATAATTTGGTAGAGATTAGGGTAGAATTGAGAATGAAGGACAGGCCAAACCCAGTGCTTGTTGGCCAATGTAGTTTTGCTTTAATGGCACACTTACACATTGCTATAAATGAATAACAGTACAATGAAAAGGCTTATCGATAATCTTCATGGTAGACCAGGAAACATTCATGGAAAAATAGTTATGAGAGCAGCATGAATTCACTGTATGTTTGACTTACACAGTTCATGCAATATTTGAAGCAGGACACCCGACTGGGAATTTAAGTCCCTTGAAAACTTTCTATACTTCTATGAAACTGGTGTATTTTCTTCTGTCTCCCACTGAGGACCGTGAAGCTCAGACTTCCTGGAAACTTGCAGGCTAAGACTCAGGCTTTCAGCTCCTCTACCACAGCTGTGTTGACTTTAGGCTACAGTCTCTCTTTCCCCTTTGTTCTTAATTCCCCTGCCCCTCCCTACATCTTTGCTGGTGTTTTGTCCTGACCCCTAAACAGATGTCTCTATCTGGCACTCTCAGCCTGTAAGCAGATGTTTTCTTCATCTAGGACTTTCTTTGCCCAAACCCTAAGCTTATAAAAATGTGGTCCTTTACCAACAAAACAGGGCATCACCTGGCCACTTTGAATTTTTAGGCCCCACTAGAGAGAAGCAATCTTTGGGGAGAGGTCTGAATGTTGAGCTAAGTCTTCCAAATGATTCTCTGGCAGATCCTGAAGTTTGATTTAATTTAATAGGTAACTCTCACTCTCTTCTGGTCAATGTGTTCTCTGCTCCATTTGGATTGTTTGCTCTGTTATTCTGATAAAGTCTGCATGTACCGTCTAGAGTATAAGAACTCTTTGTCTCTTCTGTCCTGGGTATTGGGCTTCACACGTGCTCAGCTCTAGGGGAACTAGTGGCTGTATATTGCTAGGCCCTGTTCTTACTTTTTCTGTAACCTCCTTGTCTCAGCTCCTGAGTAGGTAGGATTAGATATGCATGTACTTTGGCCTGGCCGTAATATATATACACACACGTTCTCAGAGGAGGCCATCTGCTTGTGGTAGTTAACTACACTGGGAAACATCAGCCCATGCCTTCTCAGTGCTGGGGTTAGAGGCATGCACCACACATCTGGTTCACGGGTTACTTTCTACGTCAGGCTTCAGCCCATAAACCTGGAGCTTGCTTTTGTCTTGAAGTGAATGTATGACTTCAGCAGAGGAATCCTTGGGATTTTCTTGGCTCACCTAGACTCAGACTCCTCATGGGGAATCAAAAAAGGTGATGAGTGCTGCTTGTCCCCTGTGCTGCTGGTACTGGAAATGGTCTAAACATGAGGAAGGTTACCTGCTCTGAGTTTTGAATATGATTCTAGGCAGGACTGAAATGAAAGATTCTAAGCCAACTGGATAAGAACCCAATTCTTAAGTGACACAGGTGCTGTCTGATGTATCTACGCTTCATGGAAATGTACTGCTAGATACGTATTTTAGTGTGTTCAATACCGTTCCCATCAACCCGTTTAAACTTTAGAAGGTTAGAAATACTTTAGTAGTTTAGCGGTATGGCAGTTTAATAAATTGGAGGGCAGCCTGGGAGTTGCTTTGTGAGCATCATGGGAGGAGTGGGCTTTGGTGGAGATACCTTACTAAATGAAGGCAGGATGGAAGGTTAGGCTGTATTTTGCCACCCCACTTCCATGCACTCCAACAAAATAGCTGTGAGTCCCTAAACTTTATCCTATCGCAACATGAGATATGTTGGCAATACACACTCCCGATAACTGGGTCAAAGGTGATTTTGTTTTTCATTTGTTTTATAACGAACAAACATATTTATTGGATATTAAAGATGCATTTGGTTCCTACCAGGGGATTTTTTGTTTTTTTTGGTCTAGCAGCAGATTCAAGGTTAACATGTCTGAAGCAATACCCAGAGTACAAAATGATAGATTGTCAAGTATTAAGTTGCATTACCCTTGATGCACTTTGTTCCCTCTTGGTGATCTCCTTCACCTCTGACGACGTTTTCTAATAAGTGCGTCGGTAGGCCAGTGTTTCTCAGTCTTCAGTGGTCTGTGAATAAACTGCTGTAAATGTCTCTTATACTTCATTTGTGTGGGATGAAAGAATTCTCAAAACTATTTTCACACATACCATTCTAAAAGCATGTACTTATTTTTAAAAATGCACAAGGGTTTAAATGTATGACTCTGAGTGGGTATGTGAAAAAAAATGTGTAAATTAAATATTGGAAAACTATACAGCCAAATGGGCTTGTATACTCGGTAATGTGGATGATATTTTAGTGCAGCAAAATTTGCCACCAGCCCCTGGTCCTGTTAAGGTATGTTCCTGGGGCCATTGTTTATTTAAATTTATTTGTATCATTTTTAATTATGTGTAGGTGTGGGTATGTGCTTATGAGCAAGAGGCCAGAGGATTTTGGATCCCTTGCAACTGTAGTTATGGACAGGTATAAGAAGTCTGATGTGGGTGTTGGGAATTGACCCTGGTCCTCTGGAAGAGCAGAGAGTGTTCCAAATGCTGAGCCATCTATCCAGCTCTTTTTTTAGGCCAGCAGTTCTCAACCCGTGGTTCCTGACCCCTGCAGGCGTCAAAGGACCCTTTCCCAGAAATCACATATCCAATATCCCACATATCAGACATTTACATTGCAATTTATAACAGTGGCAAAATCAATGAAAATAATTGTATGTTTCAGGGTGACTGTAACATGAGAATCTGTCTTTAGGGTCATAGCACTAGGAAGGTTGAGAACCGCTGCCTTAGGCCTTTCTTACTGTGCTTTCTTACGCTTACCACATGATTGAAACAACCGTGAAACAGCTTTATAGAGATTCTGGGGGCTCTCTGACTTGTGTATTATATTTTAAAAATATGTCCGTATTAACTCTGCTTGTGATATTACCTCATAATTTAGGAGTGGGATGGCCAAAACTGGTTGAAATACGGATAATACATATATTCAGTTTTCTTTATTTTTTTGTATTCCGATAAAGAGTGTAGGCGAGCAAGTCCCAATGCATGTCAGGGATCATTTTGTGACAGAGACTAACATAGGCAGATAATAGGACGAGGCGTCGGCATCTCAGAGAACACGCATTTTCTTTAAAGTAGCCGGCTCACTGGAAGACGCTGAGGTTCCAAAGGGAAGGTTGTATTGTCGGTTGCACGTGAGGCTGGGAGATGTTTGTGGGGGAGATGTTGTCAGGAAAACAGTAGAACATTTCCTGCCCGTGGGTGCAGTCCTGAGGATTGGTGATAGCCATGACGAAGCCCACGACCATCACCACTGCGCCAACCGGAAGCATGACACAGGCCATTATCTTATCTGACTGTGTCCATGGCCCTTCGGATAATTTCAGATAACATGCTGAGGGGATGATAAAAATCAAAGGAGCCGCACAGAGCACACCCTGTGTGTTGAAGACAGGACACAAGTTAATGTTAGAGGGACACTTAGTTTGGGTCGTCATTTACATTGTTTTGTTTTTCTGAGGCAGGGTTTCACTATGTATTCAAGGTTGGCATCAAACTGGCAGTAATTCTCCTGCCTCATAGACAAATTGGTAAAAAATAAAAATTATAAAATAGTCCAAAGTTTTAAAATATTTTTTGTTACACATATTTAAAGTTTGGTAGGTTCAGTTGAGGCAAACAAAGAAAAGAAACAAAATGTCAAGGTAAGACTTAGATGTAGGCTTTTCCTTTCCAACGGAATAGCTACAAATGTAAAAAAGAAAAACAGAATAATGTACAACAAGCCTAAGGGCAAATGGCAAGAAAATAAAGCAGATGACAAGGCGGACTTCTAGCAAACTTAAAACCCACTTTTTCAGTCGCATCATCTTTCCTAATACTATCTAGAAATTCCTGCATATCTACAGTGCCTTTCAAATCTCAGTGGTGTATTTGCCATCTGTGTACAGAGAGACATTGGGAAATTGGATGGGCATTTGTCTTTTCTGTTTGAAAGTAGTCTGTGTAGAAAGAAAAAAATTAACTCCCAGGCTTAGCATGAAATCCCATTTCTAAGTCTTCTTTCAAGTAAAGCTAAATGCACTAATTACACCAGAAAACTGACAGTGGAACTAAATGGCTGTAACTAGCTACCCTCCCACACAACCAGTTGCCAATAAATCCAACCTAAGGCAGGCTGTCACACTGAAAACTAAGGGCAGCAGAGTTGTTTATTGTAAAATTGAGGACATGCACTCACTTCAAAGGGAAAGAGATTTTTCCCTTTCAACAGAACTAATTCTTATGAGAAACTTTGCAAATGTTGTAAATGTTAAAAAAGTGTTTTAGGTAACACATTTTGTTTTCTTCACATCAGGTGTTATGTGTTAACTAAAACATTAAAATTTTCTGAAAAATATTCTTCTTACTTCGTAAAGGTTTTTTTTGGGGGGGGGTAAGTAAATCCCATTGTATAGATTGGAGGTTGACAACATGGCACTATGGGACACATGTGGACTGCATGTTACTATGACGGGACAAATTTAGAATAAAAGTCAATTACTTTTGCACACGTGAAAAGGACAACTGGATACCTATCATTTAACCCAATTCATGAATGCAGTACACAGCTGCTTGTCTTTATTGTTGCGCATTCAGCCTCTAGACTTGTTTAGACCGTCTGCTGGTCTGCATGTTCTGCTGTACACCTCTGCTTTTCCTACCCCCCGACCCCAAACCACGTGTCTAGTTTCTGACTCTATTTGCATTTCCCTTTGAAAATTAAATTCCACATAATTAGCAAGATCATGCTTTCTTTTTTTTTTTTTTTCAATTCTGAGTCTAGCTTTTTTCACTTAGCATGATGCTCTTTCACGCAGTGGCAAAGGCACGGTTTACTTCTTTTTAGAGGTATGTTCCCTTGGGTACACAAGCTCTGTTTTCTTTTCTCATTCACTGTTGATAGGCATGTGTGTTGTCTCCCTATTTACCTAAGGCAGATAGTGCTTCGTGAATATGATGTGTAGATGTACCTATGAGATGGGCAGTCAGTAAACCATGAAGAGAGAGAGAGAGAGAGAGAGAGAGAGAGACTGCTGGCTCTGTGGCAGTCACATTGCTGAACTGCTTCAAGAACCTCCATAAGTTTTCCCATAATAGCTGACAAAATGCCTTCCTACCAAGGGTGTACCTTTGCTATCATCTGTTTCCTCTTGTCTTTTGATAGTACTATCTTAATAAGTGTGCAATGATTTGTCAATAGTGGTTTTAACCTGCAGTCTTCTGAGGACTGTATTATAGTTGATTATACCTGACATCCTTTTTTTGTGTTTTCTTGGAGAATGTTCAGCTTACTTGCCTTTTATTTATTTATTTATTTATTTATTTATTTATTCACTTTTTAAGGACAAGTTCTCACTATGTAGCCCTGGCTGGCCTATACTCACTATGTAGATTGGACTGGCCTCTAACTCATAGAGATCTGTTTGCATTTTCTTTCTGAATGAGTGCTTGGATTAAAGATGTGCCACTCCACCTGGCATTTATATATTATTTGTGTATTTATTTATTTTATTTATGAGGCAGGGTCTCATGAGTTGCACGGTACTTTTAAAGGTATCCTCCAGAATCAATCAATGCAAATTGAGTTTGAAATTAGGTGATATAAAATTACATATTATACCTTAAGCATCTTTAAAAGAACAGGTTTCTTTATACTGTTCAATAAAATTATGTGTTTTATACTAAATTCTACCTCCATGCTAGAAGTTTTCAATAGTATACTTCTTATATTAGTTTTTACACACACACACACACACACACACAAATAGTTACAGATAAATGGCTTTGTGGGATCAGACTATCCAAGGTAGTATCTAAAAACTTGAGGGAGAATGGTATAGATCACACTGCCTAGAAAATATTTCCTTGGTAAAAAATACAAGAATAAGAAGATACCAAGACCAATATTGCATTCTAGTTTAAAAAATATAGGGCGGAAAAGAAGGCTCAGTCATTAAGATTCTCACCACGGGAGTTTGAGGACCAGAGTTCTGATCCCCCAAACCCATATAAATACCAGCTGGGCGTGGTGTCCTAGCCTTCAAAGATGGAGACAGGACCCCAGAGCAAGCCAATTAGAGACTTGCTGTACTGCCAAGCTCTGTGTTCAACTGAAAGATCCAGCCTCAATGAAGAAGGCAGAGGAGCAGTTGGGGATGATTCCCTACATCAGCCTTGGGCATACACACTCAGACACATATGTGTGACATATGTGCAAACATGAATATATACACATGTATCTCACACACAGAGAGATAGAAAAATAAAAACAAGGGGGCTGGAGAGATGGTTCAGTTGTTAAGATCATGCACTGCTCTTCCAGAGGATCTGAGTTTGATTCCCATGGCAGGTGGCTCACAACCACCTGTAACTCCATCTTCAGGGAATCTGACACTTTTGGAATTCTTAAACACCTACACTAATGTGCATATACGTGTCTCTCCACCTCCAGATACATACAAATAATTAAAAACTAACTAAGTAAATCTATGAGAAAAAAAAAAGATAGATAGCTTGTTTTGCCATATAGCACCTGGATAGACATAAGTATTTATAAAGGCACATAGCAAATAAAAAAAATTATATTACCAAATGGCTGAAAGTAAATGGACTGTGAACTGTCAACGGTACTTTGAATTAAGCAGTGGAAAATATTATGGAAATGTCAGGAGCTCCTGATGAGAATGAGGGCAGGATCTCCCTGGGTGGGCCCCTTGCTGCTGCCCTCCAGGTAGGAGAATCAGTGCTCCACTGGAATAGGCCTCAGGTGCCAGGATTCTCTGACAGGTCATCCTTAGTCGTTTGCATCAGTCCTATCGGGGTGACTGCAGTGAGGAGGAGCCCCCAGACTCTTGGGAGTGGTGAGGGTGACAGTGTGACCCACTTCTGATAGTCCCTGCCTCTGTCCCTACTTTTACCTCTCAAGTGAGGTATGTGGTTTCCCTGGGTATAAGGGTACAGCTTCTGGGATCACCAAAGACCCTGCAGTACCAGCCTGCCAGCTGCTCCACCCTAGTAGCCAGAAGGGTCCACAGGACAGGTAAACAGGATCCTCGCTCCTTGGAGAGAAAAATCAGGCTGGGCAGTGATAGCTGGTACTTGAAAGGTAGGACTTTCTCTGAAGTCCCTTTCTCCTTGCTATTGTCCTTGCCTCCCTTGAAAGCCTTCCCTTCAGCGTCCAGAGTATACCCAATGACACCCTTTCTTGGGACAATTGCTGATGAAGCTCAACTCCCTGCAGTGCAGGGCCACGCCCACCATCTTCTACCCTCCTGTGGCAGCCAGTTTTGGGTTGTTCCTGGTTCTTTGGCTCTGCTGAGGAGCACTTCTGGGTGTCCCTGGATTCCTCGGGCTCCTTTTACCCCTTCCTCTGTCTTCCTCCTCTTCTATCACTGCAAATACTTCAAAGCAGTAACAAAAAAAAAAAAAAAGACAGAAAATTATCTGTCTTTTAAATTTCTTCTTTATATTCAATGGATACTCATGAAATTTCTTTCTACAGCTTGGGAAGAAATAAAAAGTCTCCAGCCTAGGAAGTATGCCGACTTGGGTTCTGGTTTGTTCACTTGCTGACTATGCTTCTCTCTCTGGGTTCTCAGTGGCCTGCTCTCTTCCTGTCAAGCAAGCAGCACACAGTGCTTTGGGGGAGGTGGGGCTGGTTCCTGTGGCCACAGCACCAGCTTTTTTTTTTTTTCTTTTCTTCTTTTTTTTTTTTTTTCTCCTTTTCTTTGTACTGCAAGTAGAAACCCATAGGGCCCAATTACTGCAGATACATTCTCTTCCCTAACAGCAACCTCCAGCCAAGATTCTGGAGTCTTGCAACAGAACAGGTCAAGGACTTTTTCTTTGCTTCTAAAACGGATTCTTTAAAATTGAGACCGTCTCAGCTTTAAGAAGATTTCATTGCTGTCCTCTGCTATGAAAACAATGAAACAAAGGGGGATTTCTAAACAGGCTTTGATTTTTGACCAGACAAACCAAATAACTTACCCTAACTTTATTTAGCTTTACCAATAACAGTATTTTTAAATTATGCACAATCTGATTCGAACACACATCTCATATGCGTGGGTGATTGTGATATCTAAAAAAGCCACAAGAGACAAGGGTTTCTCAAACACTCTGCTGAGTGACTTGATGAGGTTCTGATTGTTTATATCCCCATACAGAAATCTTATTATTTAATGTGAAATATGAACAAAAAAAATGAACATAAAAATCTTGAGTTCCAATTTACTGACAGTCTGGTATTTACTTTAGTCCATTAAAAATAGTTTCATAAGTAGCACGGATTATTCTTAAAACTTAAAGATAAACTTAATCTCTCTTTCTTACTCCGGTCACCCACCATTTTTTTTCTGTGCTGTGAATAGGACCCAGACACTTGAGTAAGTTAGACAAGCCATCTATCATTGAGCTATATCCTCGGATTTTGTGTGCAGGACAGACAAGATATATTCATCTGTATGTCGGTGTGTTCTTGCACATGGAGGCTAGGCGAAGACTTTTGGTCTCCTGATACTTCAATCTCTAACTTATTCCCTTAAGACAGGGACTCTCATTACACCTGAAACTTGCAGTTTCAGATTGACTAGCTATTGGGGCTGGCAAGATGGTTCAGTGAGAAAAGCACTTGCTGCTCTTACAGAGGGCTCATGTCCAGTTTTCAGCACCCACATGGCAGCTTACATCAGTCCCTAGTTCCAGTTCCAGGAGATTTGGTGCTCATCATCTTGCCTCTGTGGGTATCAGGCATGCATCTAGTATACGCACATAAATGCAATGCAGCGAAAGTGTTCATACATGGAAAACACATACATTTAAAAAAACAAAATGATCTGGCTGGCAAAATGGTTCAGTGGGTAAAAGCACTTGCAGCATAAGCTTGTGTTCAGTCTGTTCAGTCCCCAAAACCCATGGTGGCAGGAGATAACCAACTCTTAGCACACTGTTCAATGACCCTTACGTATGTATATAGTGGCATACATATGCCTGCTTGCTCTCCTCTCTCTCTCTCTCAGTCTCTCTCTCTCTCTCTCTCTCTCACACACACACACACACACCATGCATGCATAGTGAATAAATAACTGGAAAGGTTAAAAATATATCAACTCAGTAAACTTTTAGAACTCAAATGAGATAAGTCATAAAGTCAGGAAAACCAAACAACAACAATAAAAACCTGGAGGGAGGTTGTGGCTTGAATGAGGAACAGGCCCTTGTATTTGAACACTTGGTCCCTAGTTAGTGGTGCTGTTTGGGAAAGTCGTAAATCTTTTCAGAGATGCGGCCTTGCTAGAGGAAGTACGTCATTGGAGGGTGGAGGAACTATGTCATTGGAGGCGGCCTTGGGGTTTTGTTACAGCATGGTCTGGTGCTTTGTAGTCGGAGGTTAACTGTTGGCCCCTCCCCCAAGAGCCTTCCTGTTCTTAGAGCAGGCTATCACCTCCCCAAAATGAAGTTTGTGAACTCTGACCTCCAAATTATCCCTGATTGGTTGAAAAAAGATGCCTACATACCTGGGCAGGGCAGATCTGAGGTAGGCAGAGCTAAGTTTCAAGGATTTGGAGGACAGGAGGATGACAGGAAGGGGAGACAGGCGAGGGACAGGAGAGGAGAAGAGGAGGCATCACCACCATGGGTTAGCGTGAACAAACAGCACGTGGCTGGGAGGAGCCTGCTCTGAGGATCGATGATGGAGAGAAACAGCCCAGATGAGAAACACGAGCAAGTATTTAATGGGCTACTGGAAATATAATATATTTCTTCTGTTACAATAGGTGCTCTTATGTCCAGTCCTAAACTGCGGTCCTAAGACATAATCAGTCGTGTAATAATTTGAGCTCAGTGTTCTCAGCACAGTGCCCAGTGTGGTGGACCATGGAGAAAGTCATTAAATATGCTTGCCTTCAAAGAGTTTACAGTTTGGTAAGTAAAGATAATTCATGTACAGTTCAAATATCGTGTGTTCTAAGATATTTTATAAAAGTTATTTCATGAAATTAAATGGAAACCATCCACAGAAACCAAGTACTACTTACCAAGACTACTGTACGATTTGAATGCTGTTTTTTTCCGCTCTCCACTCTCTTTGTTTTAGAGGAAAGGTCTTGTTACACTGCTCAAACTGGGTTCAAGTTATCCCCTTGCTTCGTCTCCTGAAAACTAACTAGATGGGACTAAAGGACTACATTGACACCCAAAAAGAAGGCTTTTTTCTATCGTAGATGTCATGGAAAATCCTGTAGTGTCCCTACTGTCCAGGCCTTGGGGAAGTCACATTGGCACTGGGACAGCATAGTGATGTGAGTGTGATGGATAAACCTTCACTTGTGCTGCAATTCTAATGCCCAGGGGTGCATGAGGAGCTGGAGTCTCTCCTGTAAACTCTGCCATATCTGTGGCACATGACTGGAGAATGCAAACTCCTCTCACTCTGATTAGAAATTCTGTAAGGCCTTTGGAGAGGGAAGAATAATGACCCTGTAGTGGTGGCTTTCATTCCATTGCTATCTCATCAAATGGCACCATTATCCTAGCTGCACAAAATAGAAATGGAATCATTCTTGGTGTGCTTCTCTGTCCCGCTATGTCCCCATTGGAATTTGTCACCAAAGCTTGTTAATTTTTGTGTGTGTTTGTTCTTCATCATCTACACACCAGATAATCTTTCATGTTGGTGATAAAGGTTTAGATTTCTCTAATTTCCTCCCATCACTGTATTTCTACTGTGTACAGAATGTTGCTCAATTACTTTATATGGTCAATAAATAAGTGAGTTCAAATTTGTTGCAGTTGGCAACAGTCTGTAGGGTTTAGACAGACATAGAAAAATAATCATTGTAGGAAAAGGAATGAATGGAAAAAGAGAAGGCAAAGGACAAGAGCAAAAATTTTGATATGGCATGGTCACAGGCTGAAAATAAATCTGGCAGATAAGGGAGGCTTTGGAGAAGTACATTGGAAATATGATCCCATAAAGGCAAGGGCTAGGTTACAGGGGAACAGCATTTCCGATTGCTTTGAAAGAAAAGGATCAGTTCAGACATGACACAATAGAGACTTACATCTGAGTGGTGTGAGACATGACAAAAGAAAAGTCTGGGGACAGAAAAAATATTTAAAGGAAAAGAAATGTGGGTCATCCAAAGTGATTATGTGATTGGGATAAAACTTTATTCCTTCTACAACTTTAACAAGTCTGCTAGATATTTCAGTTCCATATACAGTGAAGGGTTTAGTCAGCTTGAAACCTACCTTTATAGAATAGGGACAAAAGCTGCAACCATGGAACTTTGACAGCTTGAATCAGAAACATTTTTATTGTGAGCGATTTTCTTGCACATTATGAGCTATTATTGGCATCCCTGGCTTCTTTTCACTATATACCCATAACATTGTTAGGCACCCAAAGATGTCTCTGTCATTATTAAGGTCTCCATGCCTGTGTAAGGGAGCAAAATCCCTTCTCCCTTTTGAGAAGCACTGCCACAAACTATATATGCTTCCATGAAAAGCAGAGTATCGTCATTATTAAATAATTATTATTATGTTGCAAACAGGTTTCCATTATTCTTCAGAAGGTAATACTTAAAAAAAACAACGCTAAAAAATGGGAAAGAATATTTCGCATTAAACAGAAACATTTTAAAATAGATTTTCAGAAAGGATGGAGCAAATTTTTCAATGTACTTACATTGAGTTCTAAAACTATTCCAAGGCAATCAATCAGCAATGATGCCAGGGTGGCTAAAGTGATGATAACCACTGTTAAGATGACATGGAACACTGACGAAAGGTTTGCACCAAAAAACACATTGGCGATTACCTGGTGAATAAGCAAAGGAGACTGAGAGGTTCACTTGAGGCTTACCCAGAATATTGATAGTCTTTCCCAGTAGCACTCTGACACTATAAAACACCACCAGGAAGGCAAGCCATCAAATCTTAGGTCACTAGGAACGTTTCTATCTTTTCAAAGTATTGACACATTCACACGCATAGCAATCATGAGTATTCTTTGCTGTGGTCTTTGTCACTCAGTGTCGTATGCTGTAGACCCAGAGCATGGCACACCAGTGTTATAATACACACATTTTTTTAAGGATAAGAAAGATTTTGAAAAATAAATGCTATAAAAATGAAATCCACAAAGAGGAAAGGCAAATTAAGATGGGTTCATCACTATCTTTCATGAATACACAGGTCGGGAAGCTAATCTATAGCCACCTAGTAGACGTGCCCTGCTCTGATAAATTTATAGTAAGATGCCTAAGGGATGATTCCATTCTCAAGAATTAACATCCCAAAAGAAGACCTACAACTCCTATGAAGAAACAAAATAGGGAATGGTTTGTGGCCAGATGAAAAAGACCAAACAGAGTTTAGAGGGCTCTTCAGTTGTCTAGAATGCTTTACCGTGGGGAGTAGAGAAGGTCCTAAATTAATGTGTAAGAAACAGATGAAGACCCAAGTGAATGTGTAATGTGGACACAAGCACAGCCATGTCAAGGACCCTAGGGCCTCAGAATAATGTGATTGGCAGACCCTTCCCCAGGGCCCATGGGCAATTGTTGACAGAAAGTATACTCTGCCTCAAGTTCCTCCTCCCAGATGTTGACAGCCTAAGACCTTCCACGACTAGCTAACCCCGTCTCCTTACCCTGTATATAATAAACACGTGAGTTTCCAGGCTTTCAGCATAGGTGCCCTCCAACAGAGTAAGCATTCCCTGCCTCACCCCAGCCTGTCTCCATGAGTGTCTGTGCTTCTTTAGTCCCATATCATGCCGGTCAGGTTTTTAGGAGCATGGCACCCAGAACACAGCACTGTCCCTTGCAGAAATCTTCTTCTTGCCGTTTCTGAAATGTGAGTGGCCTGTCTGAGCTTGGGGTTGGGATAAATTTAGAGCAGAAGTACAAGCTGAGGCTGCAATGTACAGAAGAGCAGAGGAAAGAAAAAATGGAGGACAGAAAGAAGAATCTGAACAGAGTGGTAACCATGTATAGAATACCAGGGAAACAAGAATTGTCAATGGAGGGGGACGGCCAGATGCCAGGTCCTGCGAAGATGAAAACTGTTGAAAAGTGAGCTAGACAGATGTTGTCCACACAGATCTGCTGCTGCAGCACTGCCAGAGACCTAAGGGTGATCCTAACAACTTTAGATGTTATAAATTTGACCTTTGCCCAAATTTATCTTTTTTAAATACAACACTTCCATACATCTATAAGATGGCCTTATGAGGATGAAATAGCCACTTAGGAAGCATAGAGAAAGGTATCTATCAGAGCAAACAGTCTCTGTTCCCTCTTTATATGCGCCTGGCTATTTTATCTACGAAGAGAAATGATTGTGTTGGTTCTGTTTGTGTGTATATGTTTGCAGATAAGCACCAGCAGCTAGCGAGCTCCATACAGCATCTGTCTGCATGTATATGTTACCAGGGCGAAGATCTTGGTTTTGGCCTGCATAGCAGCTAGAATAGAAACTCATTTCCATGTAGGAAAGACAGAAGCTGCAGATGAAGTGTCTCAAGCCATCTGCATACCCTTGACCAACAGGCCTCTAAGCCTGCACCGTCTGCTCCTGTTGATTCGATCAGAACCTGGAGTACCCGGTAGATGCTGACAATAGCTGGCAAAGCTTTGCAAAATTCCTGGAGTTTCAAAACCTGCAGAAAGCAACCCTTAGCTCACTCCTCTCTTCTGTGAGGAAAGAGCATAGCCTTGGGTCATGCTGCTCGTGAACCTGAGCGTTACTGGAAAGAATGCACAGTACCGAACATGTCCCTCCCTGACCGAGCACTGCTTCTTATTGCCAGAGGTGGCCTACAGTGAGAAACTAGCAGCCTTGGGAAGCCTGCGAATTACACAGGAGATTTAAGGCTCTGTCGGTGGTTTACTTCACACATAACACACATTCACACAGGGCATTGTGTAAACAGCTTGTAGGGATGGATCCTGACTAAGCCCTTTTCACAGTGACTCTGAAAGAAGCTCTGTGAGGCACGATGGTAGCTGCAGCTAGTCAGCACAGTGGATATCAAGCCAACGACTTAAGAGATCCCTGACAAGCCATGTTACCCTGTTTTACACAAGAGTAGATTCTCTTCCATCTACGTAACTACCTGTATTTGTAGCTGCAGAAAATTTATGTAAAACATTTATGTAACTATATACATCCAAATATATCTGTAGACCTACAGGTTTAACTTGATGTTTGATTGCTCATGGACTATAACATATTATTTAAAAAATATAACCAATTAATCTGGCCTCTGGGAAATAAACACTGACTTATGAAGCAGCAAAGCATAATTTTGGAAATGGTTTCTTTAAACTTTCACCCTTAATTTATTTTTTAACATTCCTTTAAAAGTAAAAGCATTCGCTTTGATTTGGCTGTTCTAAAGGCTGCTATTCCCTTGGGAAAGAAGTGGCATATTTGTGTTTATGATAATACAGACTTAACTCTGGGGCATAATTTACAGGCACAACATTTAAAAAAGTATTTTGTAAATATTTGAATATTTATTAGAATGAAAATAAGAATGGCAGGACTACATAGGAATCAAAAGCTGCAGGGAGGGAAGCTCAGGGGCTAGAGAGCTTTCGGGTAGGGGCTTGGGGTAGGAAGTGCTGTTTGAACTACTGAGCTAGCCTGGCAGCCAGTGTCTGCTTTGATATGTTAATAGCCACAGTCATTTGTCCCAGGTTTCTTTGGGACATAACATTAGTCACCTGTAGACTCTGATACTTTATAGCCTAAAGAGAAGTTGTATGAATGTGTCACCTGTCGTCATGTGTTTGGCATGTGGGCATTGAATTATCTGTCTTCCTAAATAAATGTAGTGATACCAATGCTTACCTCTCTGGTCACAAAGCATTCAATCGGGTATGTCAAAATGACAGTGATGCCATAACAGAACCTTCCAAAGGTCACCAGGTCATCACCTCTGCAGTAATTTTCAAATAAGTCTCCTGGAGAACAAGAGAAAATATATTTATTTGCAAGGTGTTGGGCATAACTAACAAATGAGATATTCTTTTGCATAAGAGTGATAGTCTGTATACTTCATTTCATATACTTAAAAACATAGGTGACCAGGTCTAAATATAATATACTGCCTTTTGTAGCCCTGGGTGTATTCACTGATGTTAAAAGTAGTGCATGTTCCTCTTGAAAGTAAACTCATCACTGGCAGAGTTCTCAATTGTTTTTGATAGGCTTCCCTTAAAGTTGTGCCAATTTTTGAAAAAAAAAAATTTGTCCATTGTTTTTTTTTCTTTTAATAACAGAATCAACTCCCTAAATTCTTATGCGTTGCCTTTATAAATGGCTTCTGGTCTTTGTTTCTAGCGATTATATTATTTTTAACAAATGTCTATTAAAATAAACAGATTTCTCTTTGAAATGCTATTTTTAAATGGAGGACAATCCCACAAGGAAGAGTAGGAGGAGGGCATGTTGGGAGCTGGGTTTCCTGCTCCTGAAGTATACAGGTCCTGATCACAAAGCCAGGACCACAGCAAAGAACTCCAGAGAGATACTGTCTCACAACATTTGATGTACCCAAAAGTGAATGCATATTCCTCTGGTTCAAAACTGAAAATAGGGGCGGATCCAGAAAAGGCCATTAACTTTAATTATTTCCAAAGCAAATAATAAGCCACATCTATCTTAGGCTAGTTCTTTCTGAGACTCTGTGTGTTTTCAGAAGTCTGGGCAGAAATGCAGGGCTCTGACCAGCTCACATAACACATTTTAGCACATACTTGCTGAACCCATGAGCCTCTTTATTTCCTGAACATAACATGGTAACACGTGCACACTGCAGCTGCCTGTTTTCAATTAAGCCAATTAGAACATTAGATGAAAGTCACATATAGTAAGACTCGGCTTCAGACGAGCTTGTTTCTTTATTAAAGAGTGAGGAGGTGATCTACTTGCGCTGTCACTTTCCACGACACAGTAAGTGACCATGTCCTTTCCCTGCACTAAGGACAATATGTGTGCTACTTTTCTGATGCCCCTTCTGGGCAAAGAAGATGACAGCACGAAGCACAGAACAGCTTCAACACTGATTGCGTGGTCGGCGCTATGAGAAAATCAAGGCAGGAGGTTCCTATTGCTGACCTCCACTAATAACTGGGCCCTGCATCTTCTCTGATGTCACAGAGGATAGCAACAAGACTCCAGACTCCCAACTGCCTTACTGGCATAAATTTACCTGATGAACACAGGAGCATGTAGTTTGTGCAAACAAGACCAGATTGACCCAAAGAGAAATGAGCTAAAGAAGCAATGCCAGCTGATTCCAGGTGAAATCTAAGTGTGTTTCAGGGAATTATAGCTAAGGAAAAGCAAACCAATACCCAAACCAAGAACAATGACATCAAATACCTGTCGGCTTTGTTATGTGAAGGTATGTGTAAGAGACAAAAATCTCTGTGTGTGTGTGTGTGTATGTTTTTGTGTGTGAATGTATGTAGTGTATGCACATATGTGTGTAGGTATTAGAACATGTGTGTAGGAGGCTCTATTACATTCCGCCATATTATTTTTGAGGTAGAATTTCTCACTGAAGCTAGGCTGGCAGCCAGGAAGCCCAAGTGATCTTTCTGTGTCTTCCTCATGTCCCAGAACAGGCACAGGCACATGTGGCCACACTCAGCTTAAAGAGCCTCTGTCACACTTCTGTTTTAGAGACAGAGGATTTCTATATAGCACAGGCTAGTCATCCCCTGCCTTAGCCTCGTGGCAAGGTTTGAAACATTTCTTCTCGACACTTTCAAGGTTGGTTTTAACCGCACCATCCTGGTGCAGGTAGAATATATATATATATATATATTTTCTATATACAAATACACATACATATACGTATGTATAAACACATATATATGTATATATGTGTGTGTATATATAGTATAGATTATTGCTTTAGTATCTCATTAATTTTTCCATTTAAAAAACTTTATTTTCTGATATATATATATATATATATATATATATATATATATATAAAATGACAGTGACCTATGATATCTATTCAGATCAAGGCATCCCAAGAGTACCAAAGTGTCACAGAAAACTAAGTCAAGAGGACCTAGACACTGAGAGACTTGTTGGAGGCTTTGTGCTGATCAAAACTTGGGAGGCAGACAGAGAACAGGGGAAAATATCTGAACTTGAGCATCAGAAGGCATGCCTTCTGGTTGTTACCAGCCAGCTGGGGCAAGTTACTTCTCTTTCTCTGTAAGCAGGAAGCAGAACTAGTTATTCCACTTACCTTCAAAGGGTTGTGGTAAGGTCAAGTGAGATACTAGGCCAGCAAAAGCTGCGGAATATATGAATCATGCCATTTGGTCTGCTGTCGACCTACCCGGAGTATTAAACCCTTAGTGATTGGATGAAAGGGTCAAAAGCAGTAAAAAGAAGACCATTTAGTTATTGGGCCTGAGAGACAGAAGAAAAGAGGTGTCACTTTGAACACCAGGAAAGAGTTCATTTTATAGGAAAAAATGATATTTGTGATTTAGTCCAGAATGAGACAATTAAGCAGAAATATCCTACTGACTGGAGATGCAAATGAATGCTTGAGCTAGGAGGACAGTAGGGAAATCACCCAGAGTATTTATCAACAGAAATGTAAGACCCAAATATCTGGGTGGGGTAGAGGATTAGGAAGGCCTGAGGAAGAAATATATATATATATATATATATATATGAAAACCTAAAATATATATATTATTAGTACAGAAAAAGGGAAGCCATTGTAGTACAGTTATTCTTTCCTGAAATGGAAGGCGGTTCAGTAGTACAGCTAACTGCCTCAGAAAGGTTCAAAAAGGCCAGAACCAGAAAGGTTATCAGCTTTGGCACTGGGAGGCTGTTAGTACCCAGGAAAGGAAAAGTACAGAGTGGCAGTGGAGAGGGAAGCCAGAGTTCATGTCTGGAAACAAGCAAACAAACACGCCTGGAAGCAGAGAGTTTAGATCACAGAGCTAAGTCTCAGAGGTTAAGAAGAGAGAAGTTGTGGAGCAGCCGGTAGACAGGCAGGAAAACAGAGCACAGGGCAGGTGGAAGGGAGATGGCATGGGCTAGAGCCGTGGGATGTTCCAGAGTGAGCAGCGCACTGATATGCTGGTTTCTGTCCACATGTGCCCCAACAGGACATGGTTTAGTCTCTCGTTTTTTACCTTGAGTGAAGTCGGTGAAAGTCAGGTACCCGCACGTAGCGAAGACCACACAGATAAATACGGAAACTAAGATGGACGTGTGAATGATCCGGCACCACGTAGCTACTGTGGGCTCTTCCAGAGAACCATAGACCAGAAAGCAGTTATGGTGGCAAATGAATGCTGCAACACAAAGGAAAAAGTCATTACTCAGGAAACAGCAGGGCTGTGCTTTCTGCTCTCAAAACTAGAGACACGCGTACTGCCTTTGAATTTCAAGTATCTAACGGGAAAGAAAGTATAATAAATATTTATGACACCAAATAAGCCAGAAAGTAAGTTTTCTAATAGGCCTACAAACAAGAAACTTCCCAGAAGGCTTGCCTAGTAGCCTTGTGTTGCTCTCATCATAAGCCAGGCCTGTCCAACTTCCCTCCTGTTTTCTCATCTTCCTAATGGACCTTCTTATCTTAAGGAAAATTTGTACCTGAACTTCCTTGACCTCAGGATATAAGGGAATTATACATATCTGGCCAAATCGTGATCCTTTCTGCAAAGACGTTGAAGAAGTTCGTGATGTTTGCTGGACTTCCAAGTTAGGAAACGCTAACCATAATCAAAGCCCAGCGTGGAAACAACACTGCTCTCCAATTAGAAGCAGATTTTAGTAATGAATAGGAAAAGTTAGGAATGGACAAGAACAGCTTGCATCTAATTTTATATTAACACAAACTAGATTGTATTGGTGCTAAAGAGGAATCTAAAATTAGAAGACCTGCCATAGACAGTACCTCCTCAAGGAGCAGATAGAGTCACATTGAAGAAGGATTTTGAAGCCAGGTACTCACCAAAAGACATCACCCCAATAGCCTGGATGGCATTGGGCTTTGCAAATATCCAGGCATCATCTGTCTTTGGTCTAGAAGAAAATCAGTCAATTAGATACATTATTAAGCGAGTATAGTAATAAGCTTATTGAAGAATAAGAAATAGTGTCATACATAAAAATTGAGACTCTTTCAGAAAGAACTTAATAAAGGGGTCTGGAGAGACAGCTCAGAGTTTAAAAGCACTTGTTGCTCTTGTAGAGGGCCCAGATATGATGCCTAGTACCCACATGGGGGCTCACAGCCACCTGAAACTCCAATTTTAGAGGATCAAATGCCTTCTTATGAACTCCTTGGGCACCAGATATCTATGACACACACATACACACATAGTCACACAGAAAAAGAGACATTGAGAGAGAGAAAGAGAGAAAGAAAGAGGAGAGAGAACATGTGGACAAAATACGCATACATATAAAATAAATAAGTTACCAAAAAGAACGATAAAACAATTAGTAAGGAGCTTCTATTCATCTCAAAAACATATTTCCTGAGGGAGCCAGCATTTCCTCAAACCCAGTACTCTAAAACGCCTGTTGAATATTTGGATAGCTTCTGTGTTTACACATGTAAAATAGTCAGTGACTATGTGATTTGGGGAACTGATTTGCTCAGTCAATTTAACACAAAAAGCTTTTATGGAGTCATCACACAAGATCCTAGGTGAGATATAAAATTACCAGTATCCTCTAACTACTCTTTATTCACTTTAGTTTTTCAGGCTTGATCGACCTGAGAGAAATATAATGGGCACTGTAGTTCATTAAGAAATTTACATGTGAATTGATGCCAACTGAGGGTATACTGTCTATTTCTGGGGGAGATATAACCTTGTTATCTCATTCAACAATTGGCATCCTTTAGGCCAGGCATAGTGGTGCACACCTTCAAACTTAGCACCCAGGAGGCAGAGGCAGGTGGATCTCTACAAACTCAAGGCCAGCCTGGTTTACAAACTGAGTTCCAGGCCAGCTAAGGCCACACAGTGATACACCCAAGCCCAAACCTAAACCAAAAGAATCGTTTTTGCTTAACATTAAGGTAGTTTGCATCATGATCTAGTTTGCTTTGTTTTCTGGTGTGTAATGTTCAAAATCTTTCCCTGCATTAGCCTCAACTTTCCACCTGTTGGTGTACTTCCCAAGAGGAGTTTTAAACATTTATGTTTCCATAATTATTTTTATGCAGCTATTTGTTTTGAGACAGAGTCTCACTATCTAGGCTAGGCTGGCCTCACACTTGTGTCACCGCCTCTCCCCACCTTTATAGTTCTGGGCTTAATGTCTACTTAGTCACTTTAAATTCTCAAGCAGCATATATTCTAATGGAATTAAAATATCTAGAAGCAGCTTGGATTGGCCTATCAAACAAATATTCTTCCCTCTACCTCCAGTAATAATGAATATTACTGGTTTTGATTCTGTTCTGGCTCCTCTATTTATTGGCTAAGGTGTTCCTTTAACCAAGTTGATCTATGTTTCAATTTCTGCATCTATAAAGTGGGAGTAACCATAGTATCTCATTTCCAGATTAAACGAGGTAAGACATGTAAATCTTCTAAAAGAAGACTGTAAGACAGTATATGGTCAATGTATAGTCAGTTTTATCAGTACTATTTATTAATACTTGATTAGTATCCTTTAAGTATTCAAAGGTAGATAGGGTCCACGGGAATGACACACTTTTATAGACAGGAATGAGACCCAAAAGAGTGTGTGGAGATAGACAGGGATATGCCCACTGAATAGCATGCAGGCATTGAGGGTTAAATAAAAAGAGGAATTCTCAAGATGAAAACTCGACTTTCATGTTTGTTATTCATCGTCTGTATAAAGGGGACACAAATAAATTCTATTTGTTTTGTCAAAGTTTGTGGAATTTGTGCAGTATAAATGAAAGGAACAGCTCTCAGGCGTAAAAAAACAACAACAAAAAAACCTTATAGAAAAGCTAGCCTGAGATGGAGGCCTCCCACTGTTTTCTCCTGCTGGGAATCTTTGCTCTTTGAGCGGGAACTACCGCCACCTGCTGCCTCAACTGCTCTCTAGTCAGCCTGGCAAACTCTAGCCTTACTTAATGTGCAATGTGCACACTTATTTAACATACTTACAAAATGGTCCATACGGGGCAGTACTAACGGAAGACTGTCTAACTTTCTGATATGCTCTGACCGAGTAATGTGCTCCAAATCTAGGAAAAGGAAAGATGTAATGGCATGTGAGTTTTCAATGATTTGTAGCAGCCTAGGACTCAGTTCAGAAACAGTTCCACAGAGAGGTAGGGAAGGAGGAAAGGAAGGAAAGAGGAAGGGAAGGAAAGAAAAGGGAAGAAAAGAGAGAGTTGGGGGATGGGGGAAGAAAGAATGGCTACCTCTTTGATATCGAACCTGGCTGAAAACAAATGAAACAAATGAAGTTATGGTTTTTCTGCCTTAAGACTATGAATGTCATATACAAAAATACTAGCAATATATCTAAGCAATGTTTATGATTAATCCATCACCAAAAATGGCCTGCCTAATGCCAGGGCAATATCACAGAAATATCTGTTAATACATTTACCATATTAACAGATTAGTGAGGGAAAGCATGTGGATTTTACCACATACACAAAAGTATATGATTCAGTATTTATTTTCATAAACATTTGAAGCAAGCTGTTAGTTCTCCATGATTTTATTGAATCAAATTTTTGTTGGGTGTTTAAACAGGCACTTAATACCCAATTTGAAGTTTATGTGGAGGAATATTTTAAGGGGTGTTACTTAACTGTGTCCTTCTACATCTCCTCCCCAGCCTCTAGTGACAACCATTCAACTCTTTAACTTCGGGGAGAGCAACTTTTTTTTTTATTTGCTGTTCAGGGATAGGGTCTCACTATATCCTTGGGGTTTGGTCTGGTGCCATGTATTCTAGTGCTAAATACTGACCTCCAAGATCTGGTTGCTGTGTACAGCCTCATGTACACCAAGTGACGCTGTGTAATCTTTGCCCACTAATACTCTCTGACGGCCTATAGCCGGGCAGAAGAGAAGTAAGCAAAGCTAAGGTTCCCATGCTTGTGAGAAGAGAGAAAGCAGAAGGAGAAGAGGAAGCCAGAGAGAAGGAAGTGGCCACGGGGATATATGGACCATGAGCACATGGCCATGAGGGCTGGCCTGACGGAACAGAAACAACCCACACAGGAACAATTATGGCAGGTAATTTGGGGTGTGGAGCTAGGAAATAGCAAAATAGCTTAGAGGATTGATATCTGCCCGGTTAGGGTGCCTGAAAGCTTGTATTAATCTAAAGGCTCCATGTCTCCAATGTTTGGGAACTGACTGGGGTGGAGAAGCCCTCTAAGTCTAATATTTAATATTCCAGAACATTAGATAGCCCTGGCTGGCCTGGGATTCTTAAAGATCTGCTTATTTCTACCTCCCAAGTGCTGGGAGTAAAGAAATGCATCATCAAGCCCTGCCTGAGATGAACTTTTAAAATATTTCACAAGTGAGTGAGATCATAGGATATTTGTCTTTCTGTTTGTGACTTATTTTATGTAATGATTTCCAGAAATTACATGATTTTATTTTTTATGGTGTAATAGTATTAAGTTGTATGTGTTGTGTGTTGTATTTTCTTTGTTGATCAGTGGGTAGACACTTAGGTTGTTTCTATATCTTCATTATTGTAAATAATGTTGTCATAAGTAATTGGATAATTTCTGAGAAAGAATTACCTATCTGTGATGGCTGTTCTTGGATGTCAACTTGACTAACCCCAACATGGGGTACACCTGTGGGAGATTTTTTTTTCTTCTTGATTTGTGGGAAGATCTAATCTGGATGTTTGAGGTGGGAAGACATAGCTTTAATCCAGATCTTTTGAGGTGAGAAGACCTCCCTGTAATCTGGGCCATGCTTTCTGCTGGAAGCCTATAGAAGGGCATAGAAGAAGGAAGTTTTTGCTTTTTACCTGTTTGCTTTCATCTTGCTAGCAAGTCCATTCTTTCATTGGCATTAGAACCCAACTCTTTGGGATCCCAGCATATACTGAAGACCAGCTGGGACATGTGTCCTCATAGAGTAAGAAACTAACTGGATTCTTGGAGCTCCTGCTCATAGGCAGCCATTGTTTGATTAGATGGGCCACAGCCTGTATGTCATTCTAATACATCATATATATATATTGCTTCTTTAGAGAACTCTGACTAAAATACCATCCTTATCCATTAGATCACAAAAGAGTATAGACTACACATAAAAAGAAACAGTTTTTTTAAGGCATAAAATGTCTTTTAAATAAATGATTAAATTTGCTCTGAGACTTCCATGGAAATCAATGAAACATTTTAACCTGGGCCTGGAAGGATGGTTTGGGAGTTGAAAGTACTTCTAGCTCTTCCAGAGGATTGTAGTTTTCTTCCCAGTACCCATATTGGACCTCTTCTGACCTCCCCAGGTATGTGCACGAACACACACACACACTATCCAATTAAACAAGAGTAGATAGACCACACGGACTTTTCTTCTGTCCTAAGATCCCACTAAAATATCACTAAAGGAATGTAAATGGTTCCCGAGGGACAGGATGGAAGACATCAGTGGAGACAATGCTTTGTGAGAAGGAAAGTGGGTATTTATGTCACAACTGTGGAGAACTGTATGGAGGGCCAGGGTGGCTTGCCTCGTGCCATCTGGGAGTGTGGCTCGGATACCAGTGAGCTACTGAATGTGTGCCAGTAAAAGGGAAAAGCAAATAAAAGTAGGCACTTGAGAGACTGTCTGAAACAGGGAAGAGGTGATGGAGAATCCTGGGGTGCTGGGTGGTGGTGCAGGAACGAACTAAGAGGCTGATCCTTCTAGAAGGCACAGCAGGAAAGGATGCCCTGCCTGGCAGGTTGATCCATCATCTTTACTCTCTGAGCATTTGAGAGACAATAACCTTAGAAGGGGTTGGAAGGAAGTGTAAAAAGGGGAAATTACTTAACTTTAAGAGCTTTAGTGTCTATGAATTACAATGTGTGAAGAGAGAAAAGATCATTTAGGGCCTGGTATTTAGGGTCTGCAGCCTTAAGCATGGCCAGCACTTCAAAATGAATGATAGCTTTCTTTACATGCAAAAAAAAAAAAAAAAAAAAAAAAATCTGCACAGATGTTAATTATATCATTTTTGTTTACTCTTTTTGATGGGGGGGAGGTGCTGGGGATCAAAGTGAGGGTTTCCTGCAAGCTAATAACAAAGCTAAACATAGTCCTATATGCTTTTTAAGAAAAGATTTCTTTTAAAGCATTTTTATTTATACGTATGTCAATAGGAGTATATGCCCTGTGTGGGCATGCCTGTAGAGGCCTGAAGAAGACATCAGATCCTCTGGAGCTGGAGTTACAGCTGGCTGTGAGCTGCCAGATGTGGGTGAGGGTTTGGATTCTTGGATTCACACATCTTTTCTTTATTGGAAACCTAAATCTCAGCACTCAGGAAGAAGAGGCAAGTGGATGTCTCTATGCTTGGAATTGGCCTGATCTACATAGCAAATTTCAGGCTAGCCTGGGTTATGTTAAAGTCCTTGTTTCAAACATATAACAACAAAACAACAGCTGAGCTTCAAGGTATTGCTACTGGGTGGAAGGACACTGCAGGAGGACTGCAACAGGAGGCTTGAGAGCACCTGTGCCTTCTGGTAGCACACACTCAAATCCTTAAGCTGAGCAGAGGAGGCTCCCAAATACTCCATATTGTGGGCAGAGCCTGATTTCTATCGAGAGTGATGTAAGTTAACTGCTGAAATAAGACACGGCTGAGCGTTAAATGCTCTGGCTATGCCTAGGCACAGTGTTTTCCGTCACACCACAAGCTTTAAATGACCACTTCCCCCAGCTCAGCATCAGCTGGCTCCTCAGCTTCTGCTTCCTCCTAGCTCGTTTGCGCCTGACTCCGTGATAGAGATCTGTGTTTACCATGAGCTGCCCGGAAAAACCGTTCCTTGTGATTACTGACTAAATGCTGATTTTTATTTATTTATTTATTTTTGGTCAAAATTTAGGTTTGCTTCTTGCAAAAATGATCCATGTGAAAAATTGTAATCATGAACATGTTTTGTCACTTGAGACATCAACTTCCTTTGATTCTTAATACCATCTATTCTTTGATTCCCTTGCAGACTCTTCACAAAGGGTTGTTGCTTGGCTGATTTGGCACAATCAAGCAGGCAAGAGAGGGTAGAGTAGAATTTACTTCAAAAAATTATTATCATCATTATTAATTATTATGGTTATTACTATATGTTTTTGCATATGCAATTGCTAAGGAACATAAATTATGGGGGTGTGTGAGAACGTGTGCATGCAAAGGTCAGAGGTCAACACTCATCTCAACCTCAGTCACTTCTCCATCTTATTTTTCCCCCAACATAAGATTTTTATTGATTCTTTGAGGATTTCACATCATACACCCCTATCACATTCGCTTTCCAGTCCTATCCTGGCCACCCCCCACCTTGAGTCATACACCAGCCCGCCAGCAAAAATGGAAGTCCAAGATTTTGGTATCAATAAACTCGCTGGAGCTTGGTCAAACTCTCAGTGGCCTGCCCCTTAAATAGGGCTAAGCCCTTCCCCTCCCGCTGGAAGCATTCTATCAGTTCTTAAGGGTTCTCTGCAAAGGCTTCCTGTTTAGGCTGTTACTACCTATTTCTTTTGGGGGTTGGGAGGATGGAGAGGGAGTTCTTTCAATGGACCTGGAGCTCATTGTTTGGTTCAGACTGGCTGGCCAGCAAACTCAGAGACCTACCTGTGTCCACCTTCTTGTTTCTACCTTCCCAGTTCTGAGATCACAGGCATCCACCAATGATTCAGCTTTTTAAGCCGTGTGTGTGTGTGTGTGTGTGTGTGTGTGCTAGAGATTCGAATTCAGATCCACATCCTTGTGCTATATGCACATTATGGCTGAGCCATCTCTCCAGCCTAATAATTCTCCAATGTTATGAATATTTGTTAGAATTATGAGTGTTCTGTGGCTATCTGATGTTTACATGCCCAACAATAAGGAAAGGGGGTATTCTAGATGCCACTGAAGTAACTTATGGAACATTGTTATATCGTATGGTTTGTAAATACACCGACGGCATAAAATAATTTGTTAGAATTATCAGGGGAATTTTTTCCCCGCGAGGATATTGGCATTTTTTTTTTTTTGGTCACTTTAACTTACATGTTAAAGTGTGTTCTACCCATGCCATTTAATTGAAACAAAACGGGTACTGTAATTTTCAGGGCACAGTGGCTCCTCCACATTTCTAATCACTACTGTTTTGATATCTTTTGGGGACACTCATTTTCCTATTCAGTCTATTCAGACTAGGTATGACCCTATTCTTAGCTTTCTTAGCTCCAAGGGTAGGCACCTGTGACAAGATCACGAGCACAGATCCAGGAATAGAAATCCTTACAGATCCTCAACGGAGCCAATTGGAAATAATCCTTGCAGTGGACTGGAAGCAACTGAAAGAGAAAACTTTTTTTTTTCTCTCTTTCTGGGGACTTAGGAACGAATAGATAGAAGCTGAGACTACCTGCTCTTATGACAGTGAGAAGGCATTTCAGAAACTAGAGTTCAAACAAGAAGCAGAAAAAAAGAGATGGATGAAAAGAGAAGCCATGTGTGACCTCATTAATTGAGTTCCGGGATACAACCATACCCAACATGTGACCCTGAACCTTAAAGTTACCTTAGTAGATTGTTTTTTTGCTTCAGGATTAGAGTTTGGTGATTGTCAGATTGTCATTTACAACAGAAACAGCAACAATTCATACATCATAAAAGTTCAGTGATTGACGTTTGTCAAAACTTATCCTTCTCTTCCCCTAATATGTACTTTTTCCATATTTTTACCCATTTTTTCCTGATCTTATCTTGAATCCAATCTAGTTTATTAAATTGTAAAATTTTAGTTCTAGAATGGACAGAGTAAGGAAATTAATGCTTGCTGGGTCCTAGGGTACACTTTGTGTATCTAAATAACTGTAAAAAGTACAGATTTACTTACTAAGGTATGTTTTAAATACTGCTATTATTAAAATGCTAAAAATGTCATATAAAGAAAATAGTTTTAAATTTGATTGTTATTTCCGCATTGATTATAAGATACATATATTAATGACATCCAAAATAAAGATTTTTTTTTAAAAAGTGACTCTTATTTAAGTTAAAAAAAATAGGAAAAAAAAAACAAATGTAACTGCATTTTTATACTTGTGCACTTTCTGAAAAGCACTTAAGTTGCCTTGCTACCCCAATTTTTATAAAGCAAAGACCTAGAAAATATAATAAAACTGAACATAATTTCCAAGAAGAACTGTGGCTATATGAAGTCATTTCAGAAAGCAGAATTTATGGCCCTATGAGTTATGGAAAAGGAAATTGAATTGTGTTTTATTTTTAAAACACAACCACTAAAAAGGTGTTTCCATGGTAACAAGGTCAATATCAGCAGCCGTTACAGGCCTGCCTCTCTTCTGATAGTGGGTTTAAAGATCTTTTTTCAATACCATTTTAGAAGACCTGGAGGGAGAGAAATCCACAGCTTTTCTGATCATTCGTCTGAACTGAAAATGAAGAAAAGCACACATGGTGTATTGGGTTTCTCATGTTTTATGGATGATGGGCACCCGTGCCTGTCTTATTTTCAGAAAGAAGCCTGCTTGACTAGCTACTGTGCCAACCCCTACACAGATTAGCCTGAGTGTAAACAGGGCAAGCAGAAGTTGTTTGCAGAACTATTCAAACAGAAATAAAATGTGGCAGCATATGAAAAAACATACTTCTTAGACATCTAAATATTGGAAGAGTTAAATAAATAATCCCCATCATTGTAAATATTCAGTCCCAGATAAAATATTACATTGGCGGTGGAGGAAATTAAGGCTACATTTTTTTTTTTTAGAAATGAAACAAATAGCTCTTTAAGCTCTTTCAGCACAAAATAAGCTCATTTAACCTGACAGGAAGTGAATATCACTTCCTCTTTACCCTGATAGTTATCTAGTCATTTTCCCCGATAAACTGGGAGGCCAAATCAAATAAATTTCAAAGCTGCTGAGGGTGTGTAAGGGCTGGATTAATGACTCCCTTTTTCCTCCTTCCCTCCCTCCCCTCCCTCCCTCCTTCCTTCCTTTCCTCCCTCCCTCCCTCCCTTCCTTCCCTCTTTCCTCCTTCCCTTTCTTTCTTTCTTTCTTTCTTTCTTTCTTTCTTTCTTTCTTTCTCTCTCTCTCTCTCTCTCTCTCTTTCTTTCTTTCCTCTCGCTTTCCTTCTTTTATTCTTGTTACTCTTGAGAATTGACTTTAGGGATATCTTACATTCTACTCAAGCACTCTTCCAAGGAGCTGAACTTCCCCAGCTATCTGTGCCAGTTCTTATGGTAAAGCCCTGATCTTTCAGTGTGATGGTGTTGGACAAAAAGAACTTCCGGAGGTAACAAGGCCCAGATGAGGTCAGGAGGGCAACAACAGTAAAGCTGGTTGCAATATGATGACCTGTGGCAAGGGGACAAGAGACTCTACTGAATCAAATCATGTTGGCACCCTGGTCTCAGATTTTCTGTCTACTTGAGTCATGTATTTTGTCATTTTTTTTTCCTGGCAAGCTACGAAGCTTTTCATAAGCATAGGCACTAGGAGCCAACTTTCCAGAGCAGCAATTAATTAGGAGGGAAACAAATTATCTATGCACTTCACTTGCAATCACATCTAGTCCCCGTGTCTCCCCTCCCCCTTCTTTTCTTGGAGACCTTTCATAGAAAGCACAGTATTTTTTACATTCCCTAAGACATGGCTTAGACTAATTTTTATATTGTTTAGTACATTTCAGGCCCCTTATTGTATTTACTTACTGTAAGCCGTTTTCTGTTTCTTCCAGGTACTAACTGCATGGGGTTTCTTATTGCTATATGTATATAACCTCTTCCTTCTTTCTTATTTTCTATTTTGAGACTGAGTCCCCAGTATTTCAGTTTGGCCTTGACCTTGCTACCTAGCTGAAAATGACTTTGAACTCTTGATCTGGCTGCCTCCTCCTCCTCCTGGGCATATAGGCATGAGAAACCACATCTGGCTATATTGTTTCATTTCTGCATTTTTCTTATGTTTCTGAGTATGTTATATTTCAGCTAATATTGATAGAAAGTCAAAGATACAACAACACTTACATGATTGGCCCCAAGGAAACTGCTCTTGTCATTACTATTCCAAGAATTAGAGTTGTTAAAATTGTAGAAATGAAAGAGATCTGCAAAAGGAAATGTGAAGACATTGTCAGGACAAGATGCAGATAATTTATTCAAAATAGTGAATTATTCTTAAAACTTACATGAATTTAGCCATGGATTGTTTTATCCAGTTCCCTGAGTGGTTTATAAACTTTTAGGTCAGTCTACATACTTATGGGTATGTAACTACTTATCAGATCATAATCATTGTCCCTGAGCGATGAGCAGAAGATCAATTGTTCACTGTGATTTTGGAAGAAAACTTTAAGGGCTTTTATTTACTTCCTGCACAAGATACAGAGTGAGGACTTTTAATTTATGAAAGTAAAAGTGAAATTATCTCTTTCTCCCTTCAGGCTCCATTTTAGTATTGAATTAAGCTTCTTTCTATCTATAATTGCTTCTTCTATTTATATCTCCCCCATCTTCTTTCAACATAACATGCATGTACTCATCTTGGATGACATTCTTTTGTTAATGTCTGCCTTTTCCCTCTCTGCTCTCTAGCTCTGTTAGTCTATTTTTCTGATGCAGTTTGCCCTTTGCCTTGTATTTCTGAATCTGTCCTCTGTCTTCCTCTCAGTGATGAGTTTGTTTCATCTGGCTAAAACATAAGCTGCTGTGCACATGCTTGTGCTCTGGGTACTTACTACATTAGGTTTGTGTTTCAATTCTTCACTTAAAATGGATAAGCACATTTGAGACAGCTTCTACGACAAGTTAGAAAAAGAAGTCTCAGATTGCTTTAATTTCATGTGATTATCATTAACATTGGGTTTTAAGTTTTTAATCTATATTTTGAGATAAATGTCTGTGATGAGTTCCTGGTCTTGTGAGAAGAGAGAGAGAAAATATCAAATTGAAGCCCATGTCGTTAGAAGGTAACAGGGGTGGGATTCAAATGCAAGCTCATACTCCAGAGAACGCCTGTACTGTGCTTCGTTCACTGGGGTTTCAGTATGATACCTTCAAGGGACATGTAGGGAATTAATATGTTAAATATTACCATTTCCCATGAAGGTTTAGCTTTCTTTGCTAAGAAAATAACATTTATGTATCTATATTGAACTTGTGAAGTGAAAAAAAAAATTGCTAAATCATCCAGATAACCAGATAATGGACATATAAAAGTTTTTCTTTTAATACATTATTATTATTAATTCTTTGAGACAAGGTTTCACTATGTAGTCCTGGCTGGCCTAGAATTATGTATATGTAAGGTTGGCTTCAAAGTCATAGGTATTTTCCTGCCTCTCCCTCCAGCTCCTAAATGCTGGGCTTACAAGTATGCACCACCATGTCTGGTGTCCCTTTCAGTCCATCCTTGCGCGTCTCTGGATGGATGTTAGAGATGGAAGGCCAGGTGGTGAGAACACTCTGAAATGCTGGCTCTGTGTGCGACTTTGCCTGGAAGAAGGAACCTCAACATTGGACACACTAAGTCAAACATAAAGGCAGGAGTGAAATGTGATTGATAGCTGTAATTTTCAATACAGACCTTAAAAGGATCATGTGATTAACCCTTTAAAATAACTTATTATATGAATGCTTGGCTATGTAGATATAGTACCAATTATACTCTGAGTGAAATAGGAACAAAACTTGGCAGTAAGAGAATAAAATGCAGGGAAATAAAGGGTAGTCTATATAAATAAGTTTGTGTGATATGTCAAATAATTATTTAGTTAATTTTATTAGAAAGAATTTAGTGTCACTGGCCAAATTTTCAACAACTGATCAATCAACAAATTGTTATTTAAATCCACTGAGTGGAAAATGTACATAATAGACGTTGTAATTTATAAATGAAAAGAGTGTAGATCTTTTAAGTAATTAATCCTTACATATAATTTGATTTGCCTTTAGCTGATACACAAAGCATAACAATATAGATTAGGAGTATCACACAAATTTTGTTACATATATATATTATAATGCTTAAATAAGATTAAACTTTTATCTCTCCAAACACTTATCATTTCTTTGTCAAGCTTAGGTTAACTGTTTAAATTACCAACAAAAAGTTTAAGTTATATACTTCCTAATAAAGTAGACTTGCTTTAGATATAGCTTTTTGTATTTTGTAAATTTTAAATCCATTGTCTGATATGTTGTTTTCTTTAGAGAAGAAAAAGAAAGAACATATTTTGTTCACATTTAACCACCAGTTTCCTGAAACGAGCTGATCACAGTTTGCTCAAGCATACTTGTAACAATAGCTGTACAGACGGTCAGTTCTCAAAGTTAAGGCTACTTAAAATGTAAAAGCAGGACTGGAGAGATGGTTCAGTGGTTAAGAGTACTGGCTGCTCCTATAGAGAACCTGGGGTGAATTCCCAGCACCCATATGACAGCTCACAAGTCTCTGTAAACACCCCAATTCCAGGGGATCTCTTGCTCTTTTCTAGCTCCTGAAAGCCGATGGTGCACATACATACATGCAAGCAAAATACTCATTTACATAAACACATAAATAAATAAACCGTTAAAATGTAAAAATTACCTTTCCAAGCCTTGCTATATCTCGGTACAATGACAAAGGCAGAGTAAATGTAACTGTTGAAGCCACAATAATGAAGTGTCGACTAATAAAGAAACTTCCAGGATCAACTAAAATATAGTAAATATTCTTTAGTTTACAGGTATAAATGACACATTGGTAACATATTAACTACCTAAACATATCTTTATGAACAATGAGTTAAAAAAATCATAAATCCTATATAACGATGGTTTGAGGTTAACAACCAAAAGAATCATGTTAAAATAGAAATACACCACAGAAATGTAAATAAAGAATAATCCAAGAATGACCCTATACTTCATATGATGTCACAGACTTTTACATTCCTATGACTAGCCTCTTTAATAATTATTTATTCAAATGTGCATACATGTTTTGTTGCATGTATGTCTGTGTGTCATGTGCATGAGTAGGGCCCCTGGAGGTCAGAAGATGGTGTGGAATCCCCTGGAACTGGAGTTACAGATGGTTGTGAGCCACTCTGTAGCTGCTAGGAGTTGAACTCTAGTCCTCTGCAAGATCAGCCAATTCTCTTAACCAGGGAACCATCTCTTCAGCCCCAACAGCCTTGAAGTCAGTTTCTCTGCTCCTATACCACAAGCAGCCTTGCTCATACTTTCTGAATTACTCTCATAGCCATGAGGTGATATGCCAAATAGGAAATGGGTTTTCAATACATGTATGATTGACCCACAATGGAAAAAGATATAAATGTTCCTCAGATGCACGACACACTGGATTTTTGTATTTCCACAGTATGAAATACTAACAGTGGAAATATAAACAGACTCCTGATAAAGCCACAGGAAGTGACATGTCTCAGCTATCTACAATCTGCTGAGCTTGAGAATCCAGACTTAGAAAACTATGTGCTTTTTGGTGGCATTTACATGGTAATCTGAAAAAAAGCAAAAACTGTGAAGAAATCTGATGGAAGTTTATGAAATCTAGTATTTTTTTTTTGAGTCAGGGTTTCTCTGTGTTGCCATGACTGTCCTGGGACATATTCTAGCCTGAAACTTAGAGATCCATTGGCCTCTGCTTCTGGAGTGTTGGAATTAATAAAGCCATGCATGCACCACCATGTCCGGAGAAAAATGAGAAACTTTTTTTTTTTTTGAGACAGCATTTCTTTGTAAAGCCTTGGCTGTCTGCTTTGTATACTAGGCTAGCCTCAAGCTCACAGGGATTTGCCTGCCTCTGCTTCCAGAAGTACAGGGATTATAGTCCTTGTGACTACACCCAGCTAAAAAATAGCAACTTTTAAAAATTAGTTAAAAGTTAATTTAGATCTGTAGTCTAAGATGCACACAGATCATGGGAACTGCAAAGTCTATGAGGTGGTTCAACCCCACATTTAAATATTTTATTTATAAATGTTTGAATTACGTGATAGCTATGCAAAAAAAACTTATTCATCACATTTCTCATTTTCACCTACCTCCTGGGATCCTTTGAAAAACTTTGCTCAAAGTATCTCCAGTTATTATGTTATAACTTATCATAGCTGAAAACACAATGAAAGAATAGCCATTATTAAGCCTGCACATATTTTATCTTGCATGTTCCAAACACTAGCAGTTGTTACTAGCTAAATACCTACATAATTTTTAATGTGTATTACATATAATTTCTACTATGTACAGATTAACGATAACATGATAGATTTATGCTAGAGAGTGAACTTGAGCTTCAGGAAGATTTTCAACTTACAAATTGGTTTATCCCAGAATGCTCTCAATATTGAGTTTTGACACTCATTTAAAATATGATTTATTTTGTTGTTGAGGGTTAGTTTCCAAATACTTTTTCAGGAACACATACATGTGTGCTGCTTAAAGTGAAAAAAAAAATAACCATACGAAAAATTTAAGACACCCCCCCCAAGATACCCTCAGTTGAAAAGGCAAGGCTTTTGAAGGAAGTATATTTGTATATTTTTGTGGATAAGTATGAACTTAACTTCAACTTTAGCTTCTTTTTAATATAAGATATAAAGTCAACATTGTTTGAAATTTTCAAAGAATTAGTAGGATGTTTTATAAATGAAGCGTATTTGGTCATTCATTCGTGTGAATACTTTTATCTATTTAAGAAAAAGTGTGGGGACTCCAAGATGGTGGTTCCCAGTGCACAGGGTATTTGAGTAGCAGAAGATTAGATACTGTAGAACAAGTGAGTGTCTGGATGCTGACTCCAAAATGCTAATATCTGTGTTTCCTGGATGAAAGGAGGCATCCTTAGATCTAAGGACGCTCAGTTCCAGGCCCCTTCAGACAGCTCTTGGGTCTAAGAAACACACATAGTCCTAAGAGCCACTTGTTTGTCATGCTGCTTAAAAATATGCTTTCATGGCCTTCTCCTGGAGACAGAGATAGACAGGATGTTTGTTGCCAAGTTCATTTCCTTTTGTTTGTGTGAGGATCACACAGACAGGTGGTTGAGGTAAACAAGTTTGACTTCTGCATGAACTCACCCTTCATTGTATCAAGGTGCTTTGCTCTATAAAAAGGGATTATTAGAATAAACTGGTGTGTGACAGTTGTACTGGCTGCCCTCTTGAACAGAGGTGTAGTGTGCTGGTTTATTAATTTTTCTTTCAGCCCTCACCCCCCACTCAAAACCTGTTCAACTCTGTAGGCGGGCTCCAGCAGTTTGGCACCAGAACAGGGACTTAAGATACAGGGAAGCAGTGAAGGACACCATGGGTGTTGGTGAGCTCGGACCATAAAGTTAAGAGAAAAGGGCGTGGTGAGTAAAATTCGAGAGTAGAAATGGGACAAGGCAGTAGCCTCATGTTTTTTTGTATGGAATTTGATTAGAAATAGTCTGTATATGCAGCACAGGACTGAGAAAGTGAAACTTTTGGGGTTAGAGAGAAAGAGGAAAGAAAGATGGGAGGCTTCAAGACAAAATGAGGTTAAACCATCAGCTCCTCCAGAAGAGTTATATGTCCCTCCTAATGACAATAATTTCTTGATAGAAGACTTTGGGGATGACATAGATCATCATGCGAGCTTTGACACGCAGCAACCTTCTGTTTACCTAAACATGACTCTCAAGTTCCAAAAATGTACAATTCAGCATCCATACCCCCAACTCCTTCTGCCTCCCTGAGGACAACTCCTGGACACCAGGGACACAGGTCCTGGCCTCCAGTCCATGGTTCTATTCCTCTCCCAGTGGAGATGGGCTGGACAATAGGAGCATACAGGATCCTGATCCAAGATGGCTTTGCCCAGTGGAGTCTGAATACCAGGAGCGCAGTGTCTGTGGGATAAGCAAGCCATCGTGCTCCTTACTCCAAAATGCCGGTGTCCATATTTCCCCAGAGAGAAGAGAGGAACCTTACTACCAGATACGCATGGTACCACCCTCAGAACTCCTGGATATTCTTGTTATCCTGAGGACTACTTGGGATTCCAGAGATGTGCAGATACTGCCTAGGATGCATGGCTCTACTACCTGTCTTGAGGAGACATGCAGGACCGTAGGTCCAACTGGGGCACAACCAGCAGAGGACAGCTGTAGGATACCAGAGAAGATCCAACACCAAGCCCACAATCTTGGGCTCCTTCATGCCTGAGAAGCCCAGTGGGCTCCAGGAATAACCAAGCAACGTCATGGATAGCCAGATGGCTAAGTAAGGCCAGCATAAGAACACTATCAACAACAACCAGGGCAATATGGCAACAAAAGACCCAACTATCCTAATACAATAAGCTCTGGATATCCTAACACAGCTGAAACACAGGACCTTAAATGATGCTTATAAAGTTGATAGAGGCCTTTAAAGAGGAAAAAAATAAGCCACTTAAAGAAATACAGGAAAATACAATCAAACAGGTGAAGGAAATGAATACAATGGTTCCAGACCTAAAAATGTAAATAGAATCTGTAAAGAAAATACAAACTGAGGAAATCCTGGAACTGGAAAACTTAGGGAAGAGAACAGGAACCACAGAGGTAAGCATCAGCAACAGAATACAAGACTTGGAGGAAAGAATCTCAGGTGAGAAGATACAGTTGAAGAAATCGATACATCTGTCAAAGAAAATATTAAATAAAAAAAAAAAACCCTGACACAAAACATCCAAGAAATCAAGGACACATGAAAAGATGAAACCTAAGAATAATAGGAGTAGAAGAAAGATAAAATTCCCAGCTCCAAAAACCAGAAAATATTTTCAAGAAAATCATAGAAAATAATTTCCCTAACCTAAAGAAAGAGATGTCTTTAAACATACAAAAGGCTTACAGAACACCAAATAGATTAGCCCAGAAAAGAAATGCCTCCCACCACATAATAATCAAAACACTAAATGTACAGAAGAAAAAATATTTAAAACTGCAAGGGAAAAAGACCAAGTAATATATAAAGGCAGACCTATCAGAATCACATCTGACTCCTCAACAGAGACACTAAAAGCCAGAAGGGCCTGAGCAGATGTGTTGCAGACCCTAAGAGATCACAGACATCACCCAGACTACTATACCCAGCAAACCTTTCAGTCATCATAGATGGAGAAAACAAGATATTACATGACAAAAAAAAATTTAAACAATATCTATGCACAAACCCAGTCTACAGAAGATAGAAGAAGGAAAACTCCAACCCAAGGAAGTTAACTACACCCAAAAAAACACAGGATATAAATAGTTTCACTACAGAAAAACCAAAAGAAGACAAGCACACAAACATATTACCACCAATAACATCATCATAAAAGGAACTCACAATCATTGGTCATTAATATCTCTCAACATCAATGGACTCAACTCTCCAGTAAAAAGTCATAGGCTAACAGAAAGGATGCATAAACATACTTAATATTCTGCTGCATACAAGAAACACACCTCAGCCACAAAGATAGACATTACCTGAGAGTAAAGGGCTGGAAAAGGTTTTTCCAAGCAAAGAGACCCAAGAAGCAAGCTGGAGTAGCCATCCTAATATCTAATAAAATAGACTTTTAGCCAAAATTAATCAAAAGAGATGGGGAAGGACATTTCAGACTCAACAACAACAAAAAATCCATCAAGAGGTCATCTCAATCCTGAACATCTATGCCCCAAATACAAGGCACTCACATTTGTAAAAGGAACATTATTAAATCTTAAACAACCCTCAGTCCACACCCACACACACACTAATAATGAAAGCCTTCAACAACTCCATTCTTACCAAAGGGCAGATCATGGAGACAGAAACTAAACAGAGAAAAATGAAAACTAACAGATGTCACAAATCAAATGGGCCTAATTGATATTTACAGAACTTTTCACCAAAACACAAAAGAATGTACTGTCTTCTCGGCTCCACATGAAACCTTCTCAAAAATTGACTGTATAGTTGGCCACAAAGCAAACCTCAACCAATACAAGAAAATTGATTTAACCCATTGTACTTTATCAGATCACCATGGATTAAATCTGGGTTTCAACAACAACAGAAATAACAAAAGCCTGAAACACCAACCAAGGACCATGCATAGACTGGATCCAGGCCTCCTACACAAATGTAGCCAATGGACAGGTTGGGCTTCACGTGTGTTCCCTAGTAAGGGGAGCAAGGGGTGTCTCTCACATGGACTCTATTGCCTGCATTTTTTTTTTATTTTGATCACTTCCTTTTATCAGGGCTAGGCAGCTCCCTTCTCTGAGGAGTACAGGAGGGGAGGTGGGAAAAGAAAAGGAGGGTGGGACCAGGAAGAGAGGAGGGAGGGGCTACAATCAGGATGTAAAGTAAGCTAATTAATTAAAATAAATAAAAAGTGGACAACACTTTCACCATGTAGTACAAATATTGGTACACAGCTCCCCCAAATCTTTGTCTCCAAAACAAAACAAATTCAACTGTATTGAGCCGCCCTCAGAGAGAATTATTAGTTAGCTCACTCACTTTAAATCCCAACTCACTGTGTGTGTATCTGTGTATTTGTGCATGTATATGTGTATATATGTGTGTGTATGTGTGCATGTGTATGTATATATATGTGTGTGATATTTGTGTATATATGTTATATATCATATCAGTGTGTGTATATATATATATATACACTGATCAGAAAGAGGGAGGGAGAGAGAGAGAGAACAGGACAGGTAAGGAAAGCTGAAACATTAACCAATTTATTTTAGAAAAATGCTTACAGAATAGGTCAAAAGTACCAAATAATAAAAAAGAAAGTAGCTAAGATGCAAACACAATTTGGAAAACACTTCAACTACTAATTGTCTGTGATAACTCTCAAATGCCTACTAAGACTGCTATTATTCAGAAAGGAACCATGTTGGTACCAACTATTGTCACATCTCTCTTCACAACCATCTTACCTATGAAAGGGTACAGAAACTGAAGGACAGAGAGCAGCAGGTACCCCGGAAAGCCGAAGGTCTTGTTAACTAAAGACTGGTAGGAGTCTGTTCCAGAGAGGGCTGCTCCTTTTATCAGTAAAACTAAGGAAAAGTCTGTAGTAAAACAAAACAAAACAAAACACAAATCATTTCAGAAAGCATTTGATACAAAGGATTTGCATGCTTCAACTGAAATGTGTTTAGGAAAAAAATGAGTTGTTTTTGAAGCATGTTTCATGTTCCAGTTAGTGCTGACAAATATTTAATTTCCACCCAGGTGTATTACCGTAGCTTTAGTGCATTGTAAGCACATAATTATAAATCAGCAGAGAGAGAAAATGAAACCTCTCACCTGTGAATTGGGATTGGAAGAAATAGTTTAGTGAGCCCACATCATATTACATGTAAATAAGTTTCATGTAACCAAGGTTAACCTCAAATTTGCTGTGTACCCAAGGATGACTTTGAACTTCTGATCTCCCTGCCTCAACCTCCTGAGTGCTGAGATTATAGGCAAGTGTCATCATGCTGGGGTGTTGGAACATGGTCCTAGAATAGAGTTGTGGGAGGAGACTTCTGAGTGTCGGTGAGAAAACTCCAAGAAAACAAGACAAAGGTCTCTTGACCTCAGTTTCTTCAAAAACACAAAATTACTATTAGAATTTGCTTTCACGCCCCTCCTGGGTGTAGCAGATAGGAGTGAGTTTGGGAGTCACCAACCTGCTTGCAGTAAAACGACATTTACTACCTCTTCATCAGAGAATCTAAGAAGGCAAAGGAGGCTGGGTGTGATAGCGTATGCCTTTAGCACTAGCACTTGCAAGGCAGAAGCAGGTATTCCTCTGTGAGTTTGAGGCCAGTCGCCAGTCTGGTCTACATAGCAAGTTCTGTGCCAGCCAGAACTATGCAGTGAGACCCAGTAATCCACACACAGGCAAAAAAAAGAAAAAAAACAAAAAACAAAAGAACTATAGAGGCCTATAATCTCAGCACCCAGGAGGTGGAGGCAACAGGAAGGTCAAGGTTATCTGCTATCCCACAGCAAGTGTGTATGCCTGCCTGGAAATAAAGTGTTGTTTTTTGTTTTTTGGTTTTTTTTTTTTTTTTTTTTTTTGTCTCAAAGAAATCTAGAGATAAGTCGCCATTTAATTGTTCTGTTACTGAGTAATTTGCATAGGGTCAAATGGCTAATAAGGACCACCGGGTTAAGGACACAGGATTTAAATTCCAGCCTCGCTCCAGAACTTAAGGTTTTAATTACTTGTACCATAGAGCTGTAGCACTTGTAAAAATTAAAACAAAGACTGATTCCATTAAAAATAATAATTTTAGTGTTAATTTAAGGAAAAAAATTAATACACTGTATTTGTATATTTTGCTCTTAAGACAAAAGAAAGGAAATGAATTTAAAAATTAAGAAAAAATGTATCTTGAGATACACATTGTTTGGCTTTTGTGAGGGGAATCTTTTATTTATGAAAATTGTTCAGTGATTATGATGTTGTTGGCACATACGTGGGCCAATCATTCCTACTGGTAGTAAGCTTGTAGTGCATGGCTTTGGTGACATTGTATGTCACAGGTACACCAGAAACTGAACACCCTATTTCCAGTCTGACTTATTTACATGTAATATGATGTGGGCTCACTAAATGATTTCTTCCAATCCCAATTCACAGGCGAGAGGTTTCATTTTCTCTGTCTGCTGATTTATAATTATGTGCTTACAATGCACTAAAGCTTCAGTAATACACCTGGGTGGAAATTAAATATTTGTCAGCACTAACTGGAAAGCAGGAAATTAAAAGATGACAAGGCTTCTAAAGGTACTGTATTCGTACGCATATCATCGTGCCTACTGGGGAGAGGCTCATGAGACCTCACGCTACCTCGTAGAGCTAGGGACAGTTAGTGGTGGCTGGGTGAGGGAGGTATCATTTTCTCCAGGAGTACAGACACTGGGACACTGATAAATTGCATATGTTCTATTAATAATCCCTGCCTCTTCTCACACAAGTAACTGTAGTTAAACTCAGTGGGACACACACATACACACACACACACACACACACACACACACACACACTTACACTTCCAGGAATGAATGGAGAAGGCAGAGGAAACAGCTCTTGCGTGGAGACCACTAACACCCTAGGGCTTGGTGGTGTGTCTGTGGTACACCCCAAAGGTACCTCACCTTGCCCTACCTCTTCCCTTGGCGGCAAAGAGATGGAGTGGTTTTTGGCTTATCCAGGTTAATCGCCTGTATCCCTCAGGACAGCTGAGGGGATGTGTGCTGGTTGGTATGGGGCTGAGGTATTGGGTACTCATTGGTACGGGACATCTGCCTGTAGAACCACTCATAGTTGTCACCACAGCAAAATAAAAATAAAAACTCAAATAAAACCAATCTTCGGTTAACAGTTGATGCCCCTTTCACGGTGATCCCAAGTCAGAGGAAAGGGGCTGTTGCAGGAAGTGAGCTGGTAGGAGTTGGCGCTACCTGAATTAGCAAGGAGAGGTGGTCCTGGAGGCTGGGCCTGTATTTGCATGACGGGTGGCAACGCGTGGGTGTGAGTGGATATTTTGTGAGTGGGCAGGCGCGGAGAAAGCGATATAGAAGCAGCTTTCTGTTGCACAGGAAGGCAGCGGCGGACAGAGCACACAGAGGCAGTGCTGGAGAGAAGAGTCAGGGCCTGTACCACAATACACAAATACTGACAATGGCCGCGCATCCGCGTGCACTGTGGAACCTTGGAAACGACTTTCTCATCTACCCCTTTCTGCTCGGAGTGAAAAAAAGCACATGACCAGCTTTTAGGTTTGATGATATAACATGCCGCTTTTCCTAATCTGGTTAAAGGATTAGGAAGAAAAGCAAATCTCCTCAGAAGTGGTGCTTAAATTCTTTAGGACGCTTTGATGCACTTCTTAATTAACTAGGAAATCCAATTGCAGGGTACATTTGTGTAAGCAAAGAAGTCATTGCACAATTTAAATTGTAGGGACACGCAGTTATATGCTATTTACCTGTAATGTATGAGACCCAGAATAAAAGAAGTATGCCCAGGGGAAATCCGGCTTGCTTCATTGAGTAAGGCAACCCTGGAAAATCATAAAATGCCCAACCCTCACATTAAAAAGACATAAAAGTGCAAAAACATCCTACAATGAGGTTCATAAAATTATTTTTTACTGCTTTGCGGATATGGATAATTTTAGATTATAGACTATAAAATATTCAAAATAAAATAATTCAAGCGTTTTCATCCAGGCTATTTCTTTTTTTGGAAAATGTTTCTTTTAAAAACAACACTCCTGAGTGCAGTGAAGTGGGACATTTTCACATCGCTGGGTTAACTTGGACAAGGCTTCACGCCAGGAATAAGTTCTAGGATTCTGTCGGATTGAACTGTCCACACTCCATGATACACAGAGACAGACTTTTAAATAAGCCTGTGTTTCTGCTCACCTCTGCCTCACCTCAGGAACCTCCAACTTATTGTTCATCCAAAAAATGTATATATAGATTAACATAAAGCCAGAATTTGCATCAACTTGTGAAAGAAATAAGAAAATTACCACAGGGGCTAGAGAAATGGCTCAGCAGTTAAGAGCACTTTTTGCTCTTGACAAACACCCATTTCCTAGCACCCACATGGTGGCTCACAACCATCCTGAACTCTAATTCCAGGGGATCTGATACCCTCTTCTGACCTCTTTGGGTACCAGACATACATGTGGTATACATACATACAGGCAAAACACTTATACATGCACATAAAATAAAATAATAAATAAATATAAATTTAGAAAAACAACCCATTTGATAACCTTATGTTTTTAAGTAAATTAAAATACAAAAAATTTTATAGTTGAAAAGTTACATATTTGGCCGACATTGCAGTAGGCAGGTTTTTCTTTCCCCTGCGTTTTCTGCTAAAAACAAATGGAAATTTTTCAGGTACAAAAAAAGAATAATAAATGCTGGAATGTATCTATTAATGTAATGCAATACTGTTTTAAAGTGTTGACTTTTTTAGAAGCTTTCCGTCGTTACCTCTCATTTATTGGAATAAGGTGGAGTATTCTCATCAATCGTAAGAACTGTTGTAAAGGAACTATATTAATGACTACATATGCGAACCTAAGATTTCAAAAGTTCAAATTTCAATTTTAACATCATATAGGCAGGTAAGGAAATTTTGTCTAGCTTAATTTTCATAGGATTGTTAAAAGTCTCACATTTAAACTTTTTTTTACACATAATGTATGCAAGAATCTGGTAGTTTCGCAGTGATACTAGGAGGATTTAAGTAATTCTGCTTCAGAAGGGAAGAGTTAGATGAAATCATCAATTGAGCAGGCAGTCTGTGAAAAAGCCCATTTTCCTGGCACCCTACTCAGTCCCCCTCCCCCACGAGAGGATGCTGTCTGCTGTGGCGGGAGACAGTGTATCTTCAGTATAAAGAGGACCGAACATTACCATACTGGAGAAGATAAAAAAGAAAGACTTTTATGAAAGAAAACCAGCAATTTCCTCATATAAGTGTTTTTTTTTTTCTTTAACAATAACCAGCGAATGCTAGCCTAATAAGAACGGTTTGAGGGGCTTGTCTTTTTTAACTTCACAAACAAGAACCAAGGAGACACAGGTGGCTTACCTATTATTCCGGATCCTATAACAGAATTGACTATGTTGAAAACAGCTGCATACTGAGTCGATGTCCCTTGGTGTTCACGTCTAGAGACCAGGCTTTCTCTGTCACTCGGGTCTGTCTCTCTCTATTTTAATAGATAAAATAATGATAAAAAATATTTACTAGTTTGAAAATGGAAAAAAAAAATGTCAGACCGGTGAGCAATGCAGGATCCAAACACAGTAGTGACATCAAACAATGCCTATAATGTTAATAATGTGACAATGAAGAGGAAAACAGAAATGGCTAGTAATCCCAAAGAACTTAAAGTCTATCCTTCGTCTCCATTGCTTTGACCCAACTCCAGAGTTTGTCATGATTTCATGAAATCAAATAGGTGGTTGAAGTTACTGAAAACTGTCTGGCAAGTAGGTGTAGGTCAGATAAAGTCACATCTATCCCTTTTTGCTAAACCAAGACCCCAGCCTGAAACTTTACAGGAACTCTTCAGCTCCTACCCCTGTTGCCAGTGTTACCTGCAGCTGCTCCCTCAGCTCTGGCTGCTGGTAGCTCATGTCTGCACAAGGAAAGGTTCTGGGGCTGGGAAGCCTGCTCCCACCTGGCTAAGCTCTCCTGCCGTTTTTTGTTTTTTTTTTTTTTTTTTTTTTTTTTTTCTTTTTTTTTTGCCTTCAGTCAAGGTCTCCAGAGAAACGGAGGGAGCCGGTTCCGCGGGTCCCTGGGTACCCTAGGAGCCAGACGGCAGCTCAGATGTCTCCGCCTTCAGTGGGCGGGTTCTTCCTGCTGTCTGCTGCTGCTGGGGTGCTGTGGGATGTTTCCTACCAGCAGCCCATCTCCACCTCACTCACTGATGTCTCTCCCTCAAACTGCGAAACACCTGTTCCTCCCCCAACGTTTTCGCTTGCTTCTGTTTGTTCCTAGCTCAGCTGTTGGTTCCTATCCTGGAGTCTGAAGGCAGCTAAGAAATCAGCAACCCAGCAAGTACCCTTCCCCACAAGAGTGGCTTTCTACCGGGGGCTCCATCCCCTACACCTCTTCTTGGACTGAAATTTTATGACTTTTATATTAAGTGGAAAGTTGAAGCTTCACAAAGAAATAAACAGAAAGCAAAACACAACCTAGAACACTCTTCCTGGGATCTTAGCAAGCTTGTTTGCTGTGCGTGCATCAGTCAAAGGTACCCTGATAGCTTTGGGAAAAGACACATAAAGAGAAAGGCAAGACAGATTGATACTGGATCCAGGTAATGTATCTTAAAAAAGGGGAAAGGGACAGACAGGTAACAAAAAGGGAAGGAACCTAGAATATCTGGACCAGGAAAAACCTTAAATGAACTTCTATTTATCTTTCTGTGTTAAACAGAATGAAGGAGCCTGGAAGGGTATTTCGCTACACGGATGGAGAACGTCCTCTTGGGTAATACGAACACCAATACATAGCTCCTAAACAAACAGAGACGATTTTTTTTTAACTCATGAACATTTAAAATTATGAAAAAAAAATTAATGTACTTTAGCTGGGGCCTGGGGAGGCAGCTTCGTGGCAAGCTGGCATGAAAGCATGGAAACCATTGTTTGGCTTCTCAGAACCTCTTGGCTGCCAAGCAAGTGTGGTGGAGACAGGATTCCCAGAGCAAGCTCGCTGGTGGGCAGACTTTGGGCTGAACTGAGAGATGCTCCCACAGTGAATGAAATGGAGACTAATGGAGGAAAACGCCATCTCAGTTCTGGGCCTCCATACTTGCATAGACAGACATCCACACACAGCAACACAATGTGCAAAAGAAAGATAAGGGTTTTGAAAAACCAAAGATCTATAAAAGTTCTCCACTACCCTCTGCCATGGATTGAAGAAGTTTTTAACATTTGTCCTAGCTTTGTATTTTGTAAAAGTGAACACTTAGTGTTACAGCAAAAACCCCATTGACTTCCCATTCCTTCTTCCTCACAGCTTTAGCGTCACCCAACTCATGAAGTTACCGATACTTTTTCCATCTGTCATTCATAAGTATTTAATTGTAACCATAAGTGATATGTGTATGTTTGTATGTGTGTGTGCATCATGAATGGTCTATAGTGTTGTAAGCCACATTCAACACTGTAATCTCTTTTCAAGATTTACAGAATAAGAGAAAATATTTGGTTGAATTAAAGAATATAGAGATGACAAAATATAGATTAGCTTAAGTATGTCCTAATTTCTGTACCATGGTAATAAACAACCTGATATAATTTGAAAGGATATCATACTGTCAGTGAGTAGTAATATAGTATAATAATAAGTATACGAATTCTTAGTAATAAATGCAGCAAAAATACAATCTCTTCAGAGAAAATCATGACACTCAAGGGGCATTAAATAAGGCATAAGTGGACAGATATCTTGTACTCATTAACAGAAAGGCTAGATGTACTAAGATTGTCAATTCTAAATTTAGCTTACAATTAGTTTTACCATATGCACCACAAATATTTGAGACTGTAAACTGAAAAAAATTGTAAAATTTTACTTTAAATGGGCATTACTAAGAGGAAAATAGCAAGAGGGGGCAGGAGGGAGCAGGACAGTAGTCCCCCACTAATGACTAGGTTTTGATAAAAGTGATGTGCATTATTTCAGATACCAAGTCAGAGATGTGTTGGTGGACACTGAATTGCTGTTACTCTGGTCATGTTAGGAATTCTAATTGTGTATGGAGAGGCTCATGAGGTAAGCAATCTCTACAATGTCAGGTGACTGAGACATACAGGTCCTTCAGCCTCAGTCTTTAGCTGCAGCTCCTCAGAGCAACCTAACTGTAACTACATGAGAGACCCAGGCTGTCCAACCAAATTGCTCCTAAATTCCTGATATATGGGAAATGTCAGATAACAAGTGTTTTTGGTTTTCTAGGCTGGCCACTAATTTTATAGTAGTCTGTTACATAGAAATAGATTAACTTCAATAGGATGTATGTATGTATTCATGCATCTATGTGTGTATGTATGTATTGGATGGGTTTATATATGTATAAATAATTATTGAATGGTCTCTCTATACATATTTTGATGATATTTCTTGACTGGACCTTTCCATGATTTTAAAATTATTGTTATTTAACTTCAAAAGCACTATATTTTCAGTGAGAAAATCTGAAGAAAGAAAAGCCAACATAGAATAACTGGCAGTCCTCCCCTGTAGAGGTAAACAGCACGAATATGCAGGAACCCTTCAGTTTAGGCAGGTTAGATAGTGCTGTCTTGATAGGATAAGTGCATATTCACAGGCAAAAGAAAAAGCAACCACAGATATCATTCAATCTGTCTGTTACAGCACCAGACTGAGGCTGGAAAACCAGACTTTCAGGAATAGAGAGAGCCTTAATTTGAGCTTTTTATAGAAACACACAATTTTCTAAAGCATATACTTTGCTCATGTAGGATATTGTTTTTTCTCATTTGTCTCTTTATAATCCAGGCTAGCTAACTTCCTAAAACACCCGGCTTTCTGACAATTAACCGACAAAGGTCCATCCAGGTAAACATCTGAATATAGAAAGCCCTTCCTAATGGTTAAATCTGACCCTTATCTGACAATTGAGTTGGGATGAAACTAAAGAATTGTGAAATGGTCTGTAATAAAGTCTCCATAAATGTTTACAGCTGTGGTATCTAAACAACAACAATAGGCCACGTTCTTGGTCAAAAATTTCCAACTGCTTTTTAGCTCTAAGCATCTATATCTTAACTTAGGGCTTCTATTGTTGTGATAAAACATCATGTTCAACAGAAACTTGGGGAAGAAAAGATTTATTTCATCCTATACTTCCAGGTAACAAACTGGAGGAAGCCAGGGCAGGGATTCAAGATGAGAACTGGACACAAGAACTGAATCAGAAGCCAAGGAGGAAAGTTGTTTTCTGCCTTTCTCTCATGACTTCCGTAGCCTGGTTTCTTAGTCTGGTACCATCTAAGACCATCTGTCTAGCAATGACATAGTGAGTGGGGCCCTTCCATATCAATTCTCAATCAAGAAAATACCCTAAAGACTTTCCTACCAAGCTTATGGAGGTATTTTCTCAGTTAAGAGTTTTTCTACCTAGACAAGTCTATGTTTGTATCAAGTTGACTACAAACTGTCAGCCTAATCGGATTCCTCATCTTCCACCATGAGAGAGCCTCTGAGATGCTATCAAACATTATTTAGGAAATTCAAAATTTCTATCTTCACCTGAATTTGTCTATGGGCATGGGAAGACGCAGGTGGAAGGACATTCCCAAAAGGGAAGGAGGCTCACACCTGTCCCTCTCCTTTGCTTATTTTAACTGAAGTTCAGAGACATGACTGATGTCGAAAGTGGGCATGTTATTCTGAAGCAGATAATAAAATAACAAGATAAATATCTGGATAGTCAGTAGATATGTGATATTTGGAAGACATAAATTTAATATTGTCTTAACCAGAGTTAACTTGAGGTCTTCCATCATTTTCATATATTAATTTATCAATATACCTTCATGGGATATTTATACTATAATTTTAACAGTCAAATAGGATGCATCCAATTTAGATGTTTCTACATGGTAGTACCAGGAAAGGTTCATTAATAAAAAGAAATTTTGGAAGTCACAGGAGAGGTTATTTTGTTTTTATTAAAGTCTACATTAATAAAAAAGACAAATGGCTTGCTGGAACATGCATCGGTAGTAAACTATACACCATGGAGTTCTGGGATGTGTAGCTTTGCTTTTCCAGCAAACTGGTAAAATTCCTGGCCTGCAAAGCAGGAGAATTCTCTCTGCAGGGTCTACATGGATTCCCCCTCTGCAGGTCATTATGTGCGTTTTATGAGAAACGTGGGTATGTGGTTGGTGTGACTGGCCAGGTCTTGCCAGTTGGGATGTGCTGAGAAATCCTACTCAATAGTAGATATGAGGTCTGAGTTGGAGAAACTTCACTCTGATTTGACAAGTGGGTTCTCAGTGTCCATTGCTGTGTTGTTGTAGAGATGAAGCTTACTGTTTGAAAGCTTTATGGAGAGTATTTCTACTGTGGATCTGGAATAATTTAATCCTTGCTGTAGTTTGTAATTTTTTCTTCTTCAAAAAGTGATGAAACATTTCTTAGGCTATAGAAGTTGAGGTGACCACCTGTTCTTTGATGTTCTTTGATACAATGGAAAATAACATTATTTTTAAATAATAAAAATAATGAATTTTTAACTTTTATTCTTCCTCGATACTTTTTTCAACATATTCACAAAGTGACGGGATTGAAGAGATGAAGCTAGATGCTGGGTGCCCTTGAACGTCTCTTAGTTAAATAGCTCTATAAATGTTAAACTGGAATAATTAAGAGCTCATATATTTACCTTATAACCTCACTTTTCCTTCTGATTTAATAAAGTTTAATTCACCACATTTTAGTCTTATGTTAGTCATATGAGGCTAGAAGAAAGGGTGTTATTACCTCTAGGGTGGGCTGGTAAAGATACTAGGATTTACAAGAGAGTAGTCGTGATGATATGACCCAAAGTATTAAAAGGGAAGTAGAGAACAGCACAGCACCCTGGCAATAGAAGGTTAGAGGCACCTGTGGCTCCCTCTTCCCTGTAGAGCATTGTGTTCTCATACAGGATGATTGCCAGAACACATTTGTCATAAAGAATGGCAAGTGGGGCTAAAAATAGGATGTAAGTAAAGAGGCCAAGGAACCTTGTGACTATAATCCCAAGTATTCCCTAAGGTAGACATATGGGGCAAGCTATCTTTGTATCTCCAAATCCTATTTACATCCCTGTACTGGTTAGTTTTAGGTAACTCGACAACTTGACAGAACCTGGGAGGAATTGCTCAACTGGGGAATTGCCTCCATCAGGTTGGCCTGTGGGCATGCCTGTGGATCAGTTTATTGATTAGTGATTGATGTGGGAGTGCCCAGACCACTGTGGATGTTGCCACCCTTGGACAGGTGGTACTGGCTTTCATCGGGAAGGCAGCTGAGCAAGCCACGAGGAGCAAGCTGGTAGGCACAGCTCCATCACGGCTTCTGCCTTAGTTCTTGCCCCCAAGTTCCTGACTGGAGTTCCTGCTTGGATTTTTTCAGCCATGGATTGTTATCTGGAGGTATAAAATGAACTGAGTCCTTTAAACTTCAAGTTACTTTTGGCCTGTGTTTTATCACAGGAACAAAATTCAAAACAATCTCCTTTTATTCTGAATTTGACTAATTTTGTTTACTCCTGAACTATATTTTTTTTTTTACTTCATGCTAAAGGTATGTGTGTTCATGTCTGTGGGAATAGTAATTCTTTTGAGGCAAGAATCACATTTATAATGTAGATTATAATTGTTTTCATCAATCCATGCAGTGGTGATTTGTATCATTGTTTTTTTCTCATTAAAAATGTACCAAATGGAAACACTTTTCAGCTATAAAGAAAAGCGAAATCATGAAATTTTAAGTAAATGGATATAACTAGAAAAGATGATGTTAAGTGAGTAAACCAGATCCAGAATGATAAATGTTACTTTCATCTAAATTTCCTAGCTCCAAATCTTTAGATATGAATGTATAATATAAACTAACTAAAGAAACAGAAAAATAAAAGGGACTGATGCTCAATGCAGGGCAACAGGTTGAAAAGAGCCAAGAGAAGGAATAGCAGTGTGCTAAAAATCTGAAGGAAATGGGTAAAACAGGAGGGTTCTAATTTTGGAGGGGAGAGGGTGATTAATACAGAAGGATAAAGGAGGAACAACTAACAGAAAGGATATCTGGAAAAGTCGTAAGGAAGCATACTATTAACTATCTATCTAAAACTGCCCAAAATATTATAGACAATTGCTGTTGCCATGTTGCCTTTTAGAGGTAGAAGGTAAGTCCGTAGTGCTGAAGATGCCATGCACTTCAGACACAGAAGACCCAAGTTCTATCTGAACTAAAAACCTACTCACTGAGGCTACCTTTCAGGGAACCAGAAGGTGCCATTTAAGCTTCCAAAACAAGGAAGCAACCAAGAGTCCTATGCAGCTAGGATACCTATAAACCCACAAGGACAAGCACGGCATGACCACCAGAAGAATGCAGTAGTGGCATGTGATTGGAATTAGGTGCTTTCAACAAGAGGACACCATGCCTGGTACTGGAAAACTAGCCAACCTAGGGCTAGTGTGGTCATGGATCTTGGAAGAGAACCTTCAGCTGCTACTTTACTAAACCAGCACAATCTCTGACTATAGTCTAAATATTTATTATTATAACCACAGAAAGGTGCAGTTTTCACCAGTAATTAAGGAAGCTTCTCCCTGCAACAGATGGAGATCGTTACGGAAAAACTACAACTGATTAAAATGCAAAGCTGTGGAGCCCGGTCCCAATTGATACATCTACAAGACAAATTCTGAGCACATAAGGCTCAGAGAGCATTATTGAAGGGCTACCAGAAAGACTCTAAAAGCCGGAGGAACGCAGAGCTTGCAATGAGATTTTGTCTCCTTGAAATCAGGAAAGGAATGCTCATAAAGTCTCATCAACATGATTGCTTAAAATGAACCAAACGTGGACAAAAATAGACATGTCAATGTGAACTGGAAAAAGACCATGAGGCCTCAATACTACACATATAACTGTAAGAAAGTAAGGAATACTGAGAGTGGAAGAAATAGCCTTTTCCAAGAAAGAGCACACCAATCGGTTATTCAATACCAAATAGTTATCTCTGAAAATATACATACCCATAGTGTTACACAGGCTGAGCAAGCTGTGAGATATATGTCATGTAAACATGACATATATATTTATATGAATAGTAACAATTAAAGAATAGAGACCATGAATTTGAAGAGAACAAGAGGGTACATGAGAGAAAAGGAAAGGGAGAAATGACATAATTATAGCATAATCTCAAAAAATAAAAATTATTTTTAAAAAGGGCATGTGCCATTATGCTCCACCTAAAAGTAATGCAATTTTATTTGTAGTAAACTTTCTTGCTCAGACTTAGTTGGATTTGTGCATTTCCTTTTAGGAACAATAAAATTTAAAAGCTGACTTTTAAAAAATGTATCAAATAGAAGGAATGTTCTTAGAGGAATTGTCTAGGAGAAAACCTTGGGCAGTAAGTGGCAGTAATTTTAGTGTAGACAGCAATAACGAGCACCAGGAGAACATCTAAGTTGCAGAATTGGGACATTCATATGCCTCTAGGTTCTCTGAGGGGCTGAGAAATACACATTTTATTTCTGTTTATTGATACAGCCAAAGTAGTAAAAGATAACTGTTATTTCTGTTTATGTTCTCTCTCTCTCTCTCTCTCTCTCTCTCTCTCTCTCTCTCTCTCTCTGTTGGGGTGGTGATGAACAGGGACTTACTATATAGCCTTCACTGGCTTGGAACTCCCTGTGTATACCAGAGCCATCTAGAATTTATGAAATCTGCTTACCTCCGCCTCATAGGTACTGTGATAAAAGGTATGTGCCACCATATCTGGCAAAAGATAAGTTTTAGAAACAAATAACCCAGGGCCATGCACAGTATGTCTTTAATCCCAGCACTTGGGAGACTCGGGTAGGATGATTGCTGAATTTGAGGTGAGCCTATGCTACTCTCTTAGTCACTGTTCTTTTGCTGTGAGAAGACACCATGACCAAGGCAACTCTTATTAAAGCAACAACAGTAAGAACAACAATAACAAGAGCATTTAATTGAGGGCCTGCTCATAATTCAGATGTTAATCCAGTATCACAGTGGGGTGAGTGGTGGCACACACGATAACAGAGAAGTATCTGAAAGCTTTACATTCTCGATCTTCAGGCAGAGAGATGGGGGGAAGAGAGAGAGAACAGAGGATACACAGGGAGATAGGGCATGGCTCGGACTTTGAAACAAAGCCCATCCCTACTGACATACTTCTTCCAACAAGGCCACACTTCCTAATCCTTCTAATCATCTCAAACAGTTCTACTTCCTGGTGACTAAGCATTCAAATATATGATACTATGGGAGAGGGATTTTTATTCAAATCACCATAGCTATGGAGAGAGTCTTTGTCTCAAAACACTTAAAAAGGGAGTGGGCAACAAAATCATAAAATTTAAAATGTTTCCATTTAATTGGTTAATGTTTTTTTCTCTTGACCCTCAAAAATAACAGAATATCATTGTTACTGAGATGGAAGATATTGCTGCATCTCCACATCTCTGGAGATGGACCTAACTGGGGTGTCCAGGAAATGAGGAAATGAGCTATTTGAACACATGGACACAGAAAAGTAAGGATTGGGTAGACTGTGCTCTCTGATGGAGAGCATGCCAGAAACAAAGTGCATTTATTATATACAGTTGAGCATGAAAGTAGGTTTATTATATACATCCGAACACAAAGGCATGTTTAACTCACCTTGGTAGGAGCAGCCTGTAGGAGAGCAGTCTTCAGACAAAAGGAGAAAACTATGGTGGACATTTCCTGTGTATACTATCAAAACTCCCAGTTGGACCAAGGAAGTCCTTGCCATCCCTCTGAGCCTCACTTGAAGAAGGCTTTGTCATTGTCATGGGCCTGAGGTTTTGCTCTTTGATGTGCCCATGTTGCTATCAAGAAATATACATTCACTAGGACTTTGGACTTCACTTGTTCTCTACAGGATATGGTCAAATGCAAGAGAATGGAGTGAGTTATGATGGGGCATGGGTTTAGAGGCACCTATGAATACATATTTTAATTTTAATCCATGTAGCTGTACATATAAACTTTTCAAGCATTGAAGGCTGAAGTCAATGGTCTTCAACCTTCTGTGTTTCCCATTACATCTATCTTAAAGTTCTGCTTAGTAGAAACGTACTTTAAAAGAACTAATGATGCCAAAAGACTTAGAACTGAAGTTATACACCATCTGTCCACAAGTCCATGGGCTTTTCCACTTGTTTTCTGGATAAAGAGGTAGAAAAATGTAGTAGTTCCTCTTGATCAGCCCACTGTAGTCACAGGTTTAGAAAAATAAAAAATATTGACAAGGAAACACCATAAGATTCCCTAAATGAGTTTAAAATTGATGGTTTAAAAATGATTGTTAGCATTGGAAAAAAAAGTGGGGAACAGCCTAGAACTCATTGGCACAGGAGACAACTTCCTGAACAAAACACCAACAGCACAGGCTCTAAGAGCAACAATCAATAAATGGGACCTCATGAAACTGAAAAGTTTCTGTAAAGCAAAGGATACCGTCATTAAAACAAAACGACTGCCTACAGATTGGGAAAGAATCTTCACTAACCCTTTATCTGACAGAGGACTAATATCCAGTATATACAAAGAACTAAAGAAGCTGAAAAGCAGCAAACCAAGTAATCCAATTAAGAAATGGGGAACAGAGCTAAACAGAGAATTCTCGACAGAGGAATATCTAATGGCAGAAAAACACTTAAAGAAATGCTCATCCTCATTAGCCATCAGGGAAATGCAAATCAAAACGACCCTGAGATATCACCTTACACCCATCAGAATGGTCAAGATGAAAAACTCAAGCGATAACACATGCTGGAGAGGTTGTGGAGAAAGGGGAACCCTCCTCCACTGCTGGTGGGAATGTAAACTGGTACAACCACTCTGGAAAGCTATCTGGCGCTTTCTAAGACAATTAGGAATAGTGCTTCCTCAAGACCCAGCTATACCACTGCTAGGTATATACCCAAAGTTCGTTCAAGTACACAAAAGGGACACTTGCTCAACCATGTTTATAGCAGCTCTATTTGTAATAGCCAGAACCTGGAAACAACCCAGATGTCCATCAACGGAGGAATGGGTACAGAAATTGTGGTATTTTTACACAATGGAATACTACTCAGCAATCAAAAAGGAGGAAATCATGAAATTTGCAGGCAAATGGTGGGATCTAGAAAAGATCATTCTGAGTGAAATATCCCAGAAGGAGAAAGACAAACATGGGATATACTCACTTATATAGACCTATAAGATATGATAAACATAATGAAATCTATACACCTAAAAAAGATAATCAATTGAGAGGACATGGGGTAAGATGATCAATCCTCATTTAGAAAGACAGATGGGATGTGCATTGAACGTATGACAGGAGTCTACTGAGCGCATCTGAAAGACTCTAACTAGCAGTGTTTCCAAAGCAAAGACTCATGACCAAACCTTTGGCAGAGTACAGGGAATCATAAGAAAGAAGGGGGTTAGTATGATGGGGAAAGGATAGGAGCTCCACAAGGACCAAACATATCTGGGTACAGGGTCTTTTCTGAGACTGACATTCAACCAAGGACCATGTATGGATATAACCTAGAACCTCCACTCAGATGTAGCCTGTGGTAGCTCAGTAACCAATTGGTTTCCCAAAGTGAGGGGAACAAGGACTATTTCTAACAGGAACTCAATGACTGGCTCTTTGGTCTCCCACCCCCGAAGGGAGGAGCAGTCCTGTTAGGCCACAGAGGAGGGCTTTGCAGCCAGTCCTGAAGATACCTGATAAAACAGGATCAGATGAATGGGGAGGAGGTCCCCCCTATCAGTGGACTTGGAAAGGGGCACGGTGGAGATGAGGGAGGGAGGGAGGGACTGGGAGGGAATGAGGGATTGGGACACGGTTAATAAAATGTAACTGATAAAAAAAATAATAATAAACAAAAGAAAAAAGTATACAAATCACTAAAAAAAAAAAAATGATTGTTAGCTAACAGTTGAATCACTGGGAGTTCAGTAGAGGAACATAACCAAGAGAGGGATATGAATATCTTAGATGATATGGGCTGAGTGGTACAGCAATGGCAGTCTGCGTGTTGTAGAGTTGCATATGCAAGAGCTGCTCAGTCTACCATGCTAGGATCCGCAGTAATCCCGACACGGTGCAGAAGGTCCAAGGGATTTCTGAAGAGCTGGCTGTCTTCAGCCCATGCTGAAAGGCTGAAGAAACTGGGTTCTGATGACAGTAAAGGAAAGTCGCAGCAGCACTGATGCTTGTTGTTTTCAACCAGCAATAATCATGCCTTGGATAAATCTCATTGACTACGATACTGCCACTGCACAAAGCTAATGCCTATTCTTTTAATGAAAGAAAATCCCAACCGTTCGAATTTCTAATCTGACTCAGGAGCCAGATGCTGGGGTGAAAACCTGCTAGCTCAGAGAGGCAGAGAAATTAACCAGCTAATCTCCCTTTTCAGTTCAGGTCTGGATGGAATAAAACAAAACAAAACAAAAAAAACACCAAAGGCACACTAGCTCAGCTGACAGCCCAGAAGCAAAAGGCCAAAAAACAAACAAACAACCCCCCCAAAATAAAACAAAACAAAAACCAACATAGCAACAACAAAAAACAAAACAAAACAAAAAAACCACAGGTCAAAGGCTTGCTAGCTCAAAGCCCCCAAAGCCAAGGAGCTGAGGAACTGAAGCCTAAGCTAAAGCCAGAGCTTAAGCTAATAGCCCTTTCTTATTCTTCTCCATGTTGTCTTAAATACCCCTCAACTCAAAGTCCCTCCTACTCTTTAATCTCTGTAGACTGGTTTCTAGCTCCACCTCTTGACCTAGGGTTAACTTTATTATGTCCCATGTATGGAGAGCTCTTGTATTAAAGATGTGTCCTAGGGCTAGATGAAGTACCCCATTAATTACCTATTTACAATAAACAAAGTTAACAGATTAAAGGTGTGTGATAGAGATCAACCAGGCCAAATAAACAGGGATTTACAGTTCACTATTTGGGGGATCACAATGGGATCAAATACCCTGCAATGGATGCTCTCAGCAGGAAGGAACAGGGCAGGCAGGCAGGTAGGCAAACAAGTTCTGCTTTTCACTCTGCCCCTAGAAGCAAGCTGTGGCACACTTGCATCAGTAGGTGGTACAGAGGAGAGGCTATGTCTATGCTCTGACCTATGAACAACCTATGATTAGTAGTGAAACATTGCAGGTGAGCCTGCAACTACAACCAGTCCAGCACCAGGGGCCCAGCCAGGGAGCTAGCCTGTGATGACCACCTTTCTTGCGCTATACAGGTCTTGGGTGCAGGAGAGGGGCAGACCATCTTCAAAATGACCCCTGCTAGGCACCACAATGCACAAGCAGGACATAGCACTCCTGAGGCCACTCCTGAGTCAACCCCACTAAGACACCACTAAGAGGAGCAAGTGGGTGGTGGAGAAATGGCAATGAAAGAGAAACAGAATGATGTGGGCACAATGAAGAAAGGCAGAACTGTAGAGTCAAGGGTAGCAAGGAACTGCCTGATGTGAGTACCTGGTGATGCCATCTAGGACCGTGGTAGAGTCCTGGCTTGTACTGCCACCAGGGCCCATGTCTGAAAATGCTGTTGGGAATCCCAAAAGACACAAGAAAGGAAGGAAACCAGCCACTTGTTGGGATTCACACCTGTGCAGTCCCAACAGCCAAGTCTTGCTTTTGCTCTTATCCCCCTTGATTCATAGCTCTGGGCTATCCTAAGTCAATGGGTAGCTGTTGATTCAAGGCCTGGTGAACTGGGCAGTTGCAGGAGGAACTCTCAGTGCTGTGGAGGGCAGCTCCTTTCCATGGCTTGCTGGATGTAGTGGAGTCTGAAGCAGATAAGGTCCTTTAAGAAGCAGATATCATGAAAGTACCAAAAGCCTCAGGATTTTTCTAAAGCAAGGCAATTACCAGTTCCTTGGCCTCCTGCTCCTTTGGGATTTCAGTGGCAGCTGCCAGCTTCACTCTACCTCCTTCCCCTCCTACGTTTTGGTCTATTGGAGAGCTAGGCTAGAAGAAAAGGAGAGGGATTCATGAAGTAGTCAAGGGGGATCACTGCTTGAGCTCAGCATCATGCAAGAGATGGCTGACTGGAACACTGGGTTAATGAAGCTTCCGAGGCTGCTGTCTGATTAGGGGGGAAGAGCGGAAGAGGAGAACCTCTTTACTAGTAGTGGGAGGGATCAGGGCTGTATCATGAGCAGTCAATAGATATTCTGGACAGCTTGAAATTTCCTCTGCATCTTGTAACTCCCCAGTTCTAGGCGAGGATTAGGATAGGCATGGAATGACTAAGAGCAAGAGTGGGAAATATTGTTGGCCATTCCTGAGGATAAGGCAAATCTATGCATTGTTGCAGCAAGCAAAGCAATGAACAGGATGAGGCAGCGAGAGCCATATAAATGTGGGTCCTAGTCAGTTTTAATTATTGCTATTATTTTCACTTTGCAATATTGCTTTTTGCCATATGCTTTTACTAACTGATGTGGTCCAATGGGCATGTGTCTAGAGAAAAACAATAGTGTGGGTTCCCAATTTGCAAAAATAGAACCTTTGAAAATGTGAAACACTGATTTGGTGAGGTAACATTAACATGCTATACTAAGTGGCTTCGTAGTTATTTGGGACTAATTCCTCCGCACGGAGAGCCATACAGGAAAAGGGCCAATGAGATGATTCAGAGAGTAAAGGCACTTACTGCTAAGCCTAAAGACCTAAGTTTGCTCCCCACATGGTAGAAGGGGAGAACAGTTTCCAGCAAGTCGTCCTCTGACCTCCACATATATATTGTGGCAAGATTGTGAATACACACACCCCACAAATAAATGTAAATGAAGGAACAAGAAAAAAGAGTGAAACCTAGGGGAAAAAAATCATTCTTTTTTTTTTTTTTTTCTTCGTGAAATTGTTTCTTTTCGGCATTGATTTTCCATTTTATCTTATTGTTTCCCCTTATCTGGTTCTTGTCTCACAGTTGCTACAAACTATTTCCTGCTAGCCAAAAACTCCAAGATGGTTCTAAGACAGCATCACAGCTGTCACTTGCCACACAGGCAGCCAGGTGCTAAGCCTGATCTGAGGAAGTAACACCAAAAAAAACCAAAATCATATGACCAGGGCAGGACTCCACTAAGGTTTGTAATAAACACTGCTACCTTCTTTAATCCCCATCTTGTTGCATAAGCAGCACTTGACTCCATTAAAAGGATTTGCAATTCCCTACAGGCTAGAGAAGGAACATTCCAGACTTCAGCTGCGTTCCCATGACCTCTCTTCCCAGGGGCCTGTCCAGATGTGGTGGGAAGTACAGAGTGGGGAAAAAAAATCTCTTCATGCTTGATGCTGGCCTGGCTTTAAACATCCCTACTACAAAGGAAGAAAATGCTACCTTTTATTATCATGAACTATATAAAGCCTATTGAAATAAGATGCAAATTTTCAGAGATGTTATGAACCTAAGGATTGGACACGTGGAATACTAAAAGGAAAACAAAACCAAACCCAAGAAAATAGACGTTTTAAAGTGTAAGTATGAAGTTCTGTGAATTTGGGGGCACAAAGGGTGTTATACTAAAGAGTGTATGTATTTTATTTTTGGATAGCTTTTGGAGTAACATAAGAGGTATCTGATAAAGTCAATGCCTTTATGCCTCCCCTCTCACATAGCACGTTTCCGTAGGCAATGAAAACAAATTAGGTTTCTGTTCCCCTTTTAATGTAGTTCGCCAGTGGCTATTAGATATTTAACTCCCCATTGGCCCAGTCAGAAGGACAAACAATTACATGGTTTTCACATTTGCCCTTTCTGATGTTCCCTGCTTAGAAGAAGGAATTCGCTCTTAGACATTTCTTCTGCAATGAATTTTCTATTTCACAACGAGCTCTGAAATTGTTTCCCCACCATCCATCCATGAGAAGTCTACTTTGTCTGTGTTCACTTTTCTAATGAACTAAGACAGGTAACTTTTGTCTAACATGTCACCTGGCAAAATTTAAGCAAAGCAACTTATGTCCTTCAGGGAGTTTGTAGTAATAAACTTGCAGAGTCAGGAATCTGGTCTCTTTTAATGGTGAAGTTCCTAACACATTTTCAACTACTCATGATCTGGTCACCCAAACACTGGCAAGTCCAGACCCTGGGACCAGTTTTGTGATGGAATTAAACCCCATGCCTAGGCCATTGACTACACAGCATCCCTGGACAGTGGGATTTGGTTGTTTTTTTTTTTTTTTTTGTTCTTTTGTTTTGCTTTATTCTCAGCCAGCCCAATACTGCTTATCTTAGACAGGAACCTAAGAATTCTACTTCTCCTTTTATACCCTTCCCCTCACTAATTTTCTTAACCTTGTCCTTATTTCTTTTTCTTCCCAGATGCCTAATGCTCATTTTGGGTGGGGCAGTATCTAATTCCTTTTCTCTCGGGAGAATTCTCACTGTTGTGTGGAAGAACAGGCTGCCTCTTCTTTTTTTCTTTTTAATTCCTTTTATTTTATGAGAACAGGGTCTCACTTTGTATCCCTGGTTAGAGTCCAGGATGGCGTAGAACTCACAGAGACCCACCTTCTTCTCCCTACTGAGTGGCACCACACAGTCCGTTAACTGTTTCTTCAGGCAACACTCAGACACACCACACACACACACACACACACACACACACACACACACACGCGGATTTTAATTGCCCTTCTTAAGACTTTTTCAGGTTGCACCTTGCTCTGAGCTATTTAATACTGTGCAAAACAGTTATTTGTCCAGGCTGTCCTTGACCCGAGAGCTGTGCTATGAGCAACATTTGTCCACATTTGTAATGCCAACACTGAGACTAGAGGATTCTGTCCATTGTCGGACACACAAATGGCACCATCTGTTCAGTACAATCCAGGACCCATAGGCTGACCACTTAATTCTAAAAGTAAAATTTGTGCCACCCTATCAATTTATCAAAGTAAATCGGGATTAGACCGTATGAAAATGTTAGCATATTTAAAACCATATAAGAACACTAGGCCCTAGAACATACTGAACAATCCTGACAGTGAAAGCACGCAGAACTTTCATTTGGATCCCATAGAGAAGCAGACACGGACACTGGGGTGGCAGCAGTCCCCCAAAACCTGCCATAAGAACACACAGTGTGTGCATGAAGGGACCCATGGGCAGAGAAGTACCAATTGCCCTAGAAGCTTCATTTTAGCTTGGTCCCCATTGTTGGTGTGGCCCACCCAGATGCCTATCTGGACCTGTGACCTTTCCCTCTATGTATACATTTGTCTGTTGGGACCTGCTATTTGTCCACTTGCCCGTTTTTCTAGCTGAACCAAGTGTGGCTCGCTGTCTCCATGGCCTCCGTGCTCCACTTCTGTATCTTGACACTCTGAGGCTATGGTCAATTCTGAATCTGCAACTGGACTGTGCCGCTGTCTCAAGCAGGCCCCTAACAGGCTGCACTATCTAATTCCCATAACATCTCCTTTACACAATTATCAGTCAGGTCTCTTTGGATGGTCTGGAGCTCTGCTTTGGCCTTTTAAGCCCTTTGCAGCTACTCTGTAACCTAGATAAGCATATGTAGGCGGATGTTTTTCTTTTTCTCTGTGTTATTCTCTTTCTGTGAAAAGTTTTGCGTGAAAGTTATTATTGGTAGTTGAGAGTAGAATGAAACAGCTTGTATTCCACTGTCAAGTCAGGATTTCTTGGAAACTTCCAGCCAGAAAAAAGACAACATAGCTTATGGGTTGGTTGTCATTGAATAAAATATGTTGTTAAAAGACACCAATTTGTCCATCTCTCTTTCTGACATGGTATGTTTATGACACTATTTAAAATGTTAACATGTGCCTCTATCACACACACACACACACACACACACACTTCACAGAAGAGAGTATAGACACTGACCTAGGTAAGAAAGTCAAATTCCTCTCATTTTACCAAGGATGGGCAATCTCTTAGAAGAGCCTGGAAATGTGCTAGTGCACATCTTCCTGTATCTTTGATTTTGCTTCTGGAAATGGTACACCTGCTTGTCATCCTCTGGCTCACCAGAGCAAGACTTTCCTACTGCTAGCGCCTGGCAGTCTTCCTCCACCTCTGAGCTACCACTAATCAGCCACCTGCCACTGGAGATCAGTTTGTCCTGCTATAAACTTTCATGTTGATGAAATCCGTTGGTCAACGATCATTCATGTTTTGCTTCACCAATTATTTTACAATTCACTCATATCCCTGAATTTTTATTATTTATCTCAAGTGTTAAGTAATATACCATAATTAATATGTCTTAATTACTTATTAATACACTCATATGCTTGAGCTGCTTCCACTTTTCAGTCACAATGTAAAAAGCCTCTGTGAATATTTATGTTTCAGTCCTAATGTAGACAATTTTCTCCTAACGGTGCCACTGAGTAACAGAATAGATGCATGTTTAGCCCCATAAAGCACTACACGATTTTCCCAACTTACAAGGGGTCCTATCTACTGTATGAACTTCCCAGTATTGGTTGTTAACAGATGTAAAATATCAGGAAATCTAAGGGATATACTGTGATGTGGAATTTTGATTTTACGTCCACTGTTAGAAAGGTATCTTTTAGACACAGTACCCAGCATACAGAAGACTCTCAACAAATACTTGTTAGACTGATCTAAATTAAACACAGAAGGTGTGGTTAGTTTATAGAGTTAGGGTTAACTTATTCTCTGGAACTTAAAAGGTACAGAGCAAGTAATCCAAGGGCAGGATTAAAGACAATTTTCGGAATTTAAGAGAACAGTGTGTGTTCTCTCTTCTGCCTAACAAATACACGTTAGGCAATTTGCCCAAGGGAATATAGGTAGGTGGTGGGACATGATGAGAAAGCACACATCCTCCTTTTCAATTGAATTCTCCTGCTTAACTCAAGGTAAATTTAAAACATTGATTTCTTGATGTCATTTTATTGAATTTGTGTTTTATTTGATTACATTTTGACTCAATTATCCCTTCCAGTTCAGCAGAACAAACTTAGGCCTGTGACAACAATCTAACCCATTCTCTAAAATTTACTTCACTTCATGAAAACATATTGCAGTCTCTTGATATCTGATTGACAAGTGAATCTTACTCACTTCAGAAGAACTACAGATTGGGTATCATATTTTGCTGCTTACGTTAGTATTATTTGATAATCAGCAAGAGGTTAACCAATTCAGAGGTGAGTTGCCTTTTTAAAAAGTACAAGTCGAATCAGCTCTGAGTCCTGTTATTGCATTTAGCTGTGACTCAAATGAGCTGTGTCACCTATTGATCGGCTGCAACACGCCATAGGCCGGACCAACGCATCTGCGCCATGTAAAAAGTTGAGTCAAGGAGCTAGTGAAACACACTTTTTTGAAGGCCCCTGGTTCCTAAATTTTCAGAGTTCAGTAAGGATTTCCTTGCAGCAAAAATTCTCTTTAGACAAAGAAATACAGGAACCAGGCATTATATTGTGGTTCAGATGTTAGAAATGGGAAACGTCTGTAAACATTCTTCCATCTGGTGATTTTCATTAACTTCTTAATAAACAAAAATAAAACAAAACATAAACACCTTTTCCCATTCTTATTTAGATGGGGTAAAAAAGAAAGCAATTGTCCTTTTAAACCTGCATGCATGTTTCAATCATTATGCATTTCTAACAGGGTAATGGAGTACATTGCATCAGCGATGTACTTGAAAGTTTGGACTCTCCCATGTGTAAGCTGTTTTTCTTTGAATTACAGTGTGTGTGACAAGCCCTGGCCTCTTCAATCACTGGGTAGAACATGTGAAAATCACTTTAGTTTGTACTCCATGTTCATTATTCCTCCAAATAGCGTATTTTGGTAGTTTAATCATAGTTCTTGACCACGGTCTTGAAATTAAGAGATAAAAGTAATGCCTAAATGTGGTATCCCAGTCCCCAAAATAGCCGAGGAACAAACTATTATTGAGAAAGATGGATGGGCGTGGCCAAAGAGACTGTTTTATATTAGTTGAAGAAAATGTCTGAAAATGTTCGTGTTTTTTCTCCTTTATGAGCAGCACGATGGAGGGAAGCGGGAAGTGAGGATTAACCCACTGGAAACTTGATAGCTGGTTGGTGCTATGCCTGACAGTGTGTCTACAGTGCAGTGTCTGTCATGCGCTGTTCATGACGGACACAGTTCACACTGTGAGTTATTGAATGGCCTCATTTACGCTTCACTATGGTCCTGCAAAGCTTACCATTAAGCGCTGAAGGTGAAGCCCTTTAGTTTTAATACTGGTATGATAGTACAGGCCCACTTAAGCTCAGCACTGGGCCATTCTGAAATTCACACTCCTCCCAATAGCATGCATTTCTTTCCTGTATGTCTCAAGAGATGTTAATATTTGAACGATGAACAAAAACTTAACGATTAGATTTTTATGTAACTTCTCAAATTCAACAAGCAGGGTAGATTTTTAGTTCTCCTGTGTTTTCCAAAAGATTTAAACAGTTTTCAAGTATTTGTCCCATTTTGAGTAGCTCAGGTTAGGCTGTTAAAATATATTTGAGGTTAAAAAAAACTGTATTTGAAAAAAAAATGTATTTGACTTGAGTCAATGACCTTGTACTTACATATAATTATTATTGATGATACTTTAATGTTTTTGCTTGTATATAAATGCTTGTATATAAGACATATCTGTGAGTGGCAGCTTGTGCTATCATTAGCGCCTTAGTAGCCATTCATTGTCCACCTATGTGTTTGTTCTAACAGCCTTGTGACTCTCAAATCCTTTTGTAGCATATTACTAAGCCATTAGTTCCCACCAATCCTCAGACTGATGATGTTATCAGATAGCACCCACAGCCTCTGAAGCTGGTGGCAGACGCCTCCCTACTTTGTTGTAACCCCGATGTTTCTACCAATAGATTTGAAAAGTACCTCGATGTATGATTTTCTTTTATCTTGTAACTATGAAAACATCGTTGACTTGAAAACTGTGAAAACTGTTACCACACTCAAACATGGTCTTTGAGGTTACCTGATCCATGGCCACTGATCTTTGGCTCCAGAAGAAACTCTATTCTCCTTGAGATGAGTGCTGTGCTTTGATGGTGGCAGTTTTGGCTGCCCATTGTGGGGCTCCTGTGGCAAACCACAGTGACCAGAGGAGTCATCCAGATGGGTGCTAGGTCCAGGCACTGGCCCCTTGTCCTCAGTTTCTGGTACCTGCATCTTCGCTGGATGTTGGTGAATTCTTTCTGAAGACTGGTTTGCTCTGCAGTCCATTGTTTCACACTGAGCCTACTATTTTGATATTATTATTTTGGTTATTTATCTCATTTTGTTTGTATTCTGACATTCAGGAATAGCCACTCACTAACCACTCAGACACCAGACTCAACTCAACAGAGGCTTATTGAATGCTAAACAGAAACTGACCAGTGAGGGCCAGACTATAATGTTGGTCTGTTCCTAAGGCAAGTTTTTTTTAAATACAAAAAACCATAACCAGGTGACAACTAGGTAAAAAAACTGTATTCAGGTGTAGGAAACAAGCCTCAATTAGGTAACAACCAGGTAACAAAAATGCAACCAGGTATCCAGATGTAGGAAGCAACATTACATTATTTTGACTAGCTAGACAAAGCATTTCTAACTGACCTTTAATTTGATTGTTCTGCAGTTGCACAGTATCCAGGTAACAAAGTATACAAAGTTTGAGAAATGAAATAGAGCTGTAATCAAAATGGAGAGTTGGAGGCAAAATGGCTTCTGATATGCAAAAGGGTACAGCAGGTGTTAACAGAGAAATGATACTTATGCTAAGAACTAAAGCAGGTTTCAAAGGGGCTATAGTTTAAGATCTAAAAGAAGGACTATAGAGTTTAAGCAGAGTACAACCCTGAGCCTTTGGCTTCAGAGCATCCGAAACCTTTTTTTGTTTGATTGTTTTTTTTTTTTCAGAGATCATTTATTTCTAACACTCAGCTTTTTATCCTGATACCCCTCCAGTACCTACTTCTGCATTTTTCTGAGACCTCTCCTGCTTTCTGCAACCTTGGCACCTTAAGTTTGAGTGCCCTAATACAATAAAAATACTGAAAATGAGGGGTCTTTCCCTTTTACCCCAAAAGGGCTGAGGTTTCAAGGAGAATATCCCACACTGGATAATCACTTTATAGACCATCCCCATCCCCCATACTGTACTCCTGAGTTTGAAGGAATGTTATTGGCACACACAGACAAAACAGTTGATCACCCAGTGTCTTGAGCATGCTCACGCTCTTGTCAATGTTCAGGCCAAGCCAAAGACCCAGTGGGAGGAACCAACCTCAGGATGAGAGCTATGGGAGCTGCTTCCAGAAGCAACATTCCAATGTGGTCCAATACTCCTATATCCCTATGGCTAGTGTGAAGAATCGTCCAAGTTTTAGGAGAAAACTGGGAAACAGATTTAAGGAAGGAGGACATATTTGGAAATAAATCACAGTTTGGAATTCTGGCAGTTTTTATTTCTGGTAATTATGCTAATTCAACAAATATTTGGGACATGGATGGGAAAATCTAACTCAAGATAACTTGGCACATACTCTGTCATTGGGGGAGCATTCTTTTCTGTGTGTTAACTGAAAATTCTAGGCATTGGGATTGGCAATAATGTGTAGGGCCCAACTTTAAGTTGGATTTACAAGCATCTAAAGAAAAGAAATGATGGAATTACTGATTTAAATACTGAGTTTTAGAACTGGGCTATACTTGAAACAGATGTTAATGAATAGGAAGTAAATAAAATTTCATAGATTTTTGTCAGAATGAAAAAATCGAACCTGAGGAATCTAACTCTTCCTCTCACCTATTCATCCCTGGCCTTCCCACTTTTGTTCGTTTTGTTTCTGGGCACAACACAATTATACACCAATTATTATGGTCTGCTTTAGGGAAACAGCTTAGGGAGAAGGGACTGCATAGATCATTAGACACTTCCATTTATAGGGGTGTCATACCCTTTTATGCTTTGGGTCCCAGAACCATTATTTCGGGTCATGAGAGAATGAAGACAGGTCAGACACATGGCTGCACAGAAATGCTGGGATGAGGTAATTTGGGCTCTATGACTGGGGAAACCTTGGTACCCTAGAAGCTCAGTGTGCTTATCACATACAACCGATCAAGGATTTATGATACATGGCTGCATCAAGAAGACAAGTTTAGCTAATCTCAGCAGGAGCAGCTTTTGTGGGGGAGCAGCCTGCAAGTGGTATATATTAGGAGAAAGGGAGCAATGATCCACATTTTCTTCATGAGCTGTCAACACTTGCACTCAGATCAGAGGAAAGCGTTGCCGTCTCTCTGAGCCTCACCCTGTGTTAGAAGGCTTTGCCGATCTCCCACAGGGCCGTGGCATTAGAGTCTTTGGCATGGCTACACCTATATCATATCAAAATGATGCATTCACTCAGGACTTCACCGGCTCCCTACATCTCCACCTTTCTCATTTCTTAGATGTTCAGGGTGAATTCTCACGCTTAGACCGGGGGTGGCTCTCTTCAATGCTGGGAACTGTAAGGATAAGAGGGAAGGTCCTTGCAGCCGCTGTGCCAAACAGAGACAGAGGCAATGTTTAGCAGGTTTAAGCAGTTGAAACCTCACAGTGCAGCAAGGATTGTTTCCGTTGCATTGGCAGGAGACCAATCTGATTGCAAACCTTTCGAATTTCAAGGGTAAGCCAAAGTAATCGGGCCATATCCATGTCATTAGGAATTGTGGGTCCAAGCCCACAGAAGGCAGCTCTGATTCTTCTCAAATATATCTGACATTGTAAGGAGCTGCTGTCTCACAAATGTGGTGCTTGTCCTTGGGACATATCAATCCTGTCTGAATTGCAGGGCTGTAGCCCATCCCAAAGAGTTGAATGGGGCTCACTGGGACTCCAGGTAGTTCGAGCAGAACCCCCAAAACAGAGGGAGTCATTAGTACAAACATGTATGGGAGGATGTGGCCAAGCTGCTGGATGAAAATCACAGGCCCACTCACGAGGCATCCTCCCTGACAGGGCTTATCTGTATGAATACAATTACCAGACGTGCCAGAAATGTAGCCTCTGGGTTATTTCATTCAGGTTGTTAAAAACAACCTGTATTTAATGCAGGTAAGAGGCTTTTTTTCCCCCTTTGGCTACATCTCTCCTCTATCAGATAGATCCCACTTCAGCTGCTATTGGCCACTTTCTCTCCGCTGGCTGCTGGAGGCACCCAGGGACAGCCACAGTGATGCTGAGAACAGTGCAAGCCCTGGTGGGGCCGGCTACCAGTGCAGACTGCTGGACAAAGCGAACTCTCCAGGAGGCCACAAAGCTGGCCTGTTAGGCAGGCGTGCCACCTGCCCAGCTCCACCATCATCTCCGAGGCACCCCTTGTTTTCAGTCATATTTAACATGAAAGCAATTAAGTCGAAAGTAAAGCTGCAAGCATGTTAGGATTCCTCACCCCTTGATTTATTTACTATTTTCGGTTTTTTGCATAGTTCACAACGAATTCACTCCCTCCCTGAAAAATCAAGGGCATGCCTCCAGAACACAGCCCAAGAACTCAGGAAGCAAGGCCTCAATCACACATTTGTGGTTTTCCCAAATCTCTCCTAAGCAGTAACATGTAACTGTCCCATGGACAAGATTCTGCTTGTCCATAAGTTTCACCTGGTACTTAGAATTTCCCTCCCTTCCTTTAGCTTTACTGATTATTTAACTTTCTTTTTAAGATTTATTATTTAAAAATTTTACATTATTCTGCCTGCATGTGTGTCTGCATGCCAGAAGAGGGCACAGGATTGCATTTATAGATGGTTGTGAGCCACCAAGTGGTTGCTGGGATTTGAACTCAGGACCCTTGGAATAACAGCCACTGCTCTTAACCTCTGAGCCATCTCTCCAGGCCCCTCATGAACTTTTATTTGTGTGCTTCTCCCAGGAGCTTTTCCTACTTGTTCAGTGCAAACGCCTAACCCACTGCCTGGGACCTCTTGGCTGCATCCTTGTGCTACTCCTGGGATTAACCTGAGTGGGGCAGTGAGAGGATGAAGAAATGATGGACACAGGACACAAAAAAGGCTGAGATCAGTGGTCCAGCCTCTCTGATGGAGAAACAAAGTGCAGGTGTCTTCCTCGGCTGGCTCACATTTAAACAGAGAGAGATCTCATCCATGGCCTACAGGCCAAGCTTCACCTTGTGGTCCGTTTGCTTTCAATGGGCCTTTCTTCCATGTCACATGCAGGAGTAAACCCAATTTAAGGTAGGTGTGTGTGTGTGATTCAGTTTCTAATATGATCTCTCTCACTCTCTCTCTTTCTCTTGTATTTCAATACAGGGTTTTTCTGTTATAGCTCTGGCTGTCCTGGAACTCACTTTGTAGACCAGTCTGGCCTAGAATTTACAGAGATCCATCTGCCTCTGCCTCCTGAGTACTGGGATTAAAGTTTTGTGTGTCACCACTGCCAGGCTGTACTATGTCTTTTAAACTTATAATCACAATGTTTGATATAGAAGCTATCTCCTGTCTACCTGTGCTCTCTTCGTCTATTCCTCTATTGCTGCTTTAATTTTTTTTTTTTTTTTACAAAAACATATTTTTCAACATATTGGTCCTTGCCTTGGCCAAACTCTGGTATAAAAGAAATCTGAAAAAAAAACAAAAACAAAACAAAAAAACAAAACAAAACAAAACTGGGACTAGAGAAGGAAAATGCTCATTTCAAAAGCCAAACTGTTGCTGTCTGATTAGTGCTTTGTAGAAGCATCTCAAAGTTTGTTTATATGAGTGAATCATCCAAGCGTATTTCATTATTTCCTGTCATCTATGCTCCACTCTCCTTTGCAGTGTATCTGTGCTGTTAGCTTTAAAATGGTACGAAACAATTTAGGGACATTCTAGGTAAATGATTCACATCCTTACTACATAAGTAAACAGATGAACAAAAAGTAAAAGAGATAAAAACAAAGGCAGAAATGCCAATCTTTGGCCTGGCTTTTTAGTAGCATTGTCACCGAAACAAGAGGGTGGTCCTTAGAAAAAGCATCAAATGCCTGCTGTCGAAGAACGTGAATATTAGCAAATGGTCTATTTAAATTTTGTTAATAAAACAGAGACGCCTGCAGCACATTTTGCTGTAACTGTTAGATATTTAAGCTTCTCTTCATGCTTAGTGTCTCAGAGAATTTTCTGGATTTTCATTTAGGACAGAGATACTTTATAAAGAAAGAAGCATTTTCTAAAATTTACAAAGAAAAAAAAAAGGAACCATCAATTAAAAAAAAAGATTCTTAGAAAATTGGGAATAGCACTACTTCAAGATCTACCTATACCACTCCTGGGCATACACCCGAAAGATGCTCCACTATACAACAAGGTCATTTGCTCAACCATGTTCAGAGCAGCTTATTTGTAATAGCCAGAAACTGGAAACAACCTAAAGAAGAATGGATACAGAAACTGTGGTACATTTACACAGTGGAATACTACTCAGCCATTAAAAACAAGGAAATCATGAAATTTATAGGCAAATGGATGGAACTAGAAAAGACCATCCTGAGTGAGGTAACACAGACCCAGAAAGACACACATGATATGTACTCACTTATAAGCGGATTTTAGTCATAATACAGGAAAGAGATACAACAATGCACAGACCCCAAGAAGAAAAGTCTGACGGGCATCTTAGGCTTCATGTTGGCCCGCTAAATAGGGGAGTGGGGGATATCTCTGACATAGACTGTGTTGCCTGCTTTCTGATTACTTCCTCCTGATGGGACTTCCTTACACAGGGGAAGAAGATGAACTCAGTCCTCATGTGAATAGATGAGCTATGGTGTGTGGGTAGGGGGACTGCCCTATTCTGAGAAATAGGAGAGGGGGAATGTGGGAGGGAGGGTAGTATTGGGAAGAGAGGAGGGAGGGACCTATGACTTATATGTAAATTGAATTAATTATTAAAAAAACAAAACAAAATAAAAAAATAATGACCTTTATCAACATGATGGTTAGAATTTTTCCTCTTTTGTATTACTGTTTTAAAAGTACTGTGCCAAAATTTAAATTGTTTATAGAGCTTCAACTGTACTGTGTACTTAGTTTCTGAGTTTAAACGTTTCTGATATAGTTGGGGAGAAATAAGTTTTTTGATTATGCCTTTAAAAAAAAGTAAGAAAAAGAGATGTAATTTTTTTCATGATTTTAGATGAGAAAATATTTTTTTTAATGATAAATGAGATTTTATCCTAAAGGTATTGCTAAAAATGGAGATAGATAGATGAAGGTTAACGTATATTGTAAAAATTTGACAAAATTAAGATTTAAAGAAAGATGGCATGGGTGAAACTAAAGTTCTATAATTGAGATGCATAGAGAGGACCTAGACCCCCTCTTCAAAGGAATACCATCAGTCTCCAAGTGGGTTCCCTAGTAAAGGGGACAAGGGCTGTCTCGGACATGAACTCAGTGTCTGGCTCTTTGATCACCTCCCCCTGGGCAGGGGGTGCAGCCTTGCTGGGCTACCGAGGAAGATGTTGCAGCCAGCCTTGATGAGACCTGATAGGCTAGGGTCAGATAGAAGGGGAGGAGGTCCTCGCCTATCAGGGGACTAGGGAAAGGGCATAGTGGGAGAAGAGGGAGGGTGGGTGGGACTGGGAGGAGATGAGGGAGGGACTGCAGCAGGAATACAAAGTGAATAAATTGTAATAAATAAATATATAAATAAAATTAAATTTTGACAATGCTTTACTCCAAGGTTGGTAGGCTGCCCAGCATAGATGCTGCAGTCTGAGATATGATACCTTCCCATTCTTGTGGTTATTTCCAGGCTGTTTCTTGGGTGGGGGATATTATGGTCTTATTCCTGGAATTGGTAACCTCTGGCCTGGTCTGCTCCTAAAATGGAGACAAAATGGAGTTTATGTCATCCTCTCAGATGGAAGTATGTAATCTGCTTTTTTTTTTTAAATTTTATAGAGGGTTGGAAGTAAGAGGTTGCTTTGAGTCTCAGAGAGAATTTGGACTTTAGACTTTAAAACAGCATTGCTGCGATAGAAAAAGCAGGGACTTGTGAAGTAGTAATAAATACATTTTGCAGTGTGGTGTGGGCATAAGCCTGTGGGGAATAGGGAGTGTAATCTGGTGCTTTTGAATAATAATGGCTCCCATTGCACTTTTCTTCACACCACTGGATCTGTGGTACCGGGGCTTCCTCCTCTTTGGTAAAGTCGTTTTTGACATTAAAAGATTTGAAATCTCTTCAGAGCTTTCCTTCTTGGTCACAGTGGCAAGAAAATTGCATATGGTATCAAGCAAACCTTTGATGTCCAAGTAGTTTGCAGCCAGAACCTCAGAAAGGTTTTTGTTTGTTTGTTTGTTTGTTTCTTTTTTTGTTTGTTTGTTTTTTAAGCTTAACTTTCAGGTTAGCTCTTGGTCCCAAGCAGGAATAGCATCTCTTTGTTCTCATCTTCCCCAGGAGGAGGAGGAGGATCATCCCCGTGGTGGGCACATTACTGAATGACCTTTTTTTTTAGTAGTGCTACATTAACATTTGGTTGGACATAATTATCATCTCTTTCAGCCTCTGCTCCTGAATCTTCTAAATACGGTCTTCATGGTCAGATTGTGTGGCAGTTTCCAATCAAGTTTCTATCTCTCCTTCATATCGATGGAAATCCCTCTCTCAGCTTTATTGGAGATCTGGTTCTCAGTCTCAGGACCACAGCCCCAAGTGTAACAGGCACAAAAAGAGAAGATTCACAAAAGAAGAGAAGATGGGTGAAAAAGCCACTAATCCTTGGCAATCATATTTTTCCCAGTGCTAAGCTTATGTTTCTTATTGGGTAAAACCTTCACTTGACAAATATCTACCATCATAATACTGGAAAAAACTCTATTAAAAAGGATTATTCTGGGCTGATCGATGGCTCAGCAGGTCAAGGGCTTACTACCCAAGCCTAAGAACCTGAACTCAATCCCCTAAACCCACATAAAATTAGGAGAAGAGGGTCTGGTTGAATGGCTCAGCAATTAAGAGCATCTACAGCTCAAACAGAGGACTGAGTTCCATCCCAGAGGCCACATTGTTGCATAAAATAAAAGGTATCGGGCTAATAATGTTTCTTATTAGCTCTATAATTATTACAGCAGTATTATCTAACTCACTATTATAATCAATAAAAGACACAGACACATGATAGATTTTAGAATAGCCTGATCTTACCTGGGGCAGGGCAGATCTTAACCCTCTAAACTATCCTTATCATTGCTAAGCCCCCAATCCAGGACATCTGCTTTTATCATTTGTATCTGGACTACCTTGCTTTCATAATCCCAAAGCACTTGCTAATGTTCTTCATTTGGGCCAGTTTCTTTCACTTATGCCAATCGGCCACACGCTTCTCCCTGAGTTAACCCATTATGGCATGCTTCTTCCTCATTCCTCCTTCTCTACTTGCTCCCTTCTCAAGGTCCTTCTGTCCCCAAAGCCCTTGAACCTTAGTCATACCTACCACCTTCTACCCTGCCCAAGTGTAGGCCTTTTAATCAGCCCACAGGGATAATTGGGGAACATGGCCTCTTATCACCCGGGTTTAGGAGATAGTTCAACATTAATAATAATGGCCATGGTAGAGGGGTAACCAGATCTCAAGGCACTGAAATCAGCATTTGAATACACAGCACCAGACCAACTCCAACACCATGTCATGGCTCACAATCATCCCGCCTTTAGTTCTGGGCAATCCAATGCCCTCTTCTGTCTTTTGATGGCATCAAGCACACACGTGGTACGAAAACATACATGCAAGCAAAGCACTCATACACATTAAAAAATAGTCTTTTTTGAAAAGTAGGAGGAAACAAAAATCCTCTGATCCACACATGTGCACCAAAGCATTCACTCACCTACCCATACATCATTTACACACACAATAGTTATAACCACAAGGAGATCAACAAAGACAAAAAAAAAAAAAATGCTGGGTCCAGGGGGAACTGCACAGACTGTTACATCAACCAAAGACCATGAATAGAGAGGACCTAGACTCCCTGCTCAGATGTAGTCCATAGACAGCTCAGTCTCCATGTAGGTTCCCTAGTAAGAGAAGAGACAGTCTCCTCTGATGTGAACTCAGTTGCCTGCTCCTTGATCACTTTCTCTTGGTGGGACAGCCTAGCCAGCCCACAGAGGAAGAGGATCCAGACAGCCCTGATGGAACCTGATAGACTAGGGTCAGACAGTAAGGGAGAAGGTCCTCCTGAGATAATATTCATGGTATCCACAATACCAGAGTAACCAAAAGGGAAGCTAGAATCAAAAGATAATACTTCATTTTAAATACTATTAATATTTCTATTCCATAGAGTACAAACAACTCTGAGCACATGAGAAAATGGTCAATTTACTTGAAGTGTGATTTCTGATCAGTTAAAAATGTCTTTTTTTCTTCCAGACATAGTGCTGCATGCCTTTAATCCCAGTTCTAGGAAGCCAGTGGCAGGCATATCTCTTTGAGCTGAGGCCAGCCTGGTCTACATAGTTAGCTCCAGGACAGCCAGGATTATGTAGTGATATACTTTATTTAAAAAAAAAAATTCTTATTGGTTGTCTTTACTTCTTTAGAGCATTCTGTGTTATTGGAAGTGGAAGGGCTGAGAATCACAAAGGTAAAGAAGGAGTTGATTAAAAGGGATGAGGACCGATGAACAAGCAGTAAGTACCTGGAGGAGCAGGGGGCTCCCTGTCAGGAAGGCAGAAAGCAATGAATACCTCCTGCCACACTGCTCTTTCTTAATATCGGTAATAAAGACCTCTCTTTTCACTGTCTTGTTTTACTTTCTTTCAAAATCTTACTAGTTCCCTCTCCCCTGCCCCCCCCAAAAGTCACTTCAGCAATGTGATAACACTAGAAATTTTGTTGTTGTTGTTTGAAAACAGTTACCTTAAATATCATTTTTTAAACCCCACGTTTTGATTTTGTAAAACTTCGAAATTGGGCAGATATGCCAATAATGCTAGTTGAGAATCTGGAGTTCAAAGTCATCCTCGGCTACATGAGACAACCCCCTCCTCAACACAAACATTTCTAAAGTGCAGGATGGGAGTAAAAATAGTGTGATGAATACACAATTACCTTTCTACTTAATGTCATCACTTGTTTACATTTCTCTGCAGTTCCCTCTCTTTCTCTCTATACACACATATACATGTACAAAATCATATCCCATGGGCATATATGTTTACAAGCTGACATGTATGTGTTTATGAGACCACATGTACACTAATATTATCTTCGTGACTAAATTGTGAGAAAGTTTAGATTTCATCACACATCACATTTTAATTGAAGGTTAAATTCTTTAATCAGTATTTTATAAGGCACAGGAACATGCTCCGAATGAGCAAAACTGCAACATTCCAAAGGTAAGCGTGACAACGTTTAACTTAGTGTCCGGCTCATCTAAATATTTCCATTGTCCTGCCAATCCCTTTCTTCAGTGCTGCCCTTCTCCTGTCCTTAATGCAATCAAACACGCAGCCTTGTGTTCCGTTTGTGGAGATTATCCCTCCTCGGGGAGCACAGGTCTGCTCCACGCTACCGGGGAATTATGTCATCTGCCAGAGCCTGCTGTGCGCGCTGGACTCACAGACTACAGGAAGTATGCCATTGGCTGAAACCGTCGTTCCCCAGCAACAGCTCACCCTCCATCGGCCCTGGGGACTGAGGCGGTGCTCTGCGGTCTCCCCAAATGAACCTTAGCCTGGCTGGCTTTTCCAGGCCCGTTTCCCCAGGGAACAGTTGGAAGATGTGACGGCTGTGCATTTTTTATTTTCTGTCTCGGAGTTCACTTTGGGGAAAGCCAGTCTCAGAAGCAGGCCACGCCTCTTCAGTGACCCTTTGGCTGTTTGGCTGTTTCTTTTTTAAAATGAATTATTCTATAATTTTTCTCTTTTCATGATGAGGAAACTTTGGCATGACATTTATATAGTTGACTATGCCTTTCTTTTATTGATTTGTTTATTTTATTTTATTTCATTTTTTTTGAGACAGAGTCTTACGTATTCAGGCTGGCCTAGCACTCACTCATGATTCTCTTGCCTTCTGAGTTCTGGCATTAGAATAATGCCCTTATATTGTGAGGTATCCACCGGAAAAGACCACTTGGGCATGGGTTTCAGCCAATAGAAAATCTTTGTTAGCCTGCTGGTGACTATACTGGGTGTTCTGGATTCCAATACAGACCCAAGGGTGAGCTTTTTTTTAAGCACACACACACACACACACACACACACACACACACACACACACCACATCGTGGGTTGACATGCCTCGGTTGGCAAGAACAGTTTGCCAGAAGCAGAATTACAGAAACCAATGAACAAGATTAGTGTATTTGGGGAAATTTCCATAACCATGGACTTTGATGGATTAGGTCTTTGCTCTCATTTTGGCCGTTGGGGAGGCCTATGTGCTGGGTTTCAAGGCCTGAAAGGTATTTCCATCATGAATTCCAGATGTGCCAAGGTCTGGGGGCCTGTTACACTAATGTGCTTATTTTCCTCCTCCTTTTCTTCATTTTGAAGCCCTTCAGGAAAAGGTTATTAGATGCTTAAACCATAAAAGTGATCTTCCAAAAGATATTGCTGATCTCCTTAACTTACAAACTATTTGTAAGATTTGATTTAGGATAGAATCATCTAGGACACATTCTTTGGAGTTTGCATTCTACAGAATAAAAACATTTCTGTAGTTAATTTTAGAGAACACTTGATAATTTCACACATAGATACACACACACACACACACACACACACACACACAAGCCTGCCTTGAAAAAACAAACAGACAAAAAAAAAAAAAAAGGAAATAATGACTGAGAAGAGAGAGGGTAAAATTATTCACAACAAAGGTAATACTTAACTTTCTAGTTTTAAGATCCCTAAAATGTACTCCATAGGTTCTTCCAAAGTAAGGTACCCAGAGGGGGAGTTAGGTACTTTGTCTGTAAATGACAAGCTCGAGCTTGCATATTCTGTAGCTAATGAAAGAGAAAAACAAACAAAACAAAACAAAAGCAAAAATTTCAGAAATCAGTTGGATAGCCGAAAGCAGAAAACTGATAATCAGAGATGAGAGTTAAACTTTTCGTCATCAGTTGTGTAGTTGACAGTATACAATTGAAACTGGGTGTAGATAGCAAGAGCAATAGACGAAGGGGAAAGAAGTGGAGATGCTAAGTCTACAGACTGCATCTTGCAGCACAAGATATTGGCAAATGCAGATAGCAGGTGGCAAGGGAGCACAGCCAGCCATAGTGTCTGGTTTGAGCACCGATTGTGCAAGCCCTCCATTTCATAAAGCTCACAGGAAAACAATAGATATTTTAACATTACAAGATAGTTTTCTTGGCAAGAGATACTTTTACCAATATGAGCTGTTGTTTAATGGAACCCATACACTCTGCCCAAAGTAGACATTTCCTGGCTCCTTAACAACCAGTGTTTAGCTTTGGGGAGAAAAGTTATTGTTTTAGAAGTGGGCAATGGAAGAGACCGGAAATGTCAGATGTATAAAAAGGCCAACAGTAAAAATATATATAAAAAAAAAAAGATAGTCAGCAGAAAGATGACAAGAACATTGTAAAATGCAGAAATGAGCATTCTGATGCAGGAAAAGGACAGCATTAGGGGACTGGGTTCAAACATTTCTTCTTCCTTTAGAGAAGTTTGGAAATTAGAACAGTGTGTGTGTGTGTGTGTGTGTGTGTGTGTGTGTGTGTGTGTGTATGCCAGTCTGTACTTTTTCCTCCCGTGTCCTACTTCTTCCCATACCTACCGATCTTCAGAGAATTGGAATTCTAGCTGAAAGACAGTCTTTGTCCCCCAGTTGTCATTGTGCCCAAGCAGACAGCAGGAGTCTCTTTTTATTTATAGCATAATGCTGACAGTGAGAGGTAGATGCATGAGAATTCTCCCGCAGTCTGTCATACTATGATGAAATCAAGTCACTCATAAAAGGGCTGTTCAGAAAATAACCTTCTAGATGCGGAACTTGTCGGAATGGGGCTGAGGAGCAGAAGCTCCAATCAACCAGCAGAAGAGGGAAACAAATGTAAGCTTATCTGGAAAAAGCTTAGAGCCATAAATATCTGCTGCTGAAGGACAGTCCCAGCCGGGTGCTGCAGCGGCAAACCAGAGTCATGTCTGAAGCAGGCATCTATCAGACACTGTCATTACGGGGATAAAGAGACATCTTAGAGATCGAGAGCAATGGCTGTTAGTCCAGAGAACTCAGATCTGGCTCCCAGCACCCACACTGTGGCTCAGAGCTGTCTGGATTTTCAGTTCCAGAAGAGCTAATGTCCTCTTCTGGTCTCTCTGAACATCAGGCAGGCAGAACAGAGGTGGTGCAAAGCCATACATACAGACAAAATATCCATACACACAAAATAACAACAACAACATCGTTATATCACAAATAACAACAGGATCATTAGATCACACCCAGCATTTTTGGAGTACCTCACTTCTGTTTCTGTGCCTGGCACTGTTCTTGGGTCAGATACTCAAAAGGGGGGGGCACTTTCTTTCTATATCCACCCATTTCTTTTGTTTCATTTCCCCTCATTTATTCATACATTCACACATGGACTAAGCTTGGTCTGTGTACCATGCCCTTCTTACAGCGATGGAAAGGATTAAATAGATTATTTGCAAAAAGAAAGATCTATATGGACGTAGAATCAAGCACAAGTGTAGAATCAAGTCTTTTTTTTTAGTATCTATGTACCTATGTATGTATGTATGTATGTATCTATCTATCTATCTATCTATCTATCTACCTATCTATTTAATTCCCTTCACATCCCAGTCATAGCCCCTCTCTCCTCTCCTGATCCCACCCTTCTTCCCTCTTCCACAGAAAGGGGAGCCATCGTACCCATCCCAGCACATCAAGTCAAATCAGGACTGAGCTCATGCTCTACCATGGTGGCCCTAGCAACACAGCCCCACTAGGGGCAAGTGACTGAAAGGCATGTAAGAGAGTCCATGTCAGAATCAGCCCCCACTTCCCTTACTAGGGAACACACATGACACATGAAGACCAAGCTGTCCATCATGTATATCTGTGTATGAGGCCTAAGTCCAGCTGGTTCATGGTCTTTGGTTAGTGTTTCAGTCTCCACAATCCCCCTGGGCTGCACGATTTGGTCAAGTTGCCTCTGCCGCCCCTGGCTGGCAATGCAGACTTTTGATTCTGCTTTAAGAGTGTCTGTGTGTTCTGTGGTGGACTCACCTTGCAATGTTTTGGAGGCACCAGCGGTATTTGAGTGAATGAGATTCATGGATCCTGGAATGGGGACAGGGCTGGGAGGGTTGGTAGGGTGGGGCTGGCTCAGATCCCCTCTGTGATAACAGCACTAAGAAACTTTAGCTCCTAAAGAGTGCGAGCCCTGAGATATTCCAGGGCCCCAGGAACTTCTGCCTCTGTCTTGTAGACAAATAAGAGGCTGCCAAAGCCTCCATCCTAAATGAGAAATTGTAGAAAATCAGCTGGATCTGTTCTTTCTAGAGGTGTGTTAGTTTGTGGTGCATAAACTTCAGCACAGAATGCTTTGGAAAGGCTGGATGTGGCCCTAACTCTAGTCAGAGATTCCTGCAGGATGGTTTCTGCTCCCCTTGTTTTAGTCTGTGTGATGGCCATTGCTGGTTGTCATGACTGTGTGTCTCCTCCTGCGGCTCTGTCGGTTCTGTTGGTTGGAGAAATAGATCTAAAATACATGGGGGAAGGAGCATTCCCAAGACCTTCGCTGGCCCTAGCTGATCAGAGATAGCAAACGATAACCAGGACTACACAAAGAACCCTATCTCAAAAATCAACCAACAACAGAAACCTCTCAATCTAGCGTGATTTAGAACTTGAAGTCTTTGTTGGGGGTTGTTCTGATGCTGGCCCTCAAGATCTGGATACTGTCCTTGTTGTATAAACCTGCCTAAGACATACCTGATTGGTTGATTAAATGGCCTCCACCTGGACAGGGAAGACTGTGGTAGGTGTGGCTAAGATTCCCCAGATTTGGAGGGCAGGAGAGTCATGGGACAGGACAGAAAGAGAGGAGGAAGGAGGACACCAAGACGGATTAGTGTGGAGAAGGAACCACATGGGCCAGGAGAAGGACTTCAATAATAGCTCGGAAAGGACCAGATGAGGAATAAAAGCAAGTATTCATAAGATTATGGATTAATAGTAGCTCAGATAAGGATGGTTAAGGCAGATGGCATTGGATAGGGGCTGGGAGTTGGATGGTGAGGTTTATTGAGTCAGCAGGTAGAAATATCTGCCCGCCCCAAGGTAATAAGGCAATTACAAATCTAACCGGTGTCTGTGTCTTATTATTTGTGATAGGGGGTTAAAGAATACTGCCACAATAATTATAGGGTAAATAATAAATAACATTATGTAGCCCATTTTTATTAACTACAACAAGTCTTGAAATATTTGCTTGCATCATGTAACTGTGCTCAACTTGCAGATAGTAGAAACATGATTTAGCTGCTTCCCTCCCCTTTGGTGGCTTTTGGATAGCAGGCTCTTAGGTGGTGTTTGCAGCAGTTTTGCACATCAGCCACTAGATGGCAGCATTTTACTTATTTGGAAATTTTTTATTTTTATTTTTATAATTTATTCACTTTACGTACCGATTGTAGCCCCCTCCTTCCTCTCCTTCCGGTTCCACCCTCCCTCCCTTTTCCCCGTGTCCTGCTCCCCTAGTCGTCATAAAGGGGAAGCTCTCCTCCCCTACCATATGACCCCAGCTTATCAAATCTCGTCAGGACTGCCTGCATCCTCTTCCTCCGTGGCCTGGCAAGGCTGCTGCACCAGGAGGAAGTGATCAAAGAGCAAGCATCAGAGTCCATGTCAGAGACAGCCCCTGTTTCCCTTACTAGGATACCTACAGGAAGACTGAGATGCCTATTGGCTATATCTGAGCAGAGGGTCTAAGTCCTCTCCATGCATAGTCCTTGGTTGGTTTCATCAGTCTCTGCAGGACCCATGGGTCCAGATTTGTTGGTTTTGTTGGTCTACTTGGTCCCCTCCGGGTCCTTCTGTCCTCCGACTCTTCCATAAGACTCCCTGTACTTTGCCCAAAGTTTGTGAGTCAGCATCTGCTTTAATCCCCTACTGGGTGGAGCCTTTCAGAGGACATCTATGGTAGTCTCCAGCCCTGCCTCCTCTCTTCAACTGCTTCCGGCAGCTATTCTATTTGCCCTTCTGAATGAGAATTAAGCACCTTCCTGAGGGTCCTCTTTCTTATTAAGCTTCTTTAGGTCTGTGGATTGTAGTATGGTTTTCCTGTATTATGTGGCTAATAGCTGCTAAGGAGTATATACTGTGTGTGTTTTTCTGGTTCTGGGTTACCTGACTCAGGATGATCTTTTCTAGTTTCATCCATTTACTTGCAAATTTCACAATTTCTTTGTTTTTAATAGCTAAGTAGTATTCCGTTGTGTAAATGTACCACAGTTTCTGTATCTGTTCCTCAACTGAGGGACATCTGGGTTGTTTCCACTTTCTGCCTGTTATGAATAAAGCTGCTATGAACATAGTTGAGCAAATGTCCTTGTATCATGGAGCATCTTTCAGATATATGCCCAGGAGTGGTATAGCTGGATCTTGAGGTAACTCTATTCCTAATTGTCTGAGAAAGCGCCAGATTGATTTTCAAAGTGGTTGTACAAGTTTGCATTCCCACTAGCAATGGAGGAGGGTCCTCCTTTCTCCCCATCCGCAACCAGCAAGTGCTGTCACTTGAGTTTTCAATCTTAGCCATTCTGATGGGTGTAAGATGGAATCTTAGCGTCATTTGGTTTGCATCTCCCTGAAGACTGAAAACGTTGAGCATTTCTTTAAATGTTTCTCTGCCATTCACTATTCCTCTGTTGAGAATTCTTTGATTGGATCTGTACCCCATTTCTTATTGGATTATTTGGTTTGTTGGTGTTTAATGTCTTGAGTTCTTTATATAGTTTGGATATTAGCCCTCTGTCAGATGCAGGGTTGGTGAAGTTCTTTTCCCAGTCTGAAGGCTGTTGTTTTGTTCTGTTGACTGTGTCATTGCTTTACAGAAGCTTTTCATTTTCATGAGGTCCCATTTATTGATTGTTGATCTTAGAGACTGAGCTGTTGGTGTTCTGTTCAGGAAGTTGTTTCCTAAGGAAGTGAGCTCAAGGATCTTCTAACTTTTCCTTCTAACAGATTTAGTGTATCTAGTTTTATGTTGAGGTCTTTGATCCACTTTACTTTAGTTTAGTGCAGAGTGATAAATATGGGTCTATTTGCATTTTTCTACATGAAGACATCCAGTTAGACCAGCACTATTTGTTGAAGATGCTATCTTTTTCTATTGTATGGCTTTGGCTTCTTTTTCAAAAATCAAGTATCCATAGGTGTGTGGAAAAAAATCAAACTCAGGGCTGAAATCAATAAATTAGAAACAAAGAGAACAATTCAAAGAATCAATGAAACCAAGACCTGGTTCTTTGAGAAAATCAACAAGATAGACAAACACTTAGCCAAACTAAAAGGCAAAGAGACACTATCCAAGTCAACAAAATCAGAATTGAAAAGGGAAACATAACAACAGACACTGAGGAAATCCAAAGAATCATTAGGTTTTACCTCAAAAGCCTGTACCCCGCAAAATTTGAAAATCTAAATGAAATGGACAATTTTCTTGATAGATTCCACTTACCAAAGTTTAATCAAGATCAGATTAACAAATTAAACAAATTCCTATATTCCCCTAAGGAAAGGAAAGAGAAGGAATAATCACAAGTCTCTCAACCAAACCAAACCAAAACAAACAAACAAAAAAAACCCTAGGGCCAGATGGTCTTAGCATAAAATTTTACCATGAGGGACTACCTGGGAATGAGAAAAAACAACTGTGATTATTTGAATTGAAACCAAGTGCAGAGAGCTCTTGAAGGGTGGGGTGAACTGTTCTGAGAAACAAGCAGCTGTAAACTATCTACAACCAGCTGTAAACTATAGAGCAAAGTGATCTGATTTTCAGGTATAAAAACCCTGTGCTTTGCATGTTTGGGGTTGTCTCCTGTCTTTGGAGGGGCAACCTTATCGCGATAGCAATAAAACCTCTTGCTTTTGACTGTATCTTCCTTTATTTCTTTATGGATTTTATTTGTTTCCTTTGTTATAATCTTCATAAGCATAGATTTATGGTTATTTTCTTGTGTTTCAGTTGTGTTATTGTGTCCAGGGCTGATTTCCTTGGGAGACTGTGTTCCAGAGTTGCCATATTGCTTTGGCTTTTGTTGATGGTGTTTTATATTGGGCTTTAGCAATCTGGTTGTCGTTGGCATTAGTTGGCAGTTTCTGGTGTCTGTTGAAGATCTGGGGGTGTGGGGTCTAAGAAGAGCCCTGGGCAGGGAACTAGATGTTCCCAAAGGAGCCCTCCTCAGACTGTTGGTTATGGTCTCAGACTGGTGGGTAGTTCTCAGGGGATTGACCGAGGCCCTCCTCAGATGTATGTCTGTGGAGTAACTGTACTCCTTAGGAGCCCTGGGGGCTCTCCTCTTACCAGTGGAAGTCCCAGAGACAGCTGCTCCACTACTGGCTTTCTTGCTCTAAGGTTAACGAGCTTCAGCTGCCCTAACACTGTGCTTGCTGGGTACAGCCAACTTGGAGAGCCATCGAGTAGCCTAGAGGTTTGTTCCTTCTCCCTAGGGAGACAGATTGAGCTTTGGAGCAGTGACTGGGGCTGTTTCCATGGCTGGGTGTTGGGAGCCCTGAGGTTAGAGCTGCATACCTGGTCTGTTCAGAAGGTATTCACTGGCTGGAGAGCAGTGAGTAGGTGTGTGGCTATACGCCGAGACCACGCATCAGCAGGTACCCAGGAACTTTTCTGGAGATTAGCTGGGTGACCTGAGGATGGACCCACTTGTTTCTCTTACCATGGGGGGGGGGGGTCTCCTTTCACCTGGGAAATACAAATGCTAGTGTTTTAGGGCCTATAGTTTGAACTGTTGGTCTCTGTGCAGTCTCTGCTCTCCTGTTCATCAGACACAGTGTGAGATCAGTGCCACCATCATGGAATCCTCTCCTCTCTGGAGATTTGATACACCTTTTGCAAACCTGTGCCATTCTTTGATCTGTGGTGAGCAGGAGGAAATGTTCTACATGATTACCTGTCCACGCTCTGGGCAGACAGTTCGCTAGCTTGGCCACGTTGTTGGTATTGGTGGCTCGGAAGCTGTCAGAACAGTGCAACTCTAAATGAAATGATAAACTCCTAGAACCCTTAGTGAAATTCTGCATCCGTATATTCTAGGCAAATTCCTTTCTTGTCTGTAATTTCACCTTTTGGAGTAGTGGCGCTTGTCTCGGTTACTTTTCTATTGTCGTGAAGAGACATCATGAGCAAAGCAAGTCTACAAAGGAAAGCATTTGGAGGCTTATGGTTTTAGACGGTTAGTCCATGATCACCATTGTGGAAAGCAGACAGGCATGACACAGGAGCAGGACCTGAGGGCGTTACATTCTGATCTGCAGGCAGGAGAGGAGGAAGAGAGACAGAAAGATAGGAACAGAGAGACAAAGAGACAGAGAGGCCCACTGAGCCTGGGCTTGGTGTGGGCTTTTGAAACCCCAAAGCCCATCTCCAGCGACACACCTCATCCAAAAAAGATAACAATGCCTAATCCTTCCCAAACAGTTCCACCAGCTGGGGACAAAGCTTTCAAACATATGAGCCCATGGAGCTATTCTCATTCAAATCACCATATTCATCCTCTTAACCATTTTGCATACAAAAATGTAAACACACGGCAAAAGCTCTCAGTGATGACACCAATGAAGTCCCCCCTCCTGTTGCTGCAGTCTGCCTGCAGACCCCACTGTACCAGCTGCTTCCGTCTGCCCTTCCCATTCATCTGCTTCCTGTCACCATTAGCTTGTGTAGCTTTTCTTTTAATGTGGTTTTGTGTGTTTGCTATACGGGTTTGTCTTCACAGTTTACCCACAGGCACAATGAGGATGGGGACTACAGTTTGTATTTCTCCATTGTTTCATACTGCATTCAAGAGAAGGGAAAGAAAAAAATGCTCAACAAAAACTTCCTAAGTCCAATAAAGTAGGAAATAATACAACAGAGACAGTCCAGTTGCAAAGCTGATTGGTGAATTTCCTGAAGGCCTCTGTGAACTCCTGTAATTTGTATGCAGACATCCTATTTTCCGTTGCCGTTCTGTCAGTAGTCCGGTCTTCCTGCGTCACATCTTGGTTCATCAGGGCCTACATTAGGTTACTAATGAAAACAAATGTCCTGAAGCGGACCCGCACGTCTCCCTATGTATGTCGAAGGCAGTCTTCACATGATCTGGAGAATGAATACTACTTACCCCAGTATCCTGTTGCAGAGCATCTTCTTTGCAATTTACGTGCGATTAATTAGCAAAGGTATGTGCTGCTTATTTGTTAATGCCTGCTTCACTCTGAAAGCAAAAACTAAACTTGCTTTGGTTTGCTCTCCGTCCTCTATTGAGATGACACGTCACCATGCGGCCCACACTGATTTAGAAGTCACAGTCCCAAGGGCTTTACAGGCGTGGCCCACCTCGTCTGGCTTGCGTGTCTACAGTGTGTAACTACTGTACTAACCTGCTTATAACTGCTTCTCTACCTTCGTCTAGACCGTAACCCATGTGGGCATAAATGTATACTTAGGGTACCCTACCCTAAATATACATGTAAATAACCACCTTATTTAATTTGAATGGTACTTCTTTGCCTTCTGCTGAGTTGAAAATTAATTCTCCTTCAACTCTCCGGTCTAGGAGTAGCCAACACCATCCATCTTTTTTTGCTTCGACCAATTACAGTTTCCCGGATCCACTGAGACTTTTATACCACACAGCAATGATCTGAGAGCACATTCTCTTCTGGTGATGTTTATTTAGCTGCAACTTGAAAACTACTTTGTGAACCGTTTCTAATTGTTCCAAGAGAAGACTTAGGTTTCAATGACAACTTTTTAAAATCAATACATTCTGTGTCACATGAAGCAAAGATTTTTGTTTAGCAAAGACATTGCTGCAGTTCACAAAGCACCATACATCCTGGGGGAAAAAAATGGTATAAAGTAGCTGTTCTATGTAGTGACAGAACTGTCTCTGAATTAGCATGTCCCAAAGGAATGAGCGCATGTATTCCTTTAGCGAAGGTGCATGAGCAATGGATGAAGAGTAAGCACTTAAGCTCAGTGGTGAGAAGGTGACATGTTTCCTACTTTATTCAGACACTCAATGAAACCCATCGTGCAGGTCGATTGCAGAAGCAGGAAGAGTTCTTGCATGTGTATCAGGCATTTATTGAGTTTTTGAAACTTGAAAACATTGAAAAATCAACCTTTTAAATACAAAAAGATATACAGAGGTATATTTTTGTAGATCACAAACATAGAACAAGTAAAAACATGGGGGAGTTTATGGTAGGTGCAGAGGTGACAGATGAGTTCAGAGGGGTTAGAAAGACTAGAGATTTTAACAGTAAAATAGTCCAGATGAAGAGAACATGGAATTATGCTACTGGAGAGCTGTAGCTCAGTGGTACAATTCCTGCCCATCAGAAACAAGGCCCTGGGCTCAATAGTTAGTACAAAAAGAGTAGGATGTTATTGAAATCTTACTTTATAATCTATGAAGTTTTATCATTTTCTGTTTTTGAAGAGGTATTATTTTTTTCAGAGATCTTAAACACAATTACCTTTTATTATTCGGTCTCTAAACAGATATTTAAATGTTCAGCATGCTCTAACTCCCTGTGCTCTTGAGAGGGAACAGGCTAGTTACGGACACTAAGTGAACTCTCTTGTTTTAACCTGAAGTCACATTGGCGTATCTGTGCTGCACATAGGGCTCTCTTTTTATCCCATATATGCTCCTAGATATATTTTGTTATCTTTGATTTTATGTCCACATCACTAACAGAGGTGACAGTACTGTATATTAGTGACTGGCACCTCTTTTGGGGGGGTTAGATTTTTAAGGTGCTTTTACATCTATATATTTCTAACTATTTATATTACATATTTATAAAATTCTGACTGTATTCAGTAAGAAATTGTAGAAACATGTTCTGAACTGTACCCTGATGAGCTCAGATTTTTTTTTTTCCTGAAGGGTTTCTATTGTAATTAAGACTCGGAGGTGCATGTATTTAAAACAACAAAAACATGCTACTCCCAAGCAAAAGGTTGAGGCTTGCCGAGATGAAAGCCAGATCTAGCTGCTTAAAAAAGAAAAGCATGTAGGAAGAGTGTATAATTTCCCTACTATCTTTGGGTTTGGAGAAATGCCCAGGTTAGTGACAAAGGAAACTTCGGGGAAAAGACTCTAAATCTACCACGCTGTAGGAAAGAAAATGGAAAGATCAGATGGATAGCTTCGTTTTAAAGCATAGCCAGGAATAATCTCAGAGAGTTCAAGACATAATAGCAGGATTTCTATTGATTTTCTTTTGTCTAATTGAAATATTACTATGATTTACCAATTTAAGTTATTCTTCAATAAGCAGCACTGCAGCTGTGTGGCATTAGCTACAGCCAGTCACCACGAGCTGCGTTTTGGCCTAGTTTCCTCATTCTGCAGCCATCCAGTGTTAGAGTCCGTTTCTCTTTTTTAAACATTTACTCGGTTTTAAAGATTTTATTTTTCACTTTCTTATTGATACTCTGTGAGTTTCACATCACGCACCCCATCTTCCCGTCCTCTCATGTCTGTCCTTTGCCTTTGCAAGCTCCCCCTGACTCCCTGCCAAATAAAAAAAATGAACAGAAAACAAAAAGCATAGAAAACATCTCATCATGGAAGCTGTAGCATGTCACAGTGTGTCCCACAGTATGTCCTCCTGTCACACATCTTCACTTGCAAATGTTCACTGCAGTGAGTCATTGGTCTTCACCATTAGGGCCAGCCTCTCTGTGTTGCCCAGGTGTGGTACGGGCGTCCATTCTCCCAAGTGCTGCAGCCAGCGAGGGGTAGGGCCAGCTCATCGGCTCTCATGACTGCAGGGCTAACTTTCCTGACTACCTCAGGTGGCAAGGGGCAAGGGTGCTGGGGCCAGGTCTCCCTCACCTCAGAGCACTCTCACCCATGCCCCTGCCACCAGGACCAGCTCTCCTGTGCTGTCCAGGTGAGGTGCAGGGCCCACTCTCCTGAGTGCTGCAGCTGGTGAGGGGCAGGGCTAGCTCTCCCATGCTCATGAGCCCAGTGCGCAGCTTTCCCGACTGGGGGCGGCAAGGGGATGGGGTAGGGGGTGGGGGAGGGATTACCTCTGCTCCCATGCCACTGCATGGAAGATGAGTGCTGGCGACAGCTCTCCCACATCCGTGACGTTGGGGCTGGTTCCACCATGCTGCCTGTGTGAGGCACAGGGCCTGCTCTCCCAAGTGCTGCCATACGGGGTCATCCAGTGAGGGGCAGGTCTGCCATGTGCTCTGCCCTGACTGATGTCTCTCTGCGCATTGCTTAGGGTAAAAAACTTTATTTTTAATTATGCATACATTGTGTGTGTGTGTGTGTGTGTGTGTGTGTGTGTGTGATGGTATGTACAAGCACTCTAAGAGGCCAGAGGATGGCACCAGATCTCCCAGAGCTGGAGTTTACAGTCAGCTGTGTGCTCTTGCTGTGGGTGTTAGGAACTGAAGTTGGTTCTCTGGAAAGCAACAGACACGTTCACCACCATTTCACTACCATTTGTCTTTCCATTTCCTTTTATCGCGGAAACACAATTTCTCTCAGATTCATCCTTTCTGGTGTTTTCTTTCAGATGCTGTCTTGAGTCGGGGAGAACTGTTTCTCATTCTTGAATGTGCTCACCCAGGCTCTGGAGATTCGGATGCTGGAGCTTGAGGTGGGGCTTTCTCACAAGTTCCTGGCAACTGTGATGCTTTTGTTCTGTGGGGCAGGGCAGCAGCTTGCAAAGTCAGACACCAAGAGGTGTTTCTATAGCAATACTCTAATAAAGCTTTTCCTTGGCAGGAAACCACCAAAAAGCTGACAAGCCTAAGGTAAAGCCCAAATCAAGTCATTTGCTGCCTTTTCTCTGAAATATCATTCTTTTATTAATTTGAAATAACTTTTTGACCTTGCTTTTTTTTATGACTCCCTTTTAATTATGCTATACTTTAAAAGTCCATTAAACTTTTTCCCCCCACTCTGAAGAAGTCTGTTTCAGTAGGGAGTGAGGCCAGCAGGCTGCTAGCTGCTACCCCACATGTAATTGAGAGGAGGAAAATGGAGGAACCTGGCCTGCTTATGCGTGGATGGTGGGGAGGCACAGCTGCTCCAAGTTTGTAAGAATAAGGTGGTGACCTTGTTCTGGAGCAAAGCCAGCTAAACTTCCTTGTTGGAATCAATATTAAAGCCTTGTCCCTTTGATCTGTCTGGACATTTCAGTACCAGACTCTGTGACTGCAATGTTGTGAGTTACCCAACCTCAGGTGTCCCCAGCCCCCAGCACTGTGCTCCCTGCCTTGTGCTTGTAAGCTGATCCTTGGAGTTTCCCAGCTCGGTCCACTCTGTGATCCCCAAATGGAAAGTTCAGCCTCTTCCATTTCTGTGGGGAACAGTAATCAGCTGGTTGTCTTAGATCATCTTCCTCGGATTTAGCCACTTGTGCCATACCTACTTTGTAAGAAAATCTAGGAGTGTTCCTTACTTTCTATACTCTGAAACAGTTCGCATGGAATTAGGGTTATTTGATGTTGGAGGTCATGTGAGGTCAACTGACTAGTTGATGCACAGATGAGATCACTTCTGCCTATGGAAATTAGTTGACATGAACTAATTATATTTAATGGATGAAATCTGACCAATTAAATTTGCTAGGAAATGACTGTCATGTCATCCCTATATTGTTTTATGTAGTTGTATAAAATTATCTCTCAAAATAGTCTGTAAAGCATCTTTACTGGTCATTTCTTTTGTGCATATTTAGGCAAGTTATCTCCAAGTAAATTAGTAAGCTATTCTCCCTAAAACAAAGAATTTTGACTTATTTTTCTATTTCCTCTAATAGTCCCTTTATTCCCTCCCCTTTTCTTTCCCCACTTCTCCCTTCCACCTTCCTTTCCTACTGCTTACCTTGTTCCTTTTCCCTAGGATTTTGGGTTGACATTATAGTTCCTGTATTTTTATACTTTCATTTCTATTGATATAGATGTTGATGGGTATGCATTTCATTTCCTTGTAAGTAAAAACAGACATTTATTTACATGACCCACATAGACAGACTGGCAACGTCTCTGAGTTCACCTGCCTTCCCTGAGCCTACTAGCCTTAGAGAGACTTGTGTCTTGTTGGAAGCTGGAGATTCTGGAGATAAGGCTGATGATAACTGAGGAAATCTCTGTGATACTGAGTTGGTTGCAGTTCAGTCAAACTTGACCCAACTCCACTGCTTCAGACAGTAGCTATTCAATCTCATCTTCACAGTGAACTCCACAAAGCCAGGCAGAAGTCTTTTCAGGGAGGATGGCCCCCTCCCCACGTCCTAGCCTGTGAGGGTCTCTGTTAGGTCAGGAAGGAAGGCTCTAGGCAAGTTTCAGTACTCCTCCTTATAGCACAGCAGTTTGTACACACAGAGAGAGGGTTCAGGCCACCTGGATAGGTCATCCCAGGCTACAGACATCTCACACCACTCTGTCAGGCTGAAATGCCCATGAGGTCAATGATCTGAAATGTAGATGGATGTGATCCCCGAGAAACTCAGCACCAGGATGATGCCATGCTCCAGATAAAATGCACACACAGCTCCAACTCAGTGAATCAGGCAATCTGGCCTGACTTTCAGCTATTACTCTCTGAGGTCCTGGCATTGCGGGAGGTGTGGCCCTTTCAGTGCTTCTCGGCATGTCAGATTTCACTGTAGTCAGAGCTTTGATTCCAGGATACATACATTCTTACCCATAGCAGCAGCACTGAGGAGCAGTGGTCAGTGCAGAGGCCTCCAAGACCTTGAGACAAAATCCTGATGATGATAATGACAAGGATGATGGTAGCAGCTGCTATGCTTCCCAGAGGCAAACCTGCTCTTGTAATTTATTTTTACTTTTATTTTTGTCATTTTTCTTTCTTGCACTTGCTTGTGGCTTACATTGATTTGGGGTTGGCATTTTAATTCCTTTTTTTTTTTTTTTTAGTTTTGTTCTTCCACTTACACTGATATACATGCTCATGGCTTTGATTTCCTATGAGCATAGCACTCTGACGTGTTGATTTTATGATCATTATTTTTATAGGTAATTTGAGCTGCCATATAGTGTTTCTCATTTTACCAGGTGCTTAGTAGGGAGTTTTCACATTTTCAGTTGGAAAAGGCACTTTTTCATTTTCCTTAGTACTTTCTACTTATATAGTCAGAGAATAATGTTTGGAATATTTCTGCTTTACAGATACTGAGACTTTATTTCTTTCATTTATTTATTTATTTATTTATTTATTTATTTTTCAAGACAGGATTTCTCTGTGTAGCCTTGGCTGCCCTGGACTCCCTTTGTATACCAGACTGGACTCAAACTCACAGAGATCTGCCTCTGCCTCCCAAGTGCTGGGATTGCAGACATGCACCATCGTGCCAGGCTGAGACTTTCTAGTTGATATAATGTAGAGTTAGTTTATATAACTATACTATAGTCATAAAATTTTTCTATCACATTTTAATTGTTTCTCTTTCTCTCTCTCTCTTTCTCTCTCTCTCTGCCACAATGCATGTGTACAGGAGTTGGTTCTTTCCCTCTGCCGTAGTGGACTTGGAAATCAAACTGACACTGTCAGACTTGGTAACAAGTATTTTGTTCTGTGAAGCATCCCTCCCACTACAAGGATGTATAAGTTTTTACGACACATTTACAGTATACTCACTGGCACTTCCTCATTGGTTGGGTAGTGTTTAATATCCTTTCTGAGTTTTCTTTGTTTGCCTTTCTCAGCCTGGTTCTGCTGTTCGAAGGAGCAAATTATTAGTGGGTTTCTGACCCACTAATTTCTTCTGGCATTTCCTGGAGTTTCTGTGGTGATTGCATTCCTGTTATTTAAAAACACCATTTCCAGGGGGAGATAGAAAGACCTGGAGGGAACAGGACTTCCACAAGGAGAGCAATAGAATAAAAAATCTGGGCACAGGGGTCTTTTCTGAGACTGATACTCCACCCAAGGACCATGTGTGGAGATAACCTAGAACCCCTGCAAAGACGTAGCCCATGGCAGCAAAGTCTCCAAGTGAATTCCCTAGTAATGGCAACAGGGACTGTCTCTGACATGAACTCAGTGGCTGGCTCTTTGATCACCTCCCCCTGAGTGGGGACCAGCCTTGCCAGGCCACAGAAGATGACAATGCAGCCATTCCTGATGAGATCTGATAGGCTAGGGTCAGAGGGAAGGGGAGGAGGATCTCCCTATCCTGTGTTTTGTTCTTCCACTTACACTGATATACATGCTCATGGCTTTGAATTTTCCTATGAGCATAGCACTCTGACGTGTTGATTTTATGATCATTATTTTTATAGGTAATTTGAGCTGCCATATAGTGTTTCTCATTTTACCAGGTGCTTAGTAGGGAGTTTTCACATTTTCCCAAGTCCCCCATGAGGGAGGGCCATGGGAAAAGAAGAAGGAAGTAGGGTAGGATTGGGAGGAGATGAGGGAGGGCACTACAGCTAAGATATAAAGTGAATAAACTGTAATTTATAAAAAAAATTAAATAAATTAAAAAGAAAATGAAAACACCATTTCTATCATTTGTTTTATATATATATACATATACATACATACATGTGTATATATATATATATATATAGTTTCTCTTAATGCCTCTTGACTTGATTTGCATCTAGTCCAATTTTAAAATTGTTGACCCTGCCACTTTAACCTGGGAGAATAAAGTCCACTAGTTCATTTTTATCATCCCTAAATTTGTTTTGAGTATATTTTAGCATGTCGTCTAGGGTTGGGTTTCTTTAGTAACCATGAAGCATGACAATTATGTTTGTATATTGATGAGCACAACATGGCTGACTGCCATGGTGTCCTTATCTTTGTTGGACACGTTCTCCTAGTTGCATTTTGCCGTGTTGTCTCTTTACTTGCTTTCTGAAGGGGCAGCATATTCAATTGTGCATGTGGGGGTGTTTGTAATATCTCTACTGATCACCTTTAAAGCCTCTGCTCCTTGCGTAGGCCTCTGCCGTCTAGTTTATCAGTTTTAAGTCATTGTGTCTATCACTATGTGCTATTTAGCGAAAATATTTCATTGTTTTCCTTTTGTTTTTTATATTACAATTTGTCAGTTGTGCCAGAATCATTTCAGCTTCATATTAGTTGTTCATCCTTTTCCCTTTAGTTTCATATCTACACTTACATATATATATATATATATATATATATATATATATATATATATAATGAATCATACATGTGTATGCATATAGCAACTACAGTGATTCATTGAAAATATATGTCTTTTATCGTTCAGCACTTGCTCTGAAATGTTTCCATCTCTGTCTGTACCTCGCTGAGAGCAAGCCCATGTGTCCTATACTCCAGGGCTATTGTACGACTCAAGCTGTCTTCTGTCTCCTTGAGTTTGTGGGCACAGGTGGCATCTGTGTGGTCTTCAGGGTTATGAAGTGCTTCATGAAGCATAGTAAAATACAGCTGCTCTTCCAAAGGTTCTGCGTTCAGTTCCCAGCAACCACACGGTTGCTCACAACCATCTCTAATAAGATCTGGTGCCCTCTTCTGGCGTGCAGGTGTACATGCAGGCAGAACACTGTATGCATAATAAACCTTAAAAAACAAAACAAACCAAAACAGTGCTTTTGGAAGGGGAGCTGATTTGTTTTCTGGTTCTGATTTTCTTTTGTTTCCCCCCCCCCTTTAAAAATTCTAGCTTGTTTTGTTTGTTTGTTTGTTCTTTTATTTTTCTTTCCCGCTGATGTTCACAACATGTGTGCATCCTGGGCCCAGTTGCTGGGCTCTTCTGCAGAAGCCTCAATCTTCCCCAGACTACAGGCTACAGCCTACTGTCAACAGCCTATTGCCTCCAGCCTACTGCCTCTGTTCCCAGCACTGGCCCTCCACTTCTCCTGGAGTGGATGCTCTGGGTCCCCGGGGACTCATCCCTCCTCTCAGAGTTTTTATCCTCTTCCATTTCCACATTTATTTATTTTACTTTTAACAACTTAGTTGGCAGATCCATAGTACTTATTTATCACATATTTGGTGCCTACATACAGCTGCAGTGATTAATTTAGAATAATTAACGTATCCATCACATAGAACATTGGTTATTTCTTTGTGGAAGAACATTTAAGATCTTTTCCTCTAGGTATTGTGAAATATAACTATAGCTACCTTAGAGTTCTGTATAATGCTGGAACTTAAGCGACTTTCCTAATGTGTTTTATTTGTGCATCCAATGGTAAATACTTAAGTTGCTCCACTATCTTGGTGATTATTCACAGTGCTAAAACAAACATTTGTGTGCATATCTGTCTTTCTCATACTGATTTCCTTTCCTGATGACCAGTGGTGGCATTGCTTAATTTTATGGAGTTTTTCTTGTTGTTGTTTTAAGGTTGAAGTCACTGAATTCTCTGTCTCCTGTTATTCTGTGAACACAGATTATTGTGTTCACTGCCTTTTTGGACCTGTATGAATTTTGGAGAATATGAGCAGAACTTTAATTTTTAGGCAGTCACCAACAGCCTGTGCCCTCAAAGGGTGACGGATTCCATACTGCTGTTTTAGTAGTGCTATAGAACACAGAGGACCCACCCTGTATGGCACGAATAGAAATGCTCACTGGCAGGGGCTATGGAGGATCCATTCTAATAGTCAGAATCCATGTATTTTTGTTTGTTTTGTTCTTGAAACAAGGTTTCTCTTTGTAGCCTTGGCTATCCTGGACTCACTTTGTAGACCAGGCTGCCCTCGATCTCACGGAGATCCACCTGCCTCTGCCTCCCTGAATGCTGGGATGACAGGCCTGCACCACTGTGCCTGGCTAATAGTTTGTTTTTTTGTCTGTTTTCCAGTCTAAATATTTTTAGTTGTTGACTCCATGGCCTATCCTGCCTGCCATTGACTATATATTATTGAACTTAAATAAATGAACTGCACTATTCATTTGGACAACATTCTAAAAATGATATAAATCTAATTTAATATAGAAAGTAATGTGGTAAAGATTTTTTTTTTTACCTAATAACATATGGTGTGAGGTTAAGTTTTTATTATAGTTAAAGAAAAGAATAAGGTATGTAATTATACTTTAATTAAAAAAAACCCACATATGTTAAGCTCTCTTCTTAAAGCCACGTGGAAGAATGTCATATAAGAAAAAGAAACACACTTGAAAAAAATCCAGAGGCTCATGCCAACGATTTGACGAAGCAAAGCTGGCAGAGTAAAGGGTGTATCTGATGAAAGGAGCCTTGCCAAATAGTTTTGTTGTTTACAGTAGATGCTTTACTCGTGCTTAATTGTGTAGCTATGCGATGGCACAAAAACAAAATAACTCAGAAAAGATGAGTCAGCATGACTTCTAGGAAATGCCACTTGCAGTGGCTGCCATCTTTTTATACAGCAACAGTTTTCGTGGCAACGGATTTGTTCCTTGTTTGTGCTTTCTAAGGGAAGCCACCAGCCACCAGAGTTTGGCTATGAGCCTCACCTGCTAAGCATTTTATACTAGTTAAACTCATTCACAGAACATCCTTTGGTGAATTGAATATTTTTGAATACATACATTGGCACACCATCTCATTTTCACATTAGTTCTACCATAGTCAAAAGCTATGTGTTTACTTACTAGCTATATCTGCGCTTCACTGATTTGGTGAGTTACCAAGAGTTTGGGCTAAGATCTAGGACCAAGACTAACTGCCTTTGACTCTCACATTGTCCACTCATTAGGGGTGGAACTCTTGGATAGATACTTGTCCAGCGGTTCCCCATTAGCATTGTTATGAAGTTTAAATGACCCCACACTTCCTCAGTGCACACCACAGTGCTGTGTGTCTCTATTCCTGTGTTAGAAGTTTCCAGTTAATTCCAGCATTCATGCCCGTTTCTTCATAAGAATGTGCCTAAATACCCACCACACGATGGACAGCAGAAAGGCCTGTCAGCTAACCAGGTTGGTGCTGCTCTATTCACCTCACAGACACAGGCTGTGTCTCTCAGGGGTCTTGGTATGACTGCACAGATTTTGTTTTTTTTATTCTCTGCCAACATTGAGGCTTTTTTTTTCCTTTTTTAACTTTATTCTTTATTAATTACACTTTATTCACTTTGTATCCCCCCCCCCGTGGTTCCCTCTCTCCTCCCATCCCAATCCCTCCCTTCCTCCCCTCTCTTCATGCATGCCCCTCTCCAAGTCCACTGATAGGGGAGGTCTTCTTTTCCTTCCTTCTGATCCTAGTCAATTAGTTCTCTTCAGGGTTGGCTGCATTGTCTTCTTCTGTGGCCTGGTAATGTTGCTTCCCCATCAGGAGGAGGTAATTAAAGAGCAGGCCAATCAGTTCATGTCAGAGGCAGTCCCTGGATACCCACTTGGATACTGAACTGCCATGGGCTATATCTGTGCAGGGGTCTTAGGTTATCTCCATGCATAGTCCTTGGTTGGAGTATCAGTCTCAGGAAAGACCCCTGTGCTCAGATTTTTTTGGTTCTGTTGCTCTCCTTGTGGAGTTCCTGTCCTCTCCAGATCTTACTGTTACTTCTTTCCTAAGATTCCCTGCGCTCTGCCCAAATGTTGCCCATAAGTCTCAGCATCCGCATTGATAGTCTGCATTGCAGAGCCTTTCAGAGGTCCTCTGTGTCAGGCTCCTGACTTGTTCCCTCTTTTCTCCTTCTTCTGATGTCCATACTCTTTGCCTTTCTGGATAGGGATTGAGCATTTTAGCAAGAGTCCTCCCTCCTGATTAGTTTCTTTAGGTGTACAGACTTTAGTAGGTTTATCCTATATTATATGTCTATATGAGTGAGTATATACCATGTGTGTCTTTCTGCTTCTGGGATAGCTCACTCAGGATGATCTTTTCCAGATCCTACCATTTACCTGCAAATTTCATGATTTCCTTGTGTTTTTTTTTTCTGAGTAATATTTCACTGTGTAGATGTACCACAATTTCTGTATCCATTCCTCCACTGAGGGGCATCTGGGCTGTTTCCAGCTTCTAGCTATTACAAATAAGGCTGCTACAAACATGGTTAAGCAAATGTCCTTATTGTGTACTTGAGCCTCTTTTGGGTATATGCCTAGGAGTGGTGTAGCTGGATCTTGAGGAAGTGCTATTCCTAGTCTGAGGAAGTGCCAGATAGCTTTCCAGAGTGGTTGTACAAGTTTACATTCCCACCAGCAGTGGAGGAGGGTTCCCCTTTCTCACAACCTCTCCAGCATGTGTTGTCACTTGAGTTTTTGATCTTAGCCATTCTGATGGGTGTAAGGTGAAATCTCAGGGTCATTTTGATTTGCATTTCCCTTATGACTAAGGACGTTGAACATTTCTTTAAGTGTTTCTCTGCCATTCGATATTCCTCTATTGAGAATTCTCTGTTTAGCTCTGTTCCCCATTTTTTAATTGGGTTACTTGATTTGTTGCTGTTTAACTTCTTGAGTTCTTTATATATACTGGATATTAGTCCTCTGTCAGATATAGGGTTAGTGAAGATCCTTTCCCAATCTGTAGGCTGTCATTTTGTTCTGACGACAGTGTCCTTTGCTTTACAGAAACTTTTCAGTTTCATGAGTTTCCATTTATTGATTGTTGCTCTTAGAGCCTGTGCTGTTGGTGTTCTGTTCAGGAAGTTGTCTCCTGTGCCAATGAGTTCAAAGACATAAAGTACCTTGGTGTGAACCTAACCAAGCAAGTCAAAGAGTTGTATGAAAAAAATTTCTAGTCTCTGAAGAAAGAATTAGAAGAAGATATCAGAAGATGGAAACATCTCCCATGCTCATGGCTTGGCAGGATTAATATAGTAAAAATGGCCATTTTACCAAAAGCAATCTATAGATTCAATGCAATTCCCATCAAATTACTAACACAATTCTTTACATATCTTGAAAGAAAAATTCTCACCTTCATATGGAACAACAAGAAACCCAGAATTGCTAAAACAATTCTCTACAGTAAAAGATCTTCAGGAGGTATCTCCATCCCTGATCTCAAGCTGTACTATAGAGCAACAATACTAAAAACTGCATGGTACTGGCATAGAAACAGACTGGTGGATCAATGGCATCTAATAGAAGACCCTGACATAAATCCACACACTTGTGGACACCTGAGTTTTTACAAAGATGCGAAAACCATTCAAAGGAAAAAAGACAGCATCTTCAGCAAATGGTGCTAGTCTAACTGATGTCTACCTGTAGAAAAATGCAAATAGATCCATACTTATCACCCTGCACAAAACTAAAGTCCAAGTGGATCAAAGACCTCAATATCAAACCAGGCACACTAAACTGCTTAGAAGAAAAAATGGGGAAGAGCCTTGAACATTGAGGCTTTTAGTGTGACCTCTATGTATAAATGCAAACAGGAAAACTCTATCTGGCTCGAGTCTCACAGTCCTGAAATGGATTTGTTTCCAGAATGTGACTAGGTGCTCAGGTTAGGCTGGTGAAATTCAATATTCTGTTGCTAAGGATCTAAGCCTATTCATGGCATCCTATTTTTAGAGTGCTCAAGAGTGAATCAGAGACCTATGATTAATTATTAATGATTATGAAATAACACTGTTGGGTGACAGAAAGTAGCAACTCTTAATACCAGCTGCTTTGAGGATTACGTTTAACAAACACATGAAAGCTTTTCTGAAGTTAGATCTACCTCTCCGAGCTCTGCTTCTTTTGAAATATTTTTTTCCCTGAGTGTCTTTTGTGCCATCCTCTCTCGGAGAGAAAAGACTGGGAATGACAAGCTCTGGAAAAATGACACTCACTGCTTCTTGTTTATTACCACGCAGACTAACTTTCCCAAATGCTTGACAGCCTGTCAGATTAAAAGAAAACTTTAAACCACCTGCCTTAACAGTATTATAATGATCTGTAATATAGATCATTCAGGCTCTGCTCTCTGAGTTAGGTCAATAAGAAAATTCAAGGGTAGGAAGATTAAGTACCAAGCTGTACATGGTTGGCACACACGTATAATCTCAGGTCTGGGGAGGGAGAGGAAGCAGGATCCTGAGTTTGAGGACAGCCTAGGCTACACAGTGAGGCTCTGTCCCTATTTGCCACTTTGTGTATTTTAAAGAGGACCATGGCTTTCCTCAGAAAGAGACAGCATGGCCCAAGGCAAAATAGAAAAGGACCTTTAAAGAATAGTTTTTTTTTCCTTTACTTCTGTAGTAAATGTAAGGAACAGGCTATGCATTTCAAGATCATCACCTACTGGTAGCCATTTCCACAAAATGCCTATTAGCCACAATGTTTGAAGAGTTTAAACAGAGTTCTGTAGAAAAGTGACTGTCTCAGCGCAATGCCTTTGCACAAGGCATGTCCCCGAGATTGCTTTTGCCTCCTGTTTTCTCTTTCACTATCAGGACATGCCCTATATATTATCAGGTGTGGGCAATATAAAACATAACCAGTTAGGATAACTGTAAAAACATGATGACTGCCATTCCAAGCTTTGCCCAAAGCAATGGGAGTTTCAAATAGGAGTTACTGTTTGGGAAGAGCTCAGTGGGACTTCCAGGGCTACCCTTTGCACAGAGCCAAAAGTGGAATGCAACAAGAAACTAAGACGCTAATCAAATCCTGATTGTAGACGCTGAGATCCTATGCCATGATGTAAGCAGCAGTTCAGAGAGCCTGCAATGTATGATCAAAGTTTAGCTGGGCAGGAAAGGAAAAGAAGAGGTGGGGCAGAGATCTAAGAACAGTTGCTGCTTTTCCCATACAGAGGACCTGAGTTCAGTTCCCACCACCCGCATTGGACAACTCAATAATTGACTATAATGCCAAATCCAAGGAATCCAATGCCCCCTCCTGGCCTCCACAGACACCCTCCAACACACACACACACACACCCTCACACATACTCACACATACACATAGAGGAAAACAAAAAAAAAAAAATGATCTCTAAACAGACGAAACAGGGTGCATTTCATAAATTTGCCCACAGTAAGGAAAAACTGAGACTCTTTCTTCCAAAAGGATCATTGCTTCATGGTTCTGCATCTCTCTGCTTGCCCACAGAATGGCTTTATGAAAACGTGTGGCGTCTCCCTATGCAAAGGTTACGATCACACATTCCCTGTGTCTGACACGATTTTGCTTTTTTACCCAATTGCCACCTTGTTCCTTCTCCATACATAGGTGCCGTTCCCTGTTTAGGCACAGCCTAAATAAAAACTCTTCTTCTCCATCAGCCTACCTGCCCTTTCTATCCACCCATTTTTCATGTCTCCCATTCTATAAATCTTCAATAAGCATCAACTTTTCCTCAAGAAGCTCCAATAGCTCATCAGCCCTGTGTTTCTAAAATGATCTGTCTGGTCAATGAATGTAAGGATGAGAGGAAAAGAGATGAAAAGTTATGTTTAGGTACTAAGGCAGAGAAAATGATGAGACTGCCCTTAACGACTGAACAGTCAGAATGGAAGAAAGTTTGCAGGCAGAAGAAAATCTGTTCTGAGATTATGGTGAGCTGTTCGAAGATCAACGCATTGTAAGTGAGATATCTGAATAACTACTGATAAATCTTTTGCAGAAGTGTAATTACAGAACTAGGAGATCACTTAAAAGCACCAAGGCACAGGGTAGAATAGAAAGAAAAAGAAAGAAAGAAAGAAAGAAAGAAAGAAAGAAAGAAAGAGAAAGAAGAAAGAAAGAAAGATTAGCTTATTTAAAGGGCACACTTAGAAAAATTCGCTCAAACAGAAAATTTTCTTTCACATTTTGTATGTTTTACAACTTTGAAGGAAAAGGAACTTCTTTCTTCAATATATATTTTGTTCCTGTGTACTAGGAAGAGGTCCTTGATGTCCGTAAAGTCGCAGCTGAAGGATGACAGCTTCGACACAGCTAACATGGAAGCACATGTGCACACAGTAAGGTTTAATCCTTGCCTGAGCAATTACTGCTCCCTAAATGTCCAACTTGGAACCTTAATTAGCCAATTAATTCTTGCTTCCTTGTCTTCGCCATTTCTAAAAATATTCTTGAGCTGTCTTCGGAGGTTGAAAAAAAACCGTTTATGTATCTGTAACGAGACATGAAAATATTATTTAGTAGAACCTCGTCTGCACGGTGATTGAGTCACAGCACAGGCCAAAGGCACCATCATCTCTCCATCTTCAATGGGTTTGCAGACAGGATTTTCTGTGGCGTTTATACTCCGTCTTTGCACAAGAGGGCAGCAGAGAGGCAGAGAAGGCCCCGAGAAGCAAGCAGATCAGAGCCGCCTAAAGCTTTAATTTTGGGCGTAGTGTTCTCAACAACACTACTCAAAAATTAAATCACACAGTGTCCCTTTAAAATAACCCCAGTTAGTCCATTTGCCTATTGTATTTCAAATCAGACCTACACGTAAGTCTGTGAGTGTGTTTCAATCCGGAGTTTGTCAGGCCTGTCTGCACTGCCCAGCTTGTTTCCTGATTTTCCTTTGGAGGTCACAGTTCGATGAGTGATCACTCAGGAGTCACCCTATTACATTTCCTAGCTCCTTAAAGACTTATTCTGAGCATAGTCCTAGTACCGATGCTTCCTTTTGATCCGTAGGAGAGAATCAAGCTTTCATTATATACAGTTTAAACAAAAGATCCCTGGAATGACATTCCATTTTTATTTATTTATTTTTTTGGGGGCTATATCTTAGGATGCAATAAAAAAAATACTGAGTTCATTTGAATATCGTGAACAAAGTGTATTAGGAGGCTGCAAAGGCTGGAGGTTCTGCCTGTCTAAGGCTGCAGGCTTCCTGTCTCTTGAGGGGCCTTTGTTCTCTCCTCCCGAAGTCTTCTCCCCGTCAGCCTCCAGCTCACTTTTCAGCCACGCCTACTCTCTTGCCTGAGGAATATCCCAAGCTGCTCTGAGCTCTGCGTGGAGGGAGCACCTCCAAACAGGCTTCCCCGGTGCCTGCTGGTTCTCTTATTTACTCCTCTGGTGCCCTACAGGCTTCCATCGAAACTATGTTCTCCATTTTTATCTCCAGCACCTAGTACTACCTACTCAACGAAAGACCCACAGTGAAACAAAATGAATCAGCGCTGAGAGTCTTTATCAAAGTGAAAAGATTAAGAACAGGTTGTTTGTTTGTTTGTTTCAAACCCGGGAAGAGGTCAAGGATTTGTTACCCTGCCTGTTTTGGAGTGGGGTGAGGTTTAACATCTGAGGTCGCATTATAGATGATCTCCCAGGAAACGTCGGAGACTTGGGTAAAACCGGTCGGCCTTGGATCTGTGGTTTGTGTGCAGATGGGTGGGGTCAGCAATGGGACTCAGTACTGATGCGAGCCAGGGGCTTGAAATACATGAAAGCAGGTTGAAACTGCTTTCTATGGTGCTGGCCACAGAGGGCATGAGCACAGCACATCTGTTGAAAAACTAACGGAACCTAGACCTTACAGGGATCTTAGCAGAACTCGTCAGTCGAAGCTTTCTGGTTGTTAAGGTGATTCTCACAAGGACATCTGTGTGTGCTGGAGGTCATTGCGGCAGGCAGCACGGTGGGGAGAGGGGGAGCTGTTTCTAGAGAAGACTCAGCTTGCTGCTAGCCTTCTTAGCATCTTGTTGCTAGGCAACGGCTCCTCTGCGAAAGCTCATCGCTCTCTTTAAAGATGGAGTGAGGTCTTGCCGAGGGAAATATAGTTTGTATAAAATTGAACCATATGCAAACACGATTTAGTTCCACTCCTCAAAACTGCTTTCTCCTACAAGGAAGACAGATAATTTCTACTTAAAACCTGTCACTTAGCAACCATGTACCATAACCCCCCCTTCTCTACAAAGCAATATACTTCCTTTTTAATCTTATTGATTTATTTTTACCTCCCCACCCATATGCCTTTCCAAGTTGATTGAATGAGATTGAGGAGGGCATTGTTTGTGATAGTATTTCCCTAGACTGCTGAATTAATTTCCATTTGAAAAATTACATAGGATTTGCAGCTTCCAGCCAGCACCTAGCCTGTGTGCTCTAAGGGCATGTTACATAATGGAAAAAAAAAAAAAAAGAAGAAGAAGCAATGAGTTGTCAACGTGGAAGGGTAACATGTAAAGAATGTGATTTTAAAAAACAAATTGTAGACTACTTTTACTACTTGTGTGTGTCTGTGAAATCTAGACAGGATGTGCCAGACTTTAAAGCAGCGCGCACTAGTTATCCATTGATTTTGGAATTATTGACTACCTTTAGACTTTGAGAGCTTTGGGCATTACAATTTTGCCATTTTAAATTGTTGGCCAGTTCAGGGCCAGATTTCCCATTTGCATTGATTTTTTTGGTCTTGTCACAGACTTTTGGGAAGGAAATGACCAAATTAACACAGCTGCTTTCTTTTTCTCTCTTTTCTTTTTTTTTTTTAATTCTAAAAGACCAGAATCATAAATAGTGCATCTTGAAATTATTTTTCTAAGAAGCTTTAAAATCTCTAGCAATTATTATATTTTATGATTTATATTGGCAAACCTTGTGCTCATTACAAGGCTTTTTTTTTTTTAGTTTTAGATTTGACTCTGCAAATCTGGCACATGATTGACAGTCAACACCAATCATTTTATCAGAAACCTCTGACGCTCTGAATGCTTGCGTAAATGTAGTGATGTTAAAAGGGTGTTCCTTTTGAAAAGATTCCTAAGGGAATGTGATGCAGGGTAGAAAGGAGAAGAATGGGGTTGGATAGGTTTAAGCTGGGAGACAGGGATACAGGAGAGGCGGGGGAGGAAGTCAACCAAAATTAACAATCTATGATATAAAAAAATAAGAAAATCTGACAATGGGTGAGCTAATAAAATGCCCAGTTTTAACAGAGGTATCCTGTGTACTAGATAAATCTACTCGCATGTGCTGTCGGTTATTATAAAATAATCCCAAATGCCAGGAGTGGGTTACCTCTCTATAACTTGAGATCTCTGAGACCCTATAGGCTAATGATAGCGCTGTTGGTTGTTCATCAAAACTAGTTAGTAAGGCCATACTGTTAAATCAGAAAGGCACTACAGCTTCCTGCCTGCTGGCTAGGCCTCGTGGTGCCAGGAGGTGCTAGGCAGGAGGCTGAGAGAAATTGTCATCAATAGTCTTATTCAACCACATGGGTACTGATTGCTTCAGCAGGATGTGCCCACTGTTGTAGCAATGCTTGGTGTGCTATGAAGGTAGCCAAATTATTTGGGGTTGGCTTTGATGCTTACTTTACAGGAGGGAATTCACACCTGCTACTGTCTACCTGGTCAAAAGCCTATGGCTGGAAACATTGTGTAAGCTGTAGGGGAAGCTATTTTTGTTGTTTTGCTAAAAAGATGTAATGTGCTAGAAAACTTACCTTCTAGATAACAGTGTCCTTTGCCATGGATCAGTGATGTTGTTGGCTTTGGTCAGAGAAGCTTCTCTTTACTGTGGCCAGCAGTAACTGCATAGACTCTGATAAAAGTGCTGAGACTCAGTGATTCTGGGATGTGCAACCATAAATGGGACATGTGTATCACTCTCTCCAAGGCCCAGGGACTTGGTGAAAAAAAAGGAGGAAAAAGAACCTAACAGTTGGAGAAAGGAAGGGAGAGTGTATCTCATATAGAGTATAGAATGGTGACTTCAGGGTGTACTGTGGCTGTTGTACTCTTGGACTCAGAGAACAAGATTACCTGCACAAGACTGTGTTACTTGGCATCCCATCCTTGCATGGAAGGTGCTCACAGAGCCTCCCACTACTCTCTGAGGTTTTGTATGCACTTACTGGCTGATAGAAGAAAGAGAGACATTTTTTTTTCTGCAGTGTTGTAGCCACTGGTTAGTTGTTCATGTTTGCGTAAACAAGCCTTCATCCTTGTTCCTATAATCAGCCCCAATGAAAATCACAGGTCCTTTAAAAGAATAACTATAGAAGAGGAGATAATTGGGAAGAGGAGATCAGGAGCAAGAAGGGTAATGGGATAGGTCATGGTCAATACATATTATCTACATGTATGGAAATGTCACAATGAATCCCATTATGCATAACTGATATTTGCTAATAAAATTATTTTTTTAATAAAAGATTTCCTGAACCATTTAGTTTTTGGACTTCTCTTCTCTTTAGCTTTCATGAGTTGCTTTCCTTCTCTATTGTGCTGGTTGGGTAGCAACAGAATTCTAACTTGAGTCACCTTAGAGCAAAAGTGGGGGTTTGTCCAGAGTACTGAGATAACCCTCACTAGGGCTAAGAGCATCAGTTCTCAACCTGTGGGTCATATATCAGATACCCTGCATAGCAGTTATTAACATTAATATCTATAACAGTACCAAAATTGCAGTTATGAAGTACCAATAAAATAATTTTATGGTTGGGGGAGGTTCACCACAACCTGAGGAACTGTGTTAAAGGTCGCAGCATTAGGAAGGAAGAACTGACCTCGGGTGTCATGAGATGCTCTTGTTAGGCATTCGTGATGGTCCCTCTTCTAAAACTGTCACTCTTCTGGATTGTTGTGACATGATCTCAGGGTCTTCTGTGTGCTCAGTACATGCTTCAACACTGACCTCTTCAGCCCCATCCATTTGCTTCACCCAGAACTTCCAATAGCCCCCTCAATCATATCTTTCTAATTTACATAGGTGGAAAGGCCTCTCATCTTCCATGTTGCTGTGCTAGGAAAGGCAGTCTGGAATAACTTATCTACTAGAGTAGCAAATTGCAAGGCCATGAGAGCAGGAGGATGAAAAGAAAGGATATCTGTGAATGTCCAAAAAGGAAGAGTGAAGGAAAAAAGAACGAAAGTGTTACTGAGTGAAAGAAGCAAAGTAAGTGATGAATAGAATAAAATGGCCCATTGCCCCATCGCTTGCCAAGACCTTTGACAAAAACAAAAAGAAGGAAAAGAAAGAATCAATAATAATTGAGGACCTCTGGAATATAAAGAAGGAATCTACCTTCCATGGTGGCCACAGAGCAAATACACTTATTTTTCAGTACAATTTGTACCTGGTTCTCTAGGATCATACAAAAGAGTGAACCAGCTTTTCTAGGAATATGAAGATATAATGAATCAGGTGACATGTGGCTGGGTTTGTAAGGAAGCATGTAGTGTGTTCTGTGATACAGTGCTGGCACCAAATATTGAATAACACAGCATCAACCATGGGATTGTTCTATCTAGGTGGACAGCTCCTTGACTATGGTGAATCTTAGGATGTCAGAAAGACAGTGTGGGTCAGTTAAAGGATAGATTAAAAAAAAAAAAAAAGAAGGATAGATTCTGGGCCTTGCTGGGAGACACTGGGAAAGACACATATGAGGGCTGTCGTAAAGGTACTTTGGGCAGTGACAATCAGTTTCAATTCATGGTGTTTGTGAAAAAGTATTTGAGGAACTTTAACTCAAACATTAAAATCTAGCTGAGCACTTGTGTTGGAAACAACACCATTCTGGGTCGAGAATTAGCCTGGAAACTGGAAATGTTCTGGAACTTTTGGTGCTACCTGCATTTCATAAATTTCTGGGATCACCTGGGAAGGGTGAAGGTCTAAACACTGGAGAAATTATCAGCATAATGCTCTTACTGTTTTTAAGACATTTAAAAATATGGTGAGAAATTAATGGGGTTTTAGCATAGTTTTTTTTTTTTTAATTTGGAAATTTCACATAATGCACCCCAATCACATTTACTTCCCAGTCCTTCCAGGTCCACCTCTGACCTCTGTGACCTCCCCCATGACAAAAGAAGAAAGAGAAGGAGGAGAAAGAAGAGGAGGAGGAGGAGGGAGGAGGAGGAAGGAGGAGGAGGAAGAAGGAGAAGGGAGGAGGAGGAGGAAGGAGGAGGAGGAAGAAGGAGAAGGGAGGAGGAGGAGGAAGGAGGAGGAGGAGGAGAAGAAGAATATAACAGAAGGAGGAGGAGAAGAAGAAGAAGAAGAAGAAGAAGAAGAAGAAGAAGAAGAAGAAGAAGAAGAAGAAGAAGAAGAAGAAGAAGAAGAAAACAAGTCCAACTTGTGCTGCTCTGCCCATATGCTCACTAGAGCATGGTTAAACTCTCCAAACTCTCAGTGGCCAGTCCATTAAAAAACAAAACAAAACACGAGTCCTTCCTGACCCCCACCAGAAGCCATCAACTGAGAAGAGCCATCCTTCAGCCTCCCTATCACAAATTTCAAATTTTTAAGATTTCTCTTCAAGGGCTTCTTGTCTCTCTCTGTTTCATTTTCTTTTCTTTTTAAATTTGGCTGTAGAAATTAATTGTTATACAGAAAAGAATGATGGCTCCGGGAAGACTTTAATAGTACAGAGGTCCTAGCCAGAATATCCCATCTATGTGGTACAGGTGTTTGTTGTATTGCTCAGACCACAGCATTTGTTGAAATTAATTGTGGGACCCCTTCCTTCAGGTCTGAACTATCAGGGGAGCAGGAATCTCTCTCTATAGATTAGTACTTGTTTTGACAGAGAGTGCAGGCAGAGGTTTTTGGGTGGTAATATAAAAACATAAATTTAATTATTATTCGAGTATGATGTAGGCCCAAGATTGCATGCTAGTTGACATTGAGATGGTGGTTTATTCCTCACAGTTCCCACAAGGGGAGAGTGGAGGGCCAGTGAGGAAGATGAAAATGAAGAAAGTAACTTTCTTTGTTCTCTGGGAAAGAACAGGTAGCACAGGGCGAGCAGGCTTAGGAACGGCAGTGTGGGCACGTGGAGGAGTACCAAAGGATAAAGGCCCATCTAAAGGGGGGAAGGGGGTGTGGGATGGTTAACTGAAGCTATGCAAGGCTTGTGTCTGGTGAGCCAATTGCTCTTCTGGGGTCTGCAAGATCTCTGATGTCCAATTATAGGAAATGCAGAAAATTAAGAAGCCGTGATTCATCCAAAATTCATTACCTCTTGCCAACATTTTGTGCAATATATATGGACAGTACAGAAGTTGCTACATAAAATAAAGGCAAAAAAAAAAAAAAACAAAATTCAGACAGAGTCTAGCTAACAGGCATTGAAAATATTGAAAATGATGCTTGTAAAATTACGATGGCAATTCTGCAAACTGTAAAACATCTTCCCTTTTATTGACTAGTAGAAAAAAAATGGCCCTGATTAGCTGATAAAAAGAACCACTTAAGCACAAAATATTACACCCAACTCTTGCTAAGGCACCAGCTGTTTCATGATATGAATGATATCTATTATGCCAGAATTGAAGTGTATAATTCAAAATAGCAGCACATGATTCAAAAATGTGATGAACGCACCTTGGGGTTTTCCTGGAGGTTCTTTTTTTTCCCAAGGATGTTATACTGAGGTGAGTTTAAAAGTGAGCTATTATTTCTTAAGTAGCAACCAGCTGGGCGACATAAAGAGTGTCATGCAGAATGAGGAGGCTTTCTGAAGGTCACGAATCTATATCAGTTGTCCATTTCCTCTCCATGGACTTTAAAACATAGTAATACAAAAGGCAAATGGAAGATGTAAATTTTCATACGTTATATATTCATAATTAAAGTATAAAGTGTGAATATTGGAACGGCCACATTAGTAGAATGAGAACTTTTTATTGTTGGTATCTAATTCCTAATTTACATAAGTTACCTTCTTCAATGACTTTATTTTTCATTTTGATATTACTTTTCTTTTTCAGTTCTTCTAAATAATACATAATACCACTTATCAACTAGGGATTTTGTTTGAGAAATGCTGGAAATGAATAAGCTTTTGAACTAAAGATGGTAACAATGTCTATGCTGCTTAAAATTCATTTATTCAGTCTCTTGGGCTGTTTAGTGTCATACTATACACATAAAACATGTCAATTTTCTCAAGTGTAGCCAGAAAAATCCTGGACTTATGATGTTCATAATAATTTCATTTACAATAGACCTGCAGTAAGTATATTACAAAAGACATTTGACTTGTCGTTCTGCTTATTCCTACGAAAGATCAGAGCTCTGCCGATCTCAGTACACCTGCGGGCCTTTCTGGTACCTGTTTTCTTCTTTATACCAATCAATGTAATTAAGAGAGAAGATCATTAAAGTCTTTTTCATGGATTTATGTCACGGTATTGGTTGAGGTATTGACAAAGCATTTAATTGAAATTTAATGTTCCTGAAATCAAAAGCTGGAGACAATGTTATCCCTTGTCTTCGTGGGCAGATCTCCAAATGTGGATGGATCTGGGAAATACTTTAAACAATGCACCATGGGCTTCAGAGTTGCATGTTTGTTTGTGATTCTCTGGGGGAGTTCCCGTGAAAAGATCTTTAGAATGACAGAGCTGCAGATGCAGGCAAATTCCAAGGAAGTCCCATATTTTAGAGGTAGTATTTAGACTGAACTGCAGAGATTGCCAAGTACATAACAGTACTTTGTAGCACCGAACCTCCAATTATGACAACCTAGGGGTCGATTTGTTTTGAATCCAAATATGTCACATTGCAAATGCGAATGCTTGATGTGTGGTGGCAGAAATGGAAATGCCAGCACATCTCCTGGTAATGCAAATACAGACTGTGACCGCCTGCATAGACTGGCCTTGTTCAGAGGGCTTTGATTCTGTTTGATTAACGTAACAGTGATGGGGGAAATATGCTTTAATCCAGAGGGCATTTCGATTTGACTGTCCTATTAAAAATGCCAGGGGAACCAAATGCTGTTGCTAAGATTTTCAGATAACCCAATTACATTTGAGGTGACTCAGCAGAGGTGCCAAAACCAAACACAGGTCTGAAATGGATGACAAGAAGCCTGCAAGAGCCCTCAAAGTGCTGGGTGAATATTTGGAGCTATTTGGGCTGATATGTAAATGATCTTACCCAGTGAGTTCAGAGAGCCACTGTGCAGCAACAACATAGATCAAAAGCAATCTTAGTTGTTATTCTATTGAACTTGAAAGACATCAAAAATCATGAAGTGAAGTGGAAAGTATTTCGTATTCAATTTCCTTTAGCAATGTCAGCCGTGTAGCCCTGGTTGAGTTTGCAGATTCTTGCTTAAATGGTCTCCAACCAGTTTTCACTGCAGCCTTTGCTAGCTTCTCTGTTCATATGAGCAGATGAAGTAAGAGGAATTGTCACAATAGGAGGCTGCCATTAAACCTAGTGCTAAAATCTGAGAGGAATTATCATTACTTCAAAGAACCACAGGAACGGCTTCTCAGTGTAGCGAACAGACTCCTAACATTGTGCTGTTTTATGTATTTGAAAGGAGTAGGAAACTGGTTTTGTTTCTGTCTCACGTCTCCTCGTCACCCTTGCCCTGCAGACATGAACAATTCAAAGACTGAACGAGCAGGCGTGTGAGGCAAACTGACGTGTTGTTTTGACATCTTTTCCTTAACGCCCACTGCAGAGTGGGCATATGTACACACACACACACACACACACACACACACACACACACACACACGACAGAGAGAGACAAAGAGAAGAGAGAGAAAGAGCTAGCGGTGCAGAGAGAGGAGAGAGTACAGAAGTTGTAGCACTTGGAAGAATATCAGCTAGAGCAAGGGTGGTGGTCTACGTATTGGAAGTCGCAAACTGAAAACCGTGGCATTCACAGGTCAAGCACATAGAGATTCCCAGAATTGAGGGTGTTTGGTTTTGTTTATTTTGTTTTGTTTTGGTGTGTGTGTGTGTGCGCGCGTGTGTCTATGCCTTCCATTGTTCTCAGCTCCAGCATTAAAAAAAATTATATATATATATATATATATATATATGTACTGGAGAACCATTGAAAAGGTGTAGTGTAAGGTTGCACTTCAGTGCAGAGGAACTTTGTGGGTTAAATTCTATTTACTTAGATTTACTTAGAGTGGAGCTGAGAGCTTGCTTATTAACAACAGCACTGTAGATCATGGTGATTGCCTCAGGGCAAGAGGGAACTGTGATTTGTTTATTTACAAAGTGTCTGCTATCAACAAGACACAGCCTTGATAGGAATCCATCATGGTGACTATGAAAAAATGAAGGGAGGTAGTCCTAAGAATCCTATTTTACAAAAAAAAAAAAAAAAGGCATTTGATATAATGGCCAAGGATTGTATTTTAGAAAGAACAGGGTTTCTCCTGGATAGCTGCTGGACTGACAATAGGGTAAAATAAAACAGGAAATTCACAGAATAAAAGGGGATTATAGGGAATGAAAATTTTCTACATGAGAACTCACATGGAAAACAGAGAAAGATTTGCTACTACTAAAGTAGAATGTATAATATGAATAATGAGTAGCTTTCTTAGACTACAAAGCAGAAGGCCCACCAATAAAATAGGTGCAGAGAAAGATAATAGCTATGAGATTTCAGAAAGAGAAAGTCAATCTCAAAATTGCATACTCTGAGGAAGAGACAAGAATATTGTCCAGAGCCCCAATCCCCAGATATGCTTGATGAAAAATGTTCTGGGCTAAGGGATGCTGGAGAGGCTCCCAAATAAGTCAGGTCATTTCCATCGCTACTGTTTAGCCACCATGGTAAAACTCTGTTGCTAAAGAATCTACACATGTTGTATGCAGCACATAGAGAAATCAAGCTGGAAAAGAGCGGAAAGCTTTCAAAGACTGGAAGGTACCCTGAAATCCATGGCTTTGCTCAGTTGAGAACCCTGGGAGTCACAATATCAACCTATCAGACTGCTTTCCAATTGGATTTAAGGCCTGTTCTACAGGAGAAATCCATGTTTGGTCAAAAGGCTAGGAACATTGTCACGGACACTCCAGAGGAACCTGATACTGTTACTTTGCTTTGCTAAAGGTACATGGTATCAAATTACCTTCCAAATATGTCTGTTAAAACCTGTGTGTTAGTGCTGATCTCTGCTTTGGTCAGAGAAGCATCTGTTTGCAGCTGGCGATGGTCAATGCAGAGATTCATAACTGGTCCGGATGCTGTAGAGTAAGTGACTGCTCAGTGTTCAGCCGTAAGTGGGATATATCATATCCATTTCCTTCAAGGCTCAGGAAACATCATGAAAAGAGCAGGTAGAAAGAGTGTAAGAGCCCGAAGACAGAGGGAGTGCTATGAGGGGCAGTCTTGTGCATGTGGTGTGGTTAGAATACCCATGAACCCATGGCTACCTGCACAAGATAAAGCTGATCAACTTTTCATCGTGGATAAGAAGGTGACTTGTACATCCTGACCAGCTCTGAGAAGTTTTAGGCTGTTGGCTGTTGCTGGTAGACTGAAAATCATATTCCTTACTGGTGTAGGCACTGTTAGAAAGCTGTGCTTGCTCAAGAAAGTACCCTTTGTCCATGCAAACCCTTACAACTCTAAGTAAATGCAATGGGCTACATTTGTTATTTCTATGGAATTTGAAGCATTCAGCGGCATCTTCTGTGGAAGGGCTCCCTTAGCAACAAAGGTTTTGAAGCAGTCTGCCTTTGTTAAATCTGTTTGCTGAGCATTTGTTTCCATGAGAGAGATGCCTCATTTGGCTGTGCTTTGGTTTGTTGATACATAAAAAGAGAAAAATGGTAGTACTTTTCTCAAAAGATAAGGGTTCTAAAAGCAAATACATACAGTTCTTTGCTATTGTTCTTTCCAGACTCTGAAATGACAAAGTATGTGATATATCGTTAATGTGTGTAAATCAAAGAAAAGAATAAGACAACTGAAACTTCTCTCGTGTAAACAGAAAACAGTCAACTCTTTAAGAATACAGACAAGATGGGTTGCATTCTCTGTCACCTTTCCTATAGGGTGAATTTGGAAAAGTTACCGAATCTCTTTTACATTATAAAATGAGGATAAACACAATATTTCATACACAAGTAGGATGATCCCCTGTCCTGTTTTATCCTATACGTTTAAAGTTTTCATGTTGAAATTCCTATGCCTCAACAACTCCCCAGCCAGAGACTGATAATCATCCCTGGTTATCCTGTAACAGAGTTCAGAACAGCAAACAAGTACCTAACATATGACCCCCAAACGGGTGTTTTAATGAATGCATTGTTTATATTTTGGTGATAATCCTATAAAAAAGCAGTATGTAAACTTAAAAGACAATTCAGCTTTGATAATCACATATTGAAAGAACCGCTGATGGCTCTTGTCCACTTTATTGGGAAGGACAGTTTTGTGCATCTCCTCTCCTAAGAGAAATCGGGCAACAATGCACAGTGTCAGGAAACCTTTAAATTTAAACCATTCTATGGCTCACTTATTTTTTAAGTTGTTAGAACTTAACCATGATCATAACTTATCCCAACCTTGAGAATCACTTTGAACATCTGATCACTCTTTATTAGACAGTAATGGTTACCCAAGTGAGTATTAAGATCAACATGAAATACAGAACCATGCCAATCAAAACGTAGTGCTTTCAGATGCTTGTGTCAGTTATCTGTACCCTCCACGGCTATGACCAGGTCATGAGATATTTGCTGTGGAATCTTAATCAGAAACTTGCCCGACTCTTCCCGAGTCATTGCTAAATATTAAGCATCAGAATTTTGATTCATGGACTCATTGCTGATTATGCAGTTAATAATGATTTTGCTAGAAAAGGGGATTAATAAAATGTTACCCTTTAAAATGCTTTTAATGCTTAATCCAGGTTTGAACATGAGAAGAAAATAGGCTTTTTACTTGAAAAAAAAATCTTATTCCCTCTAATTACATCCATTTAATGAAAACAGAAAACCTACTTCAAGGTAGATGGCATTTCCTACATATTTGTGGACTATATTGCATTTTCTGTGATAACATAAAATCTGGTTTCTGATTGTTTCGGTTTATTTTAGATGAAAGATACAGGAGACAGACAATCTGGCTCTGGGTAGCAAGTTCCATCTGGAATGCCAACGCTAATTGATTATTAGTGGCTGAGGGATGGTTTTACCTAGGACAGCTGTGAGCTATGGAGCAGTTCTCTAGGAAGGATCAAGTGCAGGTGTCAGTAAGAGCCATGGGAAGAGTGGGCGCCTCTGAAGGCTCTAACCTCTCATTAAGAGCCAGGCCCACAAGAGTGAGAGAGGCACAGTCATTATTTCCTCAGACTGTCTGGAGCTTCAGGCAGCACTTCAGACAAAAACAGCTCATTCGGGTCTCAGCCTAGAGGAACTGAATTCTGAAAAGCTTGTTGGAACCCTGGTCTATAAGCTCACAGGTGCCATTCTTGGGGGAGGCACTTTGCCTGGGCATCCTGTCAGTACTATGCATTTGTTGAGTGTGGAATGACGGTTTTAGGGAAGGTCAATTTTAAAAATCAGAAATCTCATAAAGTAACATAATCAGTTATAAAAGAGAACATGAAAATATTCAAAATTAAGTCTTAATCAGTATATTAGTAGAGGCAGGTTATATTTGAATCATCTTGCTAAAGGACAGTATTTGAAACATGGTCTAGAAGGGACTTGTCCAGCTCAGTCTCATCATCTCGTAAGCAGATGGAGATGGAGACACAGCTGATCTGGAATGCATTCTACTCCATTTGGGAACAGAGTTCCACCTCAGCTCTGAAACAGAAACAAACAAACAAAAACAGCAACTATGGCAACAAAACCCAAATCGATAAAAAGTCTAAAGAAGAAGAGTGAAGTTCAAGGTTTGAGAGTGTGTACACAACATGACGGCATGCAGATTTAGGACCTGCCGTTTCTACCAAGCTCTTTCTGTGCTGTGGTTAGAGCAGTTCCTCCATCTCAGAAGTCTACTAAGATAAAGAAGAAGTATTTATTTTCTTTTGCCTTTTGTGTAGGCAACTTTTCTTTGTTTCTTCTTTCTTTTTCTTTTTTTCCTTTCTTTTTATTTTATTTTTTTGAGGGGGCTTTTTGATTGTTTGTTTTTTGTTTTTTTTTGTTGTTGTTTTGTTTGTTTGGTTGGTTTTGGTTCGTTGGTTTTGGTCTTTCAAAACCAGTGGGTTTTTTTTTGGTGTAATAGCCCTAGATGTTCTGGAACTTGCTCTAAAGACCAGGCTGCTCTTGAACTCAGAGACCTACCTGCCTCTTCCTCCTGTGTTCTGGGATTAAAGGTGTGTGCTACCACCTCCTGGGTTGTGTAGAGAAATTTTCTAAAACTGTTTCGGGTAGACACTTCCCTATTGACTTCAAAGAACATTACAACACCCTGTTGTTACTATCATTTCTATTTGAAAATAATAGTTTTCATCCTTTCTTGCTTCTGTTTTGTTCCCCCCCCCTTGAAGTTCTATATTTGATTCAGAAATTGTGACATCATGCCTCAGGAAAACAATGTAAGCAAGGGAAGGTTTGTTTGGGTTAATAGATTCAGACCTTTCAGCTCTTTGGTTGGATCCACTGTTTATAATTCTGTGGGAAGGCAGGAACATCATGGTAGAAAAGTGTGGTATATGAAAGATGCTGTGTTCATGAAAGCCAGGAAGCAGTGAGAGTGAGAGACTGCAAATAAGCCAAAGCCTTCAAGGGGAGACCTGTGTGGCCTACTTTCTTTAACTAGACTCACTTCCTGGATTCCAACACCTACTAGTGCCGTTGATTTATGAATCATCAATTAATTACATTAGACAATTCATAGTCTGAGAACTTCCCCAAAGCATTACCTTTTAAAACTAAGCATTACATTGGGGGATAAGCCCTTAGCACATGAATTTGCTGTTTTTAATTAGTTCTCTGTGTGTGTCTGTGTGTGTGTGTGTGTGTGTGTGTGTTTGTGTGTTTGTGTGTTTGTGTGTGCGTGTGTGCGCACGCACGTATGTGTGTGTTTAGGTATGTAGGGTGTAGGGTGGTTCTCAGTGAGTGTTTAGACACACCTGTATTATGTTTCTCATGGAAAGTATGAAGGATAGAGAAATGTAATATTTATTTAGTGAGAATTATGGAAATTAACTGATTTAGAGTCAGTAAACATTGCCAGAACAAGTACCTTAAAGTATATTTAATATGTTAGTAACTTGGTAAGTCAATCTGAGAAATTAATCTGTATTTTTTTTCAAAGGATGTTTAAGAATAAAAAGCAGATTTTACAGATGGAGAATGACTGACCAGGCAAAAATATGGGTCTTAAAGCTTCAGTGACTGCCTGAGAATTCAGGGTAGAACACTTTCATTTGAATTTCAACAGAGTACATTAACTGGAAGATACTTCAGGATAGCGAGGTGATTCGGTGGGTAAAGGTAACTGCTTACAAGCCCAATAACTTGAAATTGATCACAGATCCACACATGGAAGCAGGGAATCATTTTTGCAAGCTGTTCTCTGACTTTCACACATGAGCTGAGGCTCTCAAACCCTTCCTGGAAAATGAAATAATGTACTAAAACCCATACCAAGAGAAAAGAAAGTTACTATGTGATCAGGTCATATAATTTTCATTTCCATAATTAACTATTCTAGATGCCTTTACCTTGAAACTGCAGAGGAGACACTGATGGGTGTTGAGGTTAATATTGGATTCTGTATATTTCTATTTTTGGTTTTTGGACAAAATGCTCTGTTTCCAGAGGCTGGGCTGCCCATCTTCCCATCAATAGCGTACAGCTTTGTGCTTTTACATGAGTTTTCTACCTTGGACCGTTACTAATGACAAAGTCTCTGTCTTTTAGCTGATGTATCTTTTGCATTTCTCCAAAATGTGTGTAACACTGAAGCTCCTAGAAGCACGATTAAGTTAATAGTGGCATAATAACAGAGATACTAACAGATAGAAGGACATGAAGGATTTCAAAGTTAGTGGCCTTACCTGGGTTGCTACATCTAAACTTCCAATTCTGCACTTAGAGAAGAACTCAGACAGAATTATAGGGGGTTGGGGGGAAGGGATTAAAAAACAGACAGTAGAAGAGGCTGTGACTAGCCCCTGCTTACACTCTGGATATTCAGCAGCCTGACATTCTCATTGTTCCCTGACCTTTATTCATCAGTTTCACAACTGAAAACTCACAGTTACAGTAGGACATCTGTGTAAGGCCAAGCTTAAAGGGCATGAAGAGATGAGGACACAAGACAGGTAGATTTCAAGATAATAAAGGTTTGTATGTTAATAATATTCCATTAAAAAAAAAAAACCCAGTGTGATGCAGGTGGCTTGTTTTTTGTTTTCATTGGCAGGTAGAGTTTGCTTTCCTGGGAGAACACTGCCCAAGCTTGTGAGAGTTAATTGCATTTAGTTGTTTTAGATTTTGAGTTGAATGCACACTGAATGTTAACCTGCCCACACTATATAGTCTTTTTGCTGAACCTGGAAAGCAAAGAACTTATTCCCAAGTATGTTTAAATTTTAATTGCAGTTTGAAGAAGCTCAGAAGTTTCCAGATAAGATTCAAAGATCCTGGAATCTAGGTCATGAATCTAAGCATGTGAATTGTACCTGGAGGATCGCTCGCCAGCAGATTATAAGAAATAATTTAATTAATTCTCTCCTAAAGCTTAGCAAGCCAGTAAAAATATTTAAGAGAATTATATGAGGCAAGAGCATATAGTCATACATCTTGTTCTATGGATTCATTATGGTGTGTACTGGGGCTCAGGCTGTTTACACAGCACGCTTCATTAATAACTGCTATAGCTATAGTTCAAAGGAGATACTCTGGACTCACTTTTTATGTTACTTTGCAGAAGGCTGACACCTCCAGCTGTACATCAAGCTAGCACAGTTTGACGGTTGCTTCTTCTTCCTCCTCCTGCTTCTCTTCCTCTTCCTCCTCTTCTTCATAATTATCTAAGGAGGAAGAAAAGATGTCTTAGATGTACTGAATTTGACAGGGCATATGATTTTGCTCAGCTCCTTACGCTTATTTAATTTCGCTTGAGGGCCAAATCAAAAAGGGGTATTGGTTTTCCTGAATTTATGGGGGGGATACCATTTTTCAATGTGGCTTTTGAGATTTTTCAGAGAGAATTTCAGTGACTAGAGGAACACAATGCTCCCCTCTATTTCTCTCTCTCCCTTCCTCTCACTCTTTCGCTCTCTGTGAGCATTGTGTTTAATGTGGCAACAATAATCTGGTAAAGTTTATAGAAGAAATAGTAAGCATTAGCTAATGTAAATGTTGATGGTTTTGTTGCTTCATCAAGAAATAGTGACAGTCACTGGCACAATTCATGTGTCATGCTGTGAAACAGACGCATTGTCAATTCATCCATACTGTTGAGGAATTGGGCATCTCTCTGGACTCCCAGATGGAAAAATTCACACATCAGCAAGATAATAAGAAATTTTTTCTTCTACTAAAATAATGAATAGCAGAGGATAAAGTAACAGGATCAAAGACAAAATAAATCAAAATATTTACAAAAGCTTATCAATGTTTCAGACCAAACTAAGAAAAGGAGACAATGAAGAACACATACACACACAAGTTTTTTTTGTTTTGTTTTCTTTTCTTTTCTCCCCAGAGATGGGGTCTCACTATGTAGCTCTTGCTGGCCTGGAACTCTCCATGTAGACCAGGCTGGCCTGGAACTCTCCATGTAGACCAGGCTGACCTTGACCTCACAGAACCTCACCTGCCTCTGCCTCTGCCTCCTTCACACTGGGAATAAAGGCATGTGCACCCACAGTAGGTTAATATTATATTTAAAGGGTTCTAGAATGTAAAGCCTTTCTGATTTGCTTTTGCAATTTAAGCCCATACTGTGTGGTGGCCGAGCGTATAGCACATACGCTGAGGAGAGGAAAGATAGTCTTTAGTTTCAGTCTTATGGTAGTCATAAATGGGTAACTCCATTTTAAATTCTTTGGTATATGCATGTGTGTGTGTATGCATGTATGTGTGTGTATATGATGCACTTGTATGTCTATAGGTGTATGTGTATATATGTATACATTTGTGAATGTATGAGTATGTATATGATCTACATGTATATGCATTTGTATGTTTATGTGTATGTATTTGTGCATATATGTATGTGTTTGTATGTATGTATATGCATATAAGTGTGTATATGTTTTAGGAAGCTTATAGTAGTAGCTCCATATGGAATCTTTTTTTCTTAAAAACTTGAGATTTTTGTGGGAAGACACCCAGAAACCCCCCTGCTGTGTGGCCTGACTGCTTCAATGTGCAGGTATGTCATAGAGAGATGGTAGGGAAAGGGACACAGACTGGTTTGAGCATCATAAAAAGAGGCGGGACTGGAGGTGCGAGGGTGTTGAGGAAAAACCTAAAGTGAATAGTCTACACTGCCATCTGAGGCTACTGTGAAGTCCTGGCCCATGCTGCTGCTGAAGGTCATGCTTGGGTCCATGACCATCCAGGGGCAGGGGTCTGACTCGATGTCTGTGGCCTATGTTACCACCAAAGGCTGAGTGGACAGCCCTAGTCTCGGCTGCCTCTTGGGACCAGGTTGATGTTTAAGAGCTACACTGAGCTGGTCCAGCCCCTCTCTGGCTGCAGTACTCAGAGAGTGAGAGGGGGCCCCACACCTCGCCTGGGTAGAGCTGGCCCTGATGGCAAGGGCACCAGTGAGCTAGCTCAGGCTCTCCCAGGAGAGCTGGCTCCTCCCACTTGACTTCAGGGACACTCCAGTGAGCTAGCCTGAGCACTGCTGGAGAGCTCACTCTGGTGGTTTGTGTGCAGAAGAGCTGGTGGGCTGACCAACTCAGCTACTACCCAGGCCCAGATTGAGGGCTTTAACTTGGCCTACCCCAACAACTACCCCATCTATGAACTGCTCGCGCACATGAAGGGGCTGGTCCTGCACATCCAAAGCTAGAGGACCTCCGTGACACAGGGCAACAGCAGGAGAGCTGAGAGGAGCCCCAGTGAGGACCCAGCACTGATGCTGTAGCAGAAGCCAGAGGCCTGGAACCAGACAAATGAATCGCTGCACGCAAAGATGTTTGGACCAAAGAGTATATATGTAGTGTGACACACTGTAGCTTTCAGAGTGAGGTGTTTTTTGTTGTTTGTTTTTAATTTTCTTTTGGGGGAGAAGGTTGCAAGGGCAGAGAGCAGATATGAAGGGATGGAGACATCAGTGAGATTGGGGTGCGTTTTACAAAGAATCCGTAAAAAGTATTAAATTTTTTTGAGATGTATTTATTTTTGTTTTACCCATCTGGGCTTTTTGCCTGCATGTCTATCCACACACTACATGTCTGAGGCCCCAGACAGCCAGAGAGGGCACCTGATCCTGGAAAATTGGAGTTACAGATGACTGTTACTCTAGTTCAAAACAGGAACAATGTGCCTTCCAGGTTAAGGTTTCCTTTTATAGTTAAAGGTAAGTTCCTTTTCCTGTGTTAAGTCCTTTCGAGTTAAGGTTTCTATTTGTAATTAAGAATAAGTTCCTGTTTCTTAGATTTGATGTAAACTGCAAAACCTGTTTTCAAACACACTGAATCTGAGACACCATTCCCAGGATGTACATCCTCCTCCTTGTTCCTACCTTTCGCTCTGTATCTCTAACCATGTAGAACAGCCAACTCTCTCACCCTCGAGAACACTTTATCTCTCCAATGAAGGGCTGCTCTCTAAAATCCCGACTTACCATGAGGCAGTCCTGGTTGGCCAGTCCTGGTCATACAAAATAAAGCACCCCCAAATAAAGTTTTCTTCTATTGGACAATAGTGGATTTGGCTTTTTCTCGAAATTCTGAGGTTTAACAATTACCTGTGGGTGCCCATACTCTAACAAGCCCTTTGGAAGAGCACAATGCTCTTAGCTACAGAGCTGTCTCTTCAGTTTCACCATGTGGCATTCTCAAAAGGCCTTTGGCATCGGGTGTCACGCCTCTTATTTCCTTTGCTAGCCTGTCCTGCCAGCCCCACCCCATTTAATCCTTTTTTTTAAAATTCCTTTTCCTCCTTTATATCACTGTGTTTTCTGTCTCTTCCATTGAAAGATTCTCTCCCTCCTTTGATTGCTCCTCAGCAGTCTCCTATTCCAAATGAATCACAACCATATCTAATAATTCACACAGCAAACATCCTCATTTGGGAGAAAACATGCAATGTTTATCTTTGGATCTACAGTACCTCTTTCGTAATGATTTTCTCCCGTAATAATCATTTACCTGAGAAGTTTTAAACTTTTTTTTTTCTTTTTGGATTTTTGAGACAGGGTTTCTCTGTGTATCCTTGGTTGTCCTGGACTCCCTTTGTAGACCAGGCTGGCCTCGAACTCACAGAGATCCGCCTGCCTCTGCCTCCTGAGCGCTGGGATTACAGGCATGGACCAGAACACCAGGACTTAACTTCATGTTTTAAACAGCTGAATAATTACATTGTGTAAATGTACCAATAGTCATTTCCGTTCTATCAGTTGCAGGACAGCTAGACTTCTTCATTTCCTGGCTATTGTGGATGGATCAGCAATGAACATGAAAAGGTAAGGATCTATACAGGACCCCAGTAACACAGACATTGACAAACAGGATCACAGTAAACTAACTAGCTTCTGTAGAGCAAAGGGCACCATCATTTAATTGAAGAGGTAGCCCACAGAATGGGAGCAAATTCTTTACCGGCTGTACATCTGTCAGGAGTTTCTGTGTCTACAAAATGAAAAGATCACTAAACATCAAGAAAATAAACAACCCAATTTAAAAAAACTAGGGCACAGAACTAAAGAGAGTTCTTCAAAGATGAAAGACAAATGGCTGAGAAATATTATTTTAAATGTTCAATATCTTTAGCCATCAGGGAAATGCAACTTTAAATTACGTTGCACTTTCATCTTATCCCAATCAGAATGGCTGAGATACAGAAAGCAATGGCAGCAGCTGCTGGTGGGGTTGTGGAGAAAGGGGAACATAGCCCCTTCATTGCTGGTGGGAGTGCAAACTGGTGCAGCTATTATGGAAATCAGTGTGAAGGTTTCCTCAAAAAGGTGGAAATAAATTTACCATGATTCAGCTGTTTCACCATTGGACATAGACCCTAAGCATTCCACATCTTACTACAGAGATATTTGTCCTGAGGTCTTCTGTTTGTTTTTATGTTTTGTTTTGTTTTTTTTTTTCCACAAGAGCTGAACTTGCCACCTTTAAATCTTCACCTAGAGAAGGAAAATAACATTGTTCGCCTCCAGCCACCCTGTTCCACCTAAAGGGTGGAAACTGAGAAGTACTTTTGAAGAATGCCATCTAAGGGAGTATAAAGTCTTACATAAAGACTGAGACTTGATCCAGTATCTGTCACATGCTTTTATCATCTTTGCAATGACTCATTCTACTTCACCATCCAAATGCCTCTCCCCTCCCCCACTATGCCTTATTATTTCATTACTGAAGGCCAGTTTGCAGTGCTCCTCACATTCAGCTAATTGTGTCTGTCCTTCAACCCCAAATTACAAGGTCTACTGAAAATTAAAAAATCAAACAAACAATAACAACAAAAACAGTGTGAAGAGACTGAAGAAACACAAGCAGATACAGCTATGCAGGGTGCAGCAATCATCACACTAGCAACTCTGATTAAGAACATCTAGATACATTATGCTGGCAGCTTTATTGAAAAAGTAGTCACACATACAAACAACAGGGTAATGTAATGAGTGACACGGAAAATTTGAAATCGAATAAAAAAATACTGGAAAAAAAGTTCCATATAGAACAGAAAAGCCTCTGCTGAGCTTACTGCTGTAGTGGATACTGCTGCAGATTCCATGAGCTTAAGGACATCGCAGTAAAAACTTTCAAAATTAAAAGAAAACAAAAAGATTAAAAAAAAAAAATGAGAGAATGAAATCGTTGGTACTCTCTTTCTTGAGAAACTCCAGCTCAAAATCTTAAGCACATCTCTCTTTCTTCCCTTTAACACAATTTCTTAAATCTGTATTAAAATATTTTCTTAATAAAACCCAACTTTACTTCAATGAAAAAAGAAAGAAAGAAACAAGTGACCAGCATATGTGGAAGAGCTTTGAAAGCTGAAGCCTGTGTGTACAATAAGAAAATTACATGAGAATGGGAGAGACAAAGGATATCTGAAACAATATGTGGCTGGGAAGTTTCCTCAGATTAAAAAAATACAAAATGAGAAACTGGAATAAGCGAAATGTGTCAATCTGAAATGTGTCTGGAAAATACAAAACTATAGACATGCTAAAATGCTGTCAGAGCTGCAGTTACCATGGACTCGTGGTAATGGCATCTGTCTAAAACCATAGAATGCCCAGGAGCAAGCGTGAGCCCTAATGTTTCCTGGGGACTCGGTGCGCACTCTGGAGGTTAGGGACATGCCATGATAGCCTCCTTCATTGTGACAAGTACACACTCGATGGGGGTGCAATCCTTATGCTCTCAGCTCAGTTTTCTTCTGAGCACTGAACTGGTCCCCAAAATAAAATTTACTAACTAAGAGAATATATTTTCCTTTCAATTCTCTAGGGGTAAAAGTTGATACTCTTCATACAGCCAGACAAAAAAGAGTAACTTGACAGCATTTCCTGGATTTTTTCAAAGAAAAAAAAGCTAGAGGTTTGTAATTAGCAGCCCTCAGTTTGCACTGATGGAGCTGCCTGTACTCCAAGTCTCCAAGTGCAAAGTGTGTTCCCAGATTCACACAACTAGATACTGTATCTACTTGCCATGGCAACCTTGTCTCCGTGAAATGCGGGGGGGGGGGGGGGGGGGGTGGGTGGGTGGGGGGGGGGACTTATCCAAGTGAGGCAAGCTTCTGGGAACCACAAAGTGATTCTCTCTCCTGACCTCTGCAGCAACTGATTTTCGTGTGAGGAAAAGAGGGAATGTTTCCCCGAGTGTGTGGGTTGTAAACAGGAACAAAGGGGTTATCTGCAATTCCAGCTAAAAATAGACTGTAGTTAGCAACGGCATTCTCACGAAGGCTCAGTTCCAAAGAGGCTTCGGATTAAAATTGTTTAGAAATTTTTCCAAAGATGAATTCAAGCATAATAGCAAATTGACACAATTCCTTCCCTAATATCTTTGCTTACTTCACCCCATGCATCCTATTAATGGTAGACTTACTGTACCTCCTCATGAAATAATGTGATTGTAACATTTCCTAAGATCTTGTTACAGAATATTAAGTGCCCCTCAAGGAATTAAATCCACTTTCCAGCCAGGAACTAATAGTAACACTCACAGTGCGGTCAGCCCAAGGTTATTGCATCAAGCAGGGATTTATTATTTCGCTCTCTTGCTTAGTGAATACCAAACATGGTGTAAAAGAAAACAATTCTGTGACAACATTTGGTAGTAGCTCCATGGTGTAATGCTGGGGATCTTTTTTCTTGTCAAAATAAATGGGGAGGTCTTTATATAGTTGGTATTTATGCATAGAAATCTTGAACAGGAAAATAGAAGCATCATTGCAATCATTTCTCTAACAGACAACCACTGGGCCACAGGGCACTGAGTGTGTACGAGGTTTCATTTCTGATGTCTGTAGAAGGTTGTTTGTATGTTTTCTTCTGACAGTGGGCATACTTCTTTATGTGTGTGTGGTTTTGGCAGACCATATGATATCTCACCTCACAAGGAAAGCATGTATATCAAGTCTCTATGCATAGAGCATGTAGACTGATATTTTGTTTTCCAGCACGCTGAAAGGTTTCTCAGGATTCTGCTGTATTCTTCAAAAGTAAAATTTTGAGAACTCTCATGTGTCTGTGTTTACATTTATTGCTGTTTCCTTAATCAGAAATTAAAACTTATAAAAATTAAAGTGGGTGCATTTCCAAATTTAATTAAAATAGTAGAACTAGCAAATAGTATTGCAGGTGACAATGCTTGTGCTACTTAAAGCAAAGAAAACCTGTTTTTTTTAAATTAAATTTTTATTTTTTTATATTAGTTACAGTTTATTTACTTTGTATCCCAGCTGTAGCCCCATCCCTCATTCCCTCCCTCCCTCATCTCCTCCCTGCCCCTCTCTAAGTCCACTGATAGGGGAGGTCCTCCTCCTCTTCATCTGACTCTAGCTTATCAGGTCTCTTTAGGACTGACTGCAATGTCCTCCTTTGTGGCCTACCAAGGCTACTCCTCCCTCTGGCCAGGTGGAGGGGAGGTCAAAGAGCCAGCCATTGAGTTCATGTCAGAAACAGTCCCTGTTCCCCTGACTAGGAGAACCCACTTGGATACTGAGCTGCCATGGGCTATATCCGAGCAGGGGTTCTAGGTTATATCCATGCATGGTCCTTGGTTGGAGAAACAGTCTCAGAAAAGACCCCTGTGCCCAGATATATTTAGTCCTTGTGGAGCTCCTATCCTCTCCAGGGCATACTAACTTCCCCTTCTCTCATACGATTCCCTGCAATCTGCGGAAGATTTGGTTATGAGTCTCAGCATCTGCTTTGATACACTGCTAGGTGGAGTCTTTCAGAGGCCCTCTGTGGTAGGCTCCTATCCTGTTATTTGTTTTTTCCTACTTCCAATGTCCATACCATTTGTCTTTCTAAGTGAAGATTGATCATCTTACCCGGGGTCCTCTTTCTTGTTTATGTTCTTTAGGTGTACAGATTTTAGTATATTTGTCCTATCTTATAGGTCTAGTATCCACTTATAAATGAGTATATACCGTGTGTGTCTTTCTGCTTTTGGGATACCTCACTCAGGATGATCTTTTCTAGATCCCACCATTTGCCTGCAAATTTCATGATTTCCTCATTTTTAATTGCTGAGTTGTATTCCATTGTGTAAAAGTGGATCAAAGACATCAACATAAAATCAGACACACTAAATCAGTTAGAAGAAAAAGTGAGGAAGAGTCTAGAACTCATTGGCACAGGAGACAACTTCCTGAACAGAACACCAACAGCATAGGCTCTAAGAACAACAATCAATGAAGGGGACCTCATGAAACTAAAAAACTTCTGTAAAGCAAAAGACACCATCATCAAAACAAAATGACTGCCTACAGATTGGGAAAGAATCTTCACTAACCCTTTATCTGACAGAGGGCTGATATCCAGTATATATAAAGAACTAGAGAAGTTAAAAAGCCACAAATCATGCAATCCAATTAAAAAATGGGGTATGGAGCTAAACAGAAAATTCTCTGTAAAGGAATATCGAATGGCAGAGAAACAGTTAAAGAAATGCTCAACATCCCTAGCCATCAGGGAGATGCAAATCAAAACGATGCTGAGATTTCACCTAACATCCATCAGAATGGCTAAGATCAAAAACTCAAGTGACAACAAATGCTTGAGAGGTTGTGGAGAAAGGGGAACCCTCCTCCATTGCTGGTGGGAATGTAAACTGGTACAACCACTTTGGAAATCAATCTGGTGCTTTCTCCGACAATTAGGAATAGCGCTTCCTCAAGATCCAGCTATGCCACTCCTAGGCATATATCCAAAATATGCTCAAGTATACAAGGACATTTGTTCAACCATGTTCATAGCAGCTTTATTTGTAATAGCCAGAACCTGGAAACAACCCAGATGGGCCTTAACGGAAGAATGGATACAGAAGAAAACCGATTGAGGAGAGCCATTTTATATTTTTCCTGTAATCTCTTCAGTGCATGATTTAATAGGAAAGAGCTGCATTCCTGTATCTCCTTTTATTCTATCAATATAGCGATTTGGTTGAAGAGTATATAGAACAGGGAGAAAGGGGAGGAAAAATTTAAAGCTTTCCAGATTCTTGTCAATACTGTTCTTGGAAGCTACCCTAAGATGTGTCGAGAGTTCATAGCTGTTCTTCTCATCCAACTTTAATGTCCCCATCACATGTACAGCCCATTAATTTTTTTTGTAACTTGTTCTTGAGGCAGTCTCGCTAGCCTTGAACTTACAATCTAGCTCGCAACAGCATTGACTTTGGGTCTTCCTGCCTCAGGTGCCCACATACTGACATTAAAGACACGTACCAAACCTCCTCCCTTTGCTTTAAAATTTGCACGCTTTATAACTCCTATGTATCTAAAAACAAAAAACAAAACAAAATAAAAAAACCCACAACCACACAACAACAATACAGTCATGCATTGGTCAACTCTAAGACAGTTTCACTGATTTCTGTGGATTTCCCAACAAGAATGCATTTTATTATGCAATAACAAATTTACCTTTGCCAGTATCATCACTGAATTCATGAAAAAAAAGTTGACTGGGAAGCTGTCAAGCTCATGGCAGCAAATACAAGTATCAAAAATTTTTATTTTTGCTTGAAGATTTGAGTTTTATCATTAGTTTAAAAAAATACTGTCGTCTGTTTCCTTTGAGGCGACGCCTTACTTCATTCAGGTTCAAGAAAACACCTGTCAAGTTCCAGAGTCTGAATAAGCCTGGCTTGTCTGTCAAGTACAATGCTGTTTCGTGGCAAATGCAGCTGGCTTTCTTCGCCACTCAGACACCAACTGCTTTTCCTTGGGTGGCACAAACAGCACAAGGCTTTTCCTGTACTTGCCATTTTGTGGCACAGTCATTTCACATTGCAAATGGGGGTAAAATCCTGACCCAATCAGTGGTCAAATTCACGAAACAAATTTTGTGGCTGCATCTGGCACGGGTTTAGACAAAAAAGGAGAGAACAATAAAATGTGAGCCACACACAGGACTCAATGTGGCCCTTGTGGTCTCTGGCTTGACTCAAACTGAGACATCAGCAGTTCTCCACCAAAGTTTTCATGCAAATGTCAACATTGATGAAGGCAAATCGCTTCTACTCTTGAGACCCCCTTCAGAAAAGTGTTAGGGATTTCTAGGGTTCCAGGCTACAATGTCTGAGAGTTGCTTCCCTAATTATCCACTGTAGTAGTTGTGATCAATAGACCAGAGGTTTTATGTTGTTTTCATTCCTTCTCATGATTCTGTGAGGAGGCATTGCTCAAAGGGGACAGATGTACAGTTGGAAGCCAGGGACACAGTCAATGATTGCCATTCCTACCTGCTCTCATATCTGCCTGTAGCCTGACAGGACAAGAGCTCAGAGGTGACTCACAAACCCTTCTCCCCCATGACCTTTCTGCTTGGCTAACCTGGTCTTTCTTCATAAACAGGTCTGAGGACTGTTAGCTTCCATGAAAAGAGGCTGCTTTCCTTAGAGTGTTCTCTATGGCCACATTCAGGATTCCTCAAAACATTCCACTGTTGAAACCTCTTGGTTAGACAAGCCATAGAACACAAAAGCATCCCTTAGGAAATACAGACTTACCCTCCCCCCAGGGGGAAGAGTTGAAATAGCTTTTGACCACCTGACTTAACATAGGCAGTGTGGCCTGGAACAGGACCCTCCTCAGACATGCCCAAAGTCTAGATTTGTCTGTAAGGTAGAAGTCAAAGTAGATCTTACTTTTACTACTTTAAATACCATTATTTTCTGGAAGTCACCTATGAGCTAATATTGCCTATGTTTTCACTTCAGCGTATACTTTTAAATTGTTTAAAAATTTTTGTTCACTTTTTGGTGTTTATTTCCAAAGGTGTGTGTGATGGTGGGGGAGTGTTTGCATGACGTGTACGTGTGAGTGGGTGTGCCAAGGTGCATGTGTGGAGATTAGAGGACATTGTGGAGTTGACTCTCTCTCCTCCCACCTTTATGTGAGTTTTGAGGATCAAACTCAGGTCACCAGGATTGCATGGTAAACTCTCCTAAGCCAGGACGCAGGCCCAGGGCGTTCTTTCAGAATCCCACCAGCTTCAGAAGTTTTGAATCCAGCCTTTTTCCCTCCCTCCGCTTGGGCTCGCACCAGTTTTCTCTTCCGATGAAAATTCAGAGGAGTCCTATTAAGTGTGCCTCTTCCCATCACTGCTGATACATTTACCGCTGTTGAATAGCGCTTGAGTCTCCACCGGGAGATTGCTAACGGATCTGGACGTCTTAGTCATTCAGCACAGAATCCACAGACTCTGGAAGCAAACAGTTCAAGATGTGCTAGAGGGCAATGATGACCAACACAGTGTGCGAACGTAAAAACAGAAGAGTTAACCATTTAACCGCTTAGCAATCCTATTGCTCTAATTCCAGCCTCGACAGTGTGGTTGTACGCTGACTAGTCTTTAGGTTGACATAAGCTAGAGTCGTTTGAGAAGAGGGAACCTCAGCTGAGAAAATACTCCCCTCCAGACTGACCTATGGACAAGACCATGGGGCTGTTTTTATTATTTTTTAATTGTTTTATTTATTTATTTTTTTATCATTGTTGTGGGAGAGCCCAGCTCACTGTATGTGGTACTTCCCCTGAGATGAGGTCCTGGATAGTATAAGAAAGCAAACTGAAGAAGCCACGAGGAACAAGCCAGTAGCCAGTGCTCCTCCATGGTCTCTGGAGGCAGGGACTGATGAAACAAACACTTTCCTCCTCAAGGTGCTTTTGGTCGTGGTGTTTTATCATGTGGTTTGAATGAGAACATTTCCCTCCGCATTTGAGCATTTGGTCCAAAGTTGGTGGCACTGTTTGGACAAGTTTAGGAGGCGTGTCCTTGTTGGAGGGTGTGTGTCATAGGAAATGGGATTTGAGCCTTTAAAAACTCACGCCATTTCCAGGTCGTTGTCTGCTTCATACTTCACAATTATCTGAGATGTGAACCCTCAGCATTCAGCTCCCTTCTCCTGCCACGATGCCTGCTGCTGGCTGCCTCCACCCAGCCATTATGGACTCTAACACTCTGGGACTATAAGCCAAAATAAAACCTTTCTTCTGTAATTAGGGGCTGGAGAGATGGCTCAAAGGTTAAGAACGCTGGCTGTTCTTCCAAAGGTCCTGAGTTCAATTCCCAGCAACCACATAGTGGCTCAACCATCTATAGTGAGATCTGGTGCCCTTTTCTAGTATGCAGGCACACATGCAGACAAAATGCTGTATAAATAATAAATAGATAACTCTTTAAAAAAAATCAAAGTCTTCTGTAATTAGGCTTGCTCGTGATGTTCTGCCACGGAAACAGCAAAGTAAGTAATGCAGCAGGATTGAAGATCCCATTCACACTTTCTTCTCCCTGTTCATTCATTCACTTCATCTGGTAAGTCACTAAATATTATTTGCAAACCATCAAGGCTTTTTTCCTGGTCTTAGTTTGTTCCCTTAAAGAGCTTCTTTTTTAGCTACTTCAGCACCAGGCACATCCAAATAGCCTTCCACAGCCCTGATGTTGCTGTCTGCCTCCGTGTGCTCCTCCTGAGTCACTAACCTGTAGGGGAGCAGAGGAGGGCATGTTCTTAGTCATTGTTTTCTCAACATTAATAGAGTCGGGCACAGAAGGTGCTAAAACCCTGTATCAGCTGTGACTGTGGATTCCCTTGCTTACATTTGGCCTTCGCCTCTCTCTCACTGTCTCCACAGATTGTTCCCATTTTGGCTGTATGTTTAATTATTTAGTTATTTTCTCTGTGTGTGTCAGCGTCCTCTGACTCTAACTGGGCAGGACAATGTCTACCTAGTCAGTCTTTTCCCAGGTCCAGAACAGAATAGCGAATGTAATCAGGCTTTATATGCAGACTAAATTTTTCTGAAATTAAATTATTTTAGGCTCAAGGGCACCAACAGGGGGAGTTACTTTACGTTCCATCACATCTACCTAAGAAGATATCTGATGGGTATGGAACAGCATTAAATGTGAAGTCACAGAAAATGCTGACTAAAAATACTGTTGTAATAGCTAATAGGTCTCATAGCTTTACAGGCTACACCCAAAGTGCTCTGACTTTGAACAGATTTTGGCACAAACACAATCTGCATTTGCCCTTTTCAATGTCTCCAGTGGTGCTGAAATTCCAATTTTGCATACTTAAAGTAGGGTTGATAAGATTTACCTCATTTCGGTAACTTAGGAGGTAGATAAGATCAATTTTATGGACCTTTGTCATACAGTATCCTGGTGTATAGTAACTGTTCACTATGTTTTTTATTCACAAATTCATAATAATTGTTAAGATAAAGGAGGAACTGCTTTGCATTTATATGTTACAGCTGCACAGCCATTTGGAGTCTAGTCTACAAAACCACACGTGGAGAAACTTCTGCTTTTCACAACTCTGGAGCAAAGAGCAGTTTGCAAATGAGCATGTTGCATCATCCTGAGGTAGAAAAATCTGGAAACCTGAGCACAGAGCTTGTTTCCAGCTGGCAGGCTCCAAGAAGCTCAATTCCACAATAAGCTCCAAAAAGCACAACTTAACTTGAGGAGGACTGATCTTTTAAAACTGAGCTTTGGGGTCCATCATTTTATTTTGTAAGTGATTACTGTCCCTGCCATGTGTTGTTCAAAGCTCAGTGCTTTGGGTTGAAAGTGAATTTTATTTCTTTAAAGCATGTTTGCAGTCATGTTACTTGGAATCAAGAATAAAGCAGAAGACAAGAATCCAAAGGCCCCACAACCATATTACATGCAAAGAATAGATGAAGGTAGAAATGTGCTGCTCTGAAGTCTACAGCAATCTTGATTATTGCAATCCATACATGCAAATGAGAATTGTAATGGAAGCTTTGGTTTCTTTAAAAGCTCAGTTATATTACATAAGTATATTTTTGTTTTAATTTCAAGTGTGGGATTTTAGTTTGAGCTTTAGTTCGTTCACAGCTGATAATTGCCTCCTGTGGGGCGTGATCTTTGTCAACTGGTAGTGGCCTGCCTCGTGCAGCATGGAGAAGTGTGTGGTCTAGGACTTTGACGGAGATAAATGGGAGAGCCCAGGAAGAGAAGTGTGGCAGTTTGGAGAGAGTGGAGATGGATGGTGTGGTGGCTTGGAGGAGACAGACAGAGAGAAATGTTTCAGTGCAGCTGCTTGGAGGAGACTGCATGCTGCATTTGCTGTTGATGGGGAACTGGTGTAGTCCCAAAAGAACCCATCAACCCTAAAGAGCTGGGAGAAGTAAAGGGGTCTGCACCTCCTCTCCCCACTAACCTTCTCTCTCCTACCTAGGGTTAAAGGGTTGGTGGAAGAGATGTAGAGGTTTAAACACTCCAAATAAAATCGTTTAAAAATGAGCACAACAGAGAATTATATCTGAAAATAATTTTGCATCTAGTATACATTAAAAATGAACGCTAATTCCAGTGTTCAGACATCTATGACATTCTCTGTTTTGGAATTACTTAAAAATAGTATCTGGGGAAGCAGAATAACTTCTGCTCTTTTATCTCTCAAATGAAAACTACAAATTAAGAGATCATTGCATATTTAAAGTTAGACCGGTGTGTTGGAGTAAAATTTGAAAGTAGGAATGGCGAAAACTACTGTGACTGGGGAAGCCCAGCTGCCTGGAAAAGCCTCAGACCAACTGAGTCACTTGGAAAGGGCACTCTCTCCAACCTGTTAGCTGCCTGAAGATTGTGTAGCATGCTTGAGGCTGGCAGCTTTCATGGGCTCTCAGCCATGCTGGCAAGGGCTCTTGGTGATGACGCTATCCTTTGAGCTGTAATTGGTGATGAAGCTGTCTACTCCCGTAATTAACCTCAATCAGTATCTCTCTAAGTAACTCTAATAAGACTCATTGGTTTACCAAGTTGGACTTTGGTCTGTTATCAGTATCCTGTCTGGGGTCACTAGATGGTTGTGCATGTTTCCTCGGGAACAGAGTCACATTGCAGATATAGATGTGACATTTAGAGCTGGGCACTCCGCAGTCTCGGCCCACTGTGAGTTTTCACTGCCATATACTGAGAAAAGAAGCTTCTCTGGGGAGGACTGGGAGATGTCCTAATCTGTGGGCACAGACATAAGCATTAGGAGCAGTGCATTACTATGTCTATTCACTAGACTAAGAGCAGTATTAGGTTATCTCTTAGGGTGTATGACCTAGCCAGCCACTGGCTTTTGGCTCAGTTAACAGAACCAGGTAGGAGTTCTGTCTTGTGGAGAAGGCTTTAAATCCAATCAGAAAGTATTGATTACTTCCCAAACACCCACGCATGCTAGCCCACCCGTGGGTATGTTTTGCAAGGCCAGTCACTATGATAGTCCACAGATTTCACTGATAGGTATGAATATTGATAAATTTTCTCTCCTAGTAGTGTTTATGCTACTTCTTTAACAGTGTGAAAACCAGTGAATAGGAATGAAGCTTTCAGGTTGGCAGCAGCTGGAGAGTAACAAAGTAGTGACAATAGCTTGTCAAGTTTGGGTAGGGGTGTCTAGGGGACTTCAGGAGGCAGCAACTCCAAAAGAGGTAACACAGACCCAGAACTAGGGTCTTTATCAGGTAGCCCATGGTGTCTGCAATGCCATAGAGGCATTATTAAACTGTTACAGGACATTCTTTTAAAACCCCATTCTATCAATGCATATGTATACATTTTAGGGAATTTCTACAGTAGTGGGTTTCTATATGACATTTGCAGAGGTCATTCGTGTCAGGTGTATCTGCCCATGCTCTCTTCTCTGCCCTGCACTATAATCCACATCTTATTTAACCCTTTTGTTCCTCCCTTCCCCCTTCATACCACTTGCCTTCTATCATTCTTGCCTTGAAATACCACTGGAGGGCCCTGTAGTAGTTTGAACGAAAATGGCCCCCATAGGCTCATAGGGTGTGATACTATTAGGAGGTGTGGCTTTGTTGGGGGAAGTTTGTCATGGGATGAGCTTTAATAATTCAGATGCTCAGTCTCCCTCTCCTTCCTCTTTCTTTCCCTCTCCCTTCTCCTTGTCTTTCTCTCTCTCTCTCTCTCTCTCTCTCTCTCTCTCTCTCAATGTAGAACTCTTGGCTCCTTCTCCTGGATCATGTCTGTCTGTATGCCCCCATGATTCCCACCACAATGATAATGGACTAAATCTCTGAACCTGTAAGCCACCTCCAATTAAATGTTTTCCTTTGTCTGAGTTGCCACAGTCGCTAAGTGTCTCTTCACACCTGTAAAAACCTTAATGAAGACAGACCCTAGCTAGTCTTCCTACTCCAGTGGCCACTCCGATTTAAAACACACATATATCAAATATTAAAAGCTAATATTTACCTGTGAGAGAGGACGAGTGACATTTGTCTTCCTGGCTCTGAGTTACCTTATTCAGGATGATTATTTCTGCCTCTCTCTGTTTACTTGTGAGTGTTAAGGGGAACTCGTGTGCAGCAGGTCATTTAGGCTGCCCCCGGTGCAGGGGGTCCCCATTCTGTGTAGGCAGGGCAAATCAAGGGGAGACCGGTCTTCCACTTGCTGTAGGTTACAGTTGACTGAACATTGTATAAGCCAATACATCTACAGTACTTTTATATTAAGACTTAAAACGATTTTGTGAGTTTTCTTGTGAAATTAGTTTCAAGAGAAGTAGTTGGCTACAATCAAATCGTTTACATGGAAATAATTTTTGCATTTATATACTCTTTTTATATTTGTATTTTTACTGAAGGATTCAGGGTAGCATAAAAAACATCGAAGATGTCAAACAAACTTTCTAACTAAAGTATCTGTGTTTAGAATTTAACAGAACTATAGAAAAACAAAAGAGGGTCTATTATGTTTACAACTAGTTAAACACTTATCAGACTTTGGCCTTTATTACTGGCTATTTTTTATTTTTCTTTTAATTACTTTTTAAGCTCTAGTTGAATAAAATTTTTTTTTTTACTTTGCTGCATAAATAGGGGATATTGATGAAAAAGAAGTTCTTTGAATGGTACTATACATTTCTATTTGTGTTTTAATCATTCTTGAGTTTTGGCTTGTGCTCATCTTTCTGTATATATTACTGGATTTATTGACTGAAAGATGTCAGTGAATATGGTGATACACAGCTTTCATAAAGAGTTTAAATATTCTTTTCATAATATATTTTTAAAAATTACTAACAACCATTGGTTTTTATATGGAGAGATTAAGTTATTTCAGGTAGGTAGTAGCTTTTCCCTTATTGGAGCTTATAAAAAATAAATGGCTTTTCTAAAGATAATACTTTTATCTATTTAAATTTTAGCTAAGTACATAGATGATTAAAGAGATGCTTTTTGTTCCTAATGCCAGTGTATTGGTGTGTGTGTGTATGTGTGTGTGCATTTGTGTATGTTTGTATGTGTCTGTGTGTATGTGTGCACATATAATCGTGTTTGTGTGTGTATGTGTGTATGTTTATGTGGGGGTTATTTTCCTCTTCTCTTTCAGTGCACTAGATTATAGATTAGTGTTTCACTGTCAGCACCAAAAAGGCTGACTGTTGTGTTTGCACATTGCTCCCAAACCAGCCCTGCTGGTTTCAGCTCAGAGGGTAGACGAGGAGGGCCTTCCTTGTCTCCTTGACAACCATGTGTCCTCTAGGGAGGCTACTTGGAGTTACACATCTCTGAGAGCTAAGGAGAGGCCATTTTGGGGGAATGATATCACCTCAGTTCCCTGCTTTTAAAGCAATTTGCCAAATTATGTGCACTTTTACATAATGCTATGTGTTCTTTTACATAATTCTATTACCCCAAATCCATGCATTCATAACCAGCAAGAAAGCTGCATCCCAGGTATCTTTTTTTTTTTTCTCTAGCATCTGGTGTATATTTTCACACCCCTCCGCTCCTGTGCTAAGTTTAACTGTGATTCTAGTTTTCTGATGCACCGAGTTTATTCAAGTATTAACGGCCTTTGGAAAGCCAAGTGCTCCCCTAGCCTGGTAAGATTGCTGTGATGAATCATGAATATTTGAAACAAAAAAAAAGTGCCCATATTATCCGTTTAAATGAAATTTTGTGTGCAATTTGAAATTACAGGATAAAAAGAAATATTTTGTTTCTGAGTGTTATTCCAGTGTTTGGAAGGCTGAAACAGGGGGATCACTGACAGTCTGAAGCCAGTATGGATTGTCCACTGAGTTCCATCAGGGTTAGCCTGGGTGACAGAGTAAGACCTTGTTTCAAAATACAGAACTCAGACAAAGGTTTGTTTTCTGTGGAATCCAGTTAAAGTTTCTTACCAGCTGAAAGTCAAGAATCGCAGCATGCAGCTTCCTCCTGACTGGCCGCCTCTCAAGGCACCAGTAGGTGCCTGCAGCCTGGGTTGGGACAGTGCAGCAAGACTGTTTAGAGGTAACCACTGCTTTCCAATTGGATACGAGGATTCACAGGGGGAAATTCCCATCTGGTACCATAAGCCAGTCAAAATATTTGGATGAGGATGTCTTAGGCCCTAGTAAGGAAGCTAATGATGTTGATTTGCTAAAGAGACATGTTGTACCTTTCTAATTGCCTTCTAAATATTTGTATCAGTAGCATGGCATACTTTGCTAAAAAAGTCATATAAACAACCAGATCTCTTAAGGGGGCTTAGTGATTGATTTGATTTACCACACATTCTGTGAATTTTATGTGTTTTTTTTTTTTTTTTCCTTTTCTAAAAAATAAACCCTGCTCTCAGGAAAGAATTGTTTTTAATTTTGCCTGATCATGATAGTGGATTGACAAGATCATCATACCTGGCTTGTGAGATTTAAGAGGGAAGCAAGATTGTATTGGGACCAGTTGTGTGAAATTTTGTACTGAGAATCCCTGTGTCCTGAGCATCTGGGGCTGAAGAATCAGCTATGATTAACAAAAGACCAGCTCTGTGGGAGTGAAACCCTTTGGTCTTCACGGTGATGATGGAATGCTGGTCAAGCTGGGACTGAAAAACAACAGCTATAGTAAGAGATAAGCACCATTGAGCTGGATGAAGCTGGAGCATCACTGGGATAACAGAAATCATTTACTTGGGGGTTAATAACCAGAAGGTATGGACCAAGGACACCTAGGCTGCACTCTAGCTGGTAGCCAGACTTGTCAATGTAAGAGTCATTTGCATGGTATTGATTTGGGGAGCATGGGAAGCAACTTGTGTTTGCCACCTTGTGACAGGTTCAGAATTCCTTAGAGGCCGTTGTTGAACGGGAAGCGTCCACTGTAGTAGGTGAGCCAAAGCTGTGGGGCATCTAACAAGGACTGCTACAGATGACAGGTGGTGCCAGCGTAAACCTAGGAGACAAGCTGTGTGTGCTATCAATAAGATGGCAGAGCTCCAGTGGTGAGGGCCACCCAATCCCCTTGGAGCTCAGAAGACTGCAAGCATAGGTTTTAAAGCTTAATAGGTAACACTTAGGACGCTTCAAACTGTTTTCATTTTAATAGTAGAAATATGCCAGCTTTAATTTTATTAGTATTTTCTGGTTGTTTTTCCATTATTTTGGTTATCATTTCATAGCTGTGCCCAAATTATCCATGAGACAATTTAAAGAAAAGATTTGTCTCATAGTTTCAGATGGTTCCTTTGTTAGGTTAGAACCCCCAGAATCTCGCAGTCTAACTGAAATGCCATCGCCCCTGGTGTGCTTTAGCAATCCCTTAGGCATTTAAACTCAATTGAAATTAACCACCACAGCAGGCAATCCTAAGCAAGCAGGGTCCCTGGAAGGAAGACTACAGAGCAAGTCCAACTTCAAAGCCCACTCACCATGTTTCCTCAGCCTGAGAGAATTTCTCTGGCTTGGTTTTTAGTTCATCCATGCATTAAGGCAGCCTATTTAAAACCTTATCGTCCCTCCCCTTAGATATCTGATGACCCGTAGGCTTTAGGGCAGTAGTCTCCTTGCATGCTAAAAGTTATGCTAAATCCCGAAATTATCCTTGCATTACCAGCATACCTGTGAATTATTAAAATCAAGATCCACATGACTAAGTGTTGAAATGAAACCTCAGCTGTACAGCATACTTCTAATTGAAGATAATCAAATGAAACTATTGTTTCACTAATAGAATTAATTTAGTTAAGTTTTTTGGTGCCATCATATCTGTTAGATGATAGTTATTATGTCTGATCCATAGATATGAGGTACATAGTGTGTGTGATTTTTTTTCACCTGATCATAAGGTGGATTGTGCCAATGTGGATGATAATAAGATGAAAAGTTATTTTCAGTAAATATTTTAAAAATACTATTTTCATCCATATTCCTGAAGTAGTTAATTTTATTACTTGTGTATATAAATACTGACAGTAATACACTCTGCTATTACTGTGAGGAAATACACTCACATAGGTGAGAAAATTAATGGTGTTACCTATGATCTGTTCACAGAGCTGAAAGAACTAGGAAGCAATGATGACGCACTTTCACAAATGCCAGCTCTCGGGTGCATTTGAACCACTGAGAGGAAGGCAGTGCTGCCTTCATCAAAGTCTGAGTTTTCTCAAAGGACAGTGGTGTTTGAGACAATTTTAGGAAGGTCGTAAAGATTGGTCCAGAAAAAGAATTAAAAAGAGAGAAGGGGAAGGAAGAGGGCAGGCAGATGAAAGAAGTAGCAACTGTAGTGGGGCCATGTCAAAGCGTTGAGTTGTTGGAGAATATACGGTATGCGGGGAGGTGGGCTTGGGTTTGTAGTGGCTGAGAGATGGTGGTGCCAGAGCATCTGTAGAGGACATTAGAGAGGTTATTTCCTACTTGGCAACAAGGAGAATCGATTTTCTAGATGATTGGGTACTGCTTAGTATGGAGGGTTTTAGATATGTCCTTCAGTAGGTCACCAGAATTATGGAGGACATAAAGGCTCTGGAGAGGAACGAAGAGAAATATAGCAGATAGAAGGGCCACAGTAGCCATGATCAAATGCATCAAAATATTAACAAGCTTGTCTACAGCAACATACTGTTATGGGTTGTAAGAGAATGGCACACATCTTTAATTCTTTTGTAATAAAAGCAGTGGTTGAAAATATGTATTAACTCAACTTCTTGAGGTGGTATGTTAAATGTTTTTAATGACAATCACGTTTACTCCTCTGGGACAATTTTCCAATGACTAGTGACTTAATGGCTTTAATACATTATATTGTATGCCAGACATTGTCTGTTAAAATTCAGTAACACAGAGAAAAAAGAGCAACCCATTTTTCAGTTTTTTAGAGTATCCTCGAACTCTAAGAAGACATTTTTCTTCATGTGGTTCATGTCAGATTGAATGCTGTATTTCTTTCTGTTTCCTGAGTAATGTTTTAGACACAGATTAACAATATGCAGTTTTCTAGGTAAATGTTACCATCTCTTTAAAGGACACAGTTCGCTTTGAACATGCAATTTAATTTTGAACATAAAAATGGGCATGATTATGACAGAAAAATGGAGACTAAAAACTGAAATATCATCAACAACAACAATAACAATGATAGTGAACTATCAGAGAAAGGCTGGAAGCTGATCTATACCTGGGCTTCATGGGCTGAACAGAACAGGCTTGAGAAAGCCCTATATACAAGCTTGGAAGAGGTAGTCTGCATAAATGTCCCATACAGGGCTATATGCCTGGTGGCCCAGTGCCTGGGCTTCTTTCCTCCAGCCCACTTTCATTTATGGGAGTATTTTCCATTTTTTAATAAACTGTCTTTTTTTTTCCTAATCAAATGTTCCTGATGCAATCTTTTGTCCTGGGGAAAAGGGCCTAGGATGGGGCTCCCTCTGACCTGTGGCATTCCCCTTCCCCCTTTTCTCTATCTCTTCTCCCCTCCCATACCAGCCCAAAGCCAAAGCATGCTTTCTCTGACACTCTTGGCTTTCTTCATTTTTCTCACTTCCATGCATGGTCTTCTGTTTCCCAAACTCCACCTCCCTCCTCTAGCAGCCACTTAAAATTACAGATTGCTCAACCCATTGTTCTTCTCTTAAACTCTACTAAAATTGTCCTTGACCTTCTCTGGGTTTTTATTTTATTTCGTTATTTCATTTATTTTATTTTTAATATTGTGAGATTAAGAAGCCAAATGGAAACTTTTAACTGTCTGGTAACAAGGGATAGTAAACAGCCCTAATTCAAGATAATCATGCGATAATAGAGAGAGAATGTGAGGGACACAGGAATTACACATTTAACCTGATGCCAAAAATGGAACTGAAGACATGTTTTAGGACTTTTGTTCCTGAGCATCTTACATTTTCATAAAATGTCAACATTGACTTCTAGTACATTTACCCTGAGTGGAGGCAATGCACAGAAATGTTTTTCATGTAGCCTACCTTGTTGGGACTTGGTCTCCTGCTTACTTCAGTGCCCTGAGATCTGGTTACCACCCTGCCATGGATACTGTTACAGTGTTACAGTATCTCCTGTAACCACGTGATGAAAAGGAATATTCCCTATTATCCCTGATTGGTTGATTAAGAGGCCTGTAGCAGGGCAGGAGGAAGGAGGTAGGCGTAGCTAAGGGTTCCAGGCTTTGGCAGACAGGGGAAGGAGAGAAGCCACAATGGGTTTGTGTGGAAAAGGAACCACATGGGCCAGGAGAAAGGACTCCACGAAAAGGAGTGTTCCACGTGAAGGATCAACAAGTACTTATGAAATTGTGGATGGGTGATAGGCCAGATAGGAATAGTTAAGGCTGATGGTATTGGATGGGAGCTGGGAGGTGAATGGGGAAGTTATTGACATAGTGTAGGTGGAAATATCTGCCCAGCCCAACTGTAAAAATAAGACAATTGTAAAATCCAACAGGTGTGTGTGTCTTATTGATTAGCAGGTTAGATAATACCGCCATAGAAATTGTAGGGCTAATCATAATAAACAATATTTAGCCCGGTACCATTTAATTTTCAATAACACTACTTACTTAAAATATCAGTGAGGTGCGTGATTTTACATAGTTCAGCATCATTGGCTATAATGTTTGAAAATAAGTATGTTCATCTCCCTTATACTGTTCAAAAACAAACAAAGAAACAAACACAAAAAAATATCAGCAACTATTTTATACCAATAGCTCTTGTTACTAAAACTAAGTTTTCTTCATTTCATAATATTGTTACTTCTGGGAGGAAGAGTTTGATTGATTCACTATTATTTTTTCAAACAAAATTTCAAAGTAATTTTTTTTCAATGCAGTTTATTCAGGAACCTTGAACAATCATCTGACCCTGGGGAAAGCCAGCCCACAGCTTAAAAAGCCTCTGGGTAGCCAACCCCAGTGTGCCACGTGGGCAATGCAGATAGGTCCACATACATGGAAGCAAGCCAGATCCTCAGCCTTAGCCAAATGTGGAGTTTTTCATGACAGAGAGCACTCACCATCGGGAAGGTGGAAGGCGGAAACCAGCTCCATCTTTAAGGAGCGGCATTACGCAGCTCTCTTCAGTTCCCCCTTTTTGTTTTAGACGCATCAGGCAAGAGTAGAGGTCTGATCTCTGATATTAGAAATAAATTGGGACTTTTTACCGATGTTCATTTAGGTGTCATCCACCCAAAGAGCAACTGTTGCCTTTATGAACTACTTTGGATAACTGTGACACTGATATAATGCACATTAATTGGTTGCTCCCCCACGCTTTGTTAGTGATTACACATCAAGATGCTTTAAAGGACTTAGGAATTTGCAAGTCAGTATTTGGCTTCTCTGGTATTGGTGAAACCTGTAAATTGGCTTGGATATGAAGAAGCTAATGAGTGGATCGCATTAGTCTCTCTATGGAATTTATTTGGGGGATATTATAAAACACATATTCAGATCCAAGTCTTCTTAAAAACATTCATTACAACTTGAGTTTCCTGTTGAGATAAAGGTTTGGTTTTGAATTGACAAACCTGCGAGAGACCCTGAAAAGCTAATGTAAATTCTTGACCCCTGTGTCACTAAGAGGCTGCAGAGTGTGTTTCAGAAATAAATGGTGAGTTCCATGGTAGTCACCATCATACCATTTACCCAGACACGTTGAGATTATATTCTTGGTAGTTCAAGACATTAACTGAAATTGACAGCCTTTGGTGAGGGTTACTGCCAATACTGTGAAAACTGAAGCTTGCATCTTATGGGCTGGCCCTTTGAGGAAAAAACAGTTCACAAGAATGCTTTTAACTAGTCTTTATTTTGACAAACTTCTTTGTAGATAATGTAGCAGGGTGTTACAAAACTCATGTGAACTTTTATGAATACAAATGTCAAATCAAATACAGGTTTTCTTTAGTTGTGTAAATTTTTACCTGCCAATAATTTAAAAAAAAAAAAAACAACTCAGTCCAACAAATGAGATTCAGAAATAAAAAAAAAAAGAAGAAGAAGAAGAAATATTTATTCTTTTGGCTCAATAATGAAGTAGCTCACCATTCTTTTAGAAGTAGCAATTCCCTGCATGCAGTTCATCAATACACTACAGTAAATAGTTTTGTAAAAAGAATGAACATTAAACTTTTGGTGTGTGAAAAAAAAAGTTATTTCATGTTAGGTAATTGCACAACTTTGCCACTTTGTTCCTGGCTAAAAAGGACAGAGCCCATGTTATGTCCATGATAGCTTTAGTGCAGCAGGATTTAAAAAAATAAGCCTAGTCTGCATATGCAAATACTACAAAAGTTGAGTTAAAAAAAAACAAACTTCCATGAGTGAAGGATTATCTGCAGGCAACCAGAGTTGGTAGAAAATGGTCAGGGTTTGAGATTTTAACCAACATATCTCTTATTAGAATGGTAGAAAATATATTATAACAAAGAAATCCACAAAACCCATTGTCTAACTTTTATTTTAGGAAATTATCTGTTGAAAAGTCTTTTGGATGCAAAAGTTTGGAATTTTGATTAAAAATAAAAAGCAAAAGGATAAGGTAAAATAAATCGCCATGTCATCAACCTGAAAATAATTTTCTTATGTACAAATGCTGACAAAGAAAACTGATTATATTTTACATTATTTATATTTAAACAAATTTTGCACTTTTTTTTTTTAGCAAACTATGAAGTATAGGTTTTGGTACTAGGCCCTATACAGTGTGTCTCCTTTAAATCAGTAAAGACACGTTGTGATACTCAAGTTGAATAAACAATGCAAAAATAAAGGTGTTTTAAAATAATAACAAAGAGATCTTCTTGGCGTGTAGACAGAGAGCAGATTGAATTCTTTCTACCACCAACATGTGACTCTTCTTACCAAAACTTGTGATAAATGGGTTGATTAAAATAGAGCAGCTTAGGCAATATTAACATGCATTAGTGATAGCCTTCCAACTATTTCTGTGTAATGAATGGTACAGGATACCTTCCTGTTGGAAGCTTGCAAAAGACACATACACTGTGGTACATATTTGAATGAATAGAAGTTATGTATTAGGCTATATATACGTTTATATATATTTGCCCAAACATGCACCACAGAATAAAATAACTATTTACATAACAGAGGGTATTTAATTGACATAAGCTGTCAGTTTTGCTGAGAGCAGAAGATGGCAAAGAAATACTGCCACAGAAAATGGAACAACTATTCTAAAATGATACTTTGGATAGATTTTTTTTTTTTTTTAGAACAGAAGTATTAGATAACTTTTTTGGAGGAGGGTATTTAACCAAAATTAAATATAGAACTCTGAAACTTAGAATAAAATTTTCACTTGTTGAAACAAAATATTTTGCATAAAAATAATCCTTTAAATATTAGAGGAGACTTTACAGGCACATAACTGCTCAGATATAAACGAACAAAACAGACTAAAATACTTGTAAGATAACACCATCCAGAAAGTGGAAGTTTTTGAAACTGTTAACATTAGAATTTATGTATTTATTTTTAGATATGAGCAATAATTTCATCTCTCAGGCAAAATATCTTTTTATGATTACTGGAGAAACATGTAGACTCAACAACACAAGATTTTTTTTTATATTTTTCCCTTAACGTAAACTTCAATTACAAAAATAGTGACATGGTATTATGAACAGACTATGAGCTGGGGACCGAGATGATCCACTGAAACAGACTTTGTAAAAATATGGCAAATGTGGATGTTAAAAATAGAGTGGACGGGAGCGCTGTACTCATGGTGTTTCGTGGTTGTGGTGTTGACGATGGTCACTTTCACAATGGAGTTCTCCTCAGCAGTGTCAGCTGGTAAATGGAAGCAGCAACCTCTTGTCAATGTTGATACCCTGTTGCACAGAGTGGCAGTGACAGAGGTCACTGGCATAGGCACTGACCTTGAGTATTTGTTGAAACAGTCAGTTTGGCGTGGACCTCCCCTTGGAGTCCAGGTGACACATATAATTTACCTTCAGAGGCTGTAAACAATTGGTTACAAAGACATGTCTTTGTTTCTTTTTCACTTTTGATTTTCTCTGACCTCTTTCCCTTTGCTTTCTTTTTCTGGTTTGTCTTTCTCAAACTTTTCCTTATCTGGTTTTGTTACACTATCATAAGAAGGAGGAGAGGTGGTAGAGGAACTTCCATCTGTCTTTTCTGGGGTGGAATTTCCATTTAATTTGTCAATAACCATGTCTCCTTTTATAGGCAAGTCAATCCTCCCCTTGATTGTCTCTTTGTCATATTTATTCGATATGTTTTTTAACCTTTGCTTTAAAAGATAACATCTGTAATTACGCTGAATGATAGCAGCAGACACCTCCTCTTGTTTGCGCTTCAGAGTGGTGGTGATGGGCTCATAAGAGACCTTGGAGGGGTTGGAAGCCATGAACCGATCTTCCATCTGGATTCGAAGGGCATCCATCTCTCCACTCTCACCCAAGACCCGCTTTGTAAAAGCAAATAAGATGTCCAGGCAGTGGATGCGGTCTCCACTCACCATGGGCAGATCCATGGCAATGAGCTGGACTTTGTTTGGTTTGGCGATGAGGAGGGGAGGATCCAGGGCAGCTGCGAAGTCAGAGAGTTTGCAGAACTCTATGAACTGAGTGGCATCCGGGTCGAACTTCTCCCAGACCTCGTAGAACATCTCAAAGTCGTCCTCGCTCAGGGGCTCGGCGCTTTCTTCAGTGGCAACGCTGAAGTTCTCCAGGATGACGGCAATGTACATGTTCACCACGACCAGGAAGGATATGATGATGTAGCTGACAAAAAAGAAGATCCCCACGGATGGGTTCCCACAGTCTCCCTTCACTGAGCTTCCAGGGTGAATTGCATCAGGGTCACAGTCGGGAGGCGCACTGTTGAGGATGGGGGCCAGCAGTCCATCCCAGCCTGCAGAGGTGGTGATTTGGAAGAGGCAGATCATGCTGTTGCCAAAGGTCTCAAAGTTGAACATGTCATCAATTCCAGCTTCTTTTTTAACATAGGCAAAGTTGGACATCCCAAAGATGGCGTAGATGAACATGACCAGGAAAAGCAGGAGGCCGATGTTGAACAGAGCAGGAAGGGACATCATCAGAGCAAAGAGCAGCGTGCGGATCCCCTTGGCGCCTTTGATGAGGCGTAGGATTCGGCCAATCCTGGCCAGGCGGATGACTCGGAACAGGGTAGGGGACACAAAATACTTCTCTATCAGCTCTGCGAGAAACATTCCTGTGGAAAGGCAGAGAAGCCAGATAAATGTGATCATATTGAAGTTTGTAGGAATGCTGTATGTGTGTGTCTTCTTTTAAAAAATATACTTACAAAAACTTACCTGAACTACCATTTGAATCCACTCTAATACTTACATTTAAACGTTTCAGAATTTTATTAAATGATTCTGTAACAATTTTATAAAGGACTATATATATTTTTTGGTAAAAATCCAAAGTATTATGTCAATTCAAGATTATACTTTCCAAATATTATACTTCAATGCTATACATGAAATATGGCAATTAAAGTAAGGGTTATTTCTGAAAAAACTCAATTCATTATCCTCAATGAGAGTGACAATCTTTAGCTTGAGACAAGTGGACCACATCTGACCTAAAGAGGACCAAGGTCAGACTCACACTCTGTGAGCTCCTATGAGCCCCGGTTAGTTGATTCTGTGGATAGTCTTCTCCTGGTGTGTTTGACCCCTCTGGCTCCTCCAGTCCTTCCTTCCTTTCTTCCATGGGAGTCCTTGTGCTCTGCCTAATGTTTGCATGTGAATGTCTGTATCTGCTCCTATCAGTTGCTGGGTAAAGCCTCTCTGATGGGACTTGGAGAGATAGCTCAGTGGCTAAAAGAACTGAATTCTCTTCCAGAGGACCCAGGCTCAATTCCCAGCACCCACATGGCAGCTTGCATCTGTCTGTGACTCCAAGATCTGACAGCCTCACACATACATACATGCAGGCAAAAACACCAATGCACATCAAATAAAAATAAACATTAATTTTTTAAAAGCCTCTCTGATGACAGTTATGCTAGGCTCCTGTCTATGAGTATAACAGAATATCATTAGGATCATTTCGTTGACTTTATTTATTTATTTATTTAGCCAGTCATATTTAGGGCTTTGAGGCTTTAGCCCATACCAAGCCACAATTCTCTCTCTCTCTCTCTCTCTCTCTCTCTCTCTCTCTCTCTGCTTGCTGCCAAAGTGTTCAGCTACTCTTCTAGCACCATCCCTATCTTCTTTGCACCATGATGATCGTGGACTAACCCTCTAAAACTGTAAGCAAGCCCCTAATTAAAGGCTTTCTCATATAAACATTATGTCTTCATAGCAGTGGGACAGTGGCCGAGAGAAGTACTAACACTACTGTCTTAAGATGATGTGTTTTAAAAGCATGTCCCTACCCTTCAGCCCCAGGCTGACTCTGTTTACCAGTACCAGAATGTTGTGGTTTGTCATTCACATGGGCTCAAGTGCTTGGACCCTTGCTATGCAGCTAGTGGTAGTAAATTCAGGAGGTGAAGTCTTTCTGGGAGAATTGGGTCATGGTGGCAGTGGGGGATTCCTTGAGGTTTTATAGCACACAGCCCAATGTCTTGTTCTCACTTTCGTCCCCAAATGTAGGTTTACCTTAACCAGCTATGACTTGGGCTCCATGCCAGGCTTTCTGCACCAGGACAGAGTGTATCCTATATCCTTTGCTAAATTGCTTCTTGTCGGTTATTCTCTCCCAGCAAGGAGTAAGGTAATGGATGCAGAGAGAATGTACTCATGTTCCTTCCTGCTTTCTCCACCTACTCTTCCAATCTGGTATCAATAATTTAATTTCTAACCAGTTAACTTTGTGAATAATCTCAAATTTCAGATTTTTTTTTTTCAGTTTGCTCACTCCATTACTTCCCAAGTGCCTCTCCGTGCAGGGTTTGGGGAAAATGTTTTCTGGAATTACACGTCTCCATCATTGAACTGTTCTTACCTACAATGGAGAGGATCACCACCACGAAGTCAAAGATGTTCCAGCCAATGGTGAAATAATAGTATCTGAGAGAGATGAGCTTCAGCACGAACTCCCCAGTGAACAGGACGATGAACACAAGGTTGATTCGGGACAAAACCAGGGTCATGTATTTGCTCTGGTCGTCCGTTTCCACCATCATGGTGACCATGTTGAGGCAGATGAGGATCATGATGCTGATGTCAAACACTTGTCTGGTTACAAAGTCAAAGACCATCCCTTGAAATTTGTTCTGGAAAGGGAGAGGAGATAGGGTTCGTGTCCACGTTGAACAAATAGTGACCTGGCTACACTGCAAGTAAGATCTTCCCGCAGGTGGCCTGGGGAATGAACCCTCCCCTCAGTACCCCAAATAATCTGTGAGCTCCATTATTTCACTTCTTTTTTTTTTTTTAATGAGAGCTCTCACACCACATGCTACTAACAAACATGCTTGGTTTATTTTGGTCTTATAGGAAGGCAGAGCAAAATAATACAGAAACTGGTGGCAATGGGCTGAAAATATGTAGAAGCTGTTTGATTAACTATGATAATTTTTATAAAAGTGGTTTCAATCAGTATCGAAGACTTCATAAAAAGTAAATATAGACTTTTAGATGAATATTCTGCCTCATTCATCATTTACCTTTACCTTAAGAATTTGCTGGTATTCCTTCTTTTCTTCCCTCGATTAATGCTAATTAAATTAATTCAGCTCTACCACTTGTACTTTTGTATGCTTTTGAGTTTGTTAATTCAGCTGTTTTTGCTGGAGAGATGGCTTAGTGGTTAAGAGCACTGGCTGGTCTTCCAGAGGACCCAGGTTCAATTCCTAGCATCTACATGGCAGCTCATAATTGTCTGTAACTCCAGTTCCAGGGGAGCTGCCCCCCCCCCCCCGACATAGATGTAGGCAAAACATCAATTCATGCAAAGTAAAATAAAAATAAACAAACAAATCTTTTTTTCCTCTTCATCTTTCCCTATTTATTCCTCAACAACAACAACAACAAATGCATGAAAGGATAAGAAAGATGGCTTAGTAGCTAAGAAAGAGAACTGGCTGGTTTTCCAGAGGAGCCAGGCTCAATGAGTAGTACCCAGTGATGGCTCACAACTTTTGGTAACTTTAGTTCCAGGGTATCTGACTCCCTCTTCTGCCCCCCCCCCCCATGGGTACAGGCATGCGCATGGTGCACAGAAATATGCATAAGGAAAATAGCTCTCCCCCACAAACATCTTTTTTAAAATGCATGGGAAATGCTTGTATAATTAATACCCATTTTAGAAAACATATGCTTTTAGAGTTCTGTTTAAGTACAAATGTTACATGTGGTTTTATTAGATAATTAAAAATAATTCATGATAAACACACAAAATCCCATGTCTTATGGGAAAATCCAAGGTCATAAACCGACCATGTTTTCAACATTTCAATGACCTTTGGTGAAGCAGGTTCATTCATTCCATTCTGTGGGAGGTATCTTCCCATTCTTCTTTCTCATCTTACATCTCCTGGTTTTAATTACTTTTAAACATATAGTAAGGTGAAGTCACTGATAAGGTTCATGAATCCTTTCAATTATGAGTTTTGCTGATCAAAGTTTTTTTTTTTTTTTTTTTTTTTTTTTTTTTTTTTGCCCAAGGGAACAGTTATCTTCATGGGCTTCAGTTGCCCTATGTTTTTACCTATCTCAGAGGTAGATGAGCTAGGCTACAGTTCTGTGAGTGTGAGTCACCATCATCATGCCATTTCACATTAGGGAGTGTTTCAGAGCGGGCATCTAAATAATCTTTATTCCTCTTTGCATGAAGCAAACATTTTGAGACAGGTTTTGCTTCAAAGCAAACTGGGAATATTTTCTTGTCTCAAGTGTGAAAACCCAGAAAGACAAATGGACAAATGGCTTTGTGATGTGTGGAACCTAAATTTTATATATATATAAATTATATATATATATATATATATATGTACATGATAGATAATGTGAAGAATGACATGAATTTAAATATATAGGGAAGCATGAAAAAGGGAAGAAGGAAAGGAGGAAACAAGAGCCCAGAGAAAGGAAGTGCTGATGGGATGGGCCATCTGGGAACCTTGAGCTAAATAAAAAAAGGAAATGTCAATAAGGTTAGAGGAGCAGCAGGAGGGTGATTCTTGTTTTGGGGCCAGTTCTTAGGAACTCTGGGTTGCAGCTCGTCAACTATCAGGAATTTTCCAGTGTTTTAAGAAGTGACACCTGTTACTGAGTTTTGCAGCTGTAGAGTACTTGCACAGTATGAGATTTGTGGTTAGATTGGTGCTATTGATTGGTAACATCGCCCAATATGTTCTGATCCAGATACTACAACTGAAACACTGTTTTAGATTCTTAAAAAACACAAGCCTTCTTACTGAGGGTCGGGGGATTGGCTTCTGAGGTTTTTTGGAGCCAAGTTTCTTCATTGCATTGTAATATTTTTTCTGTTCTTCTGTCATAAAGATGTCTTGACCTCCAAAGTAAACACACGGAATAGCCTGGTTACAATCCCAACCTGTGTTACAACAGTATTTTAACTAAAATAATTCTGAGCCTTTCTTTAATCTTGTCTCAATTTTAAATGGATATTATCTTTCTAAATATACTGCTTCTACCATTTATGTGAAATACTGAAGACGTTAATATTATGCAAAGCCCATAAGCACATAAAATTCTGATTAGTACAGCAACCTAATTGGATTATATAATGTTCACAATGAATTTTAAGGTCCTCAAATATTTTCATGGAGCCAAATACTTTTCTTTCTCTTTTACCTCTTTTACTGTTGAGAGTTTTACTGCTGTATTCAGCAGTTTTGCTGTTGTTGCTTTAACATTTTTGAGTACCAAACAATGTTATAGGCATGAGAACTGCATAGGTATAAAACATGATATCATGCTCCTTATGTGGCTAGATCATGAAAAAGGTAGGTGGAAAAATGTACAAGAGTGTGCAAAGGGGGAGAAGTTTTTAAAAAGTCAAGTATAAATCAACAGGAAGAAGGAAGGAAGGTTACTGTAGACACAACAAAAATTGAGAGAGCCAGGCTTAAGCTTAAGGCTTTAAATGACAATGAAGAGTTTGCTTGGCAATGCATCTCAGGAAGAGAAAATATCACATACAAAGCCACGGAGCAACTAGTGTGTGGCTGAGTTCAGAAAAGGTCAGGAAGATTCATGGAGGGGCCTTGTAACAAGTGCTGTTGGCGATGCTGGTGGGGGAGGAGTGAGAACGTAATAGGGTAGAGGATAAAAATGAGATGTGGGAAAATATGAGGCTTAGAAATTGGTGAGGATAATTCCTGAAAGCCTCCATAAGCTGTGCTAAGAACTGGATAATCGTTGCTGAAGTAATGGCTATATTTCTCGGTCTGAAATATACAGACAGCTGGACCGTGCCATGGAGGAAAAGAGGGAAGCCACTGAGTAGGAGCAGTAGATTAACTGGCCACAGAGTAAGAATGAAAATAATAGAAACACAATCTAAGTCTGTCATGACTCTAAGTGTCTGGTTGTCTCTATGACACACTGTTGTTCTGAGTAAGGGAGGGAGGAGGAAGTAAGAAATACTCATCTTCTTCTTCTGCTGGTTGAAGTTGTCTATGATGACACCGATGAACAGATTTAGAGTGAAGAACGACCCAAAGATGATGAAGATGACAAAGTATAAATACATATACAGATTTTCTTCATAAACAGGCTGAAGTTTGACCTAAACAACAGTGAGAATATTTAATACTATTAGCAAAATGAATCCTTGGACTAAATAATGTAGCAAGTACAGTTACATAATATGAACTTGTGTTATGTCTTCAGATACCATTTTACAGAAATAATTATTTTGTAAAGCTAGCATGACATTTGAAAATATTACTCTTAAAATCCAAAAGTAGGTTGTTTTTGTTTTTTTTTTTTTTTCCATTGTAAGCTACCTGAAAGATATTCCTCAGCACAATTAAAACTGATCCCAAATTCAGCTAACTGTTTGGGCCTATTACTTTATCATCATCAGCATCCCAACGTATTTACAATATCTTCAGTTTGTATTTGAGAAAGCTCTAATAGCAGAAAAGCAACTGAGAGGGAAAATACAGACATGGTTTAACCAGTTCTTTGTATTTCTGAGCCTGAGTTTCCTTGAAGTCGGCTGGCTCATCTGGGCTCTAATATTCTTGGAAGCTGCTTTATAGACTGGCTGATCATGTTCTCTTTAGAAACAGAAAAACGGTGACTCCTGCCCTGAGCTACCTTCCTACTCTAAATAGTTCTATCTGCCAGGCTAATCTGATGTCTTATACTCCATGTAACTTGAGAAATTTTCAGAGTAGACAAGTTATCTATTACACATGATACCCGCAGTAACCAAACTGCTATCTACACATGAGCATCCTGTCAATAATTTCTACTGTATTTATAAATACTTTAATTTTATGCAATATAGATTCTGGGTCCCTCAGTTCAATTCATCAGTGTTTACCATGGACAGTCTAGTAACTGCAAATAGTATTGGAGGGCTACTCACATCCCGAGAATCAACAGCTGCGTACATAATATCCATCCAGCCTTTGAATGTGGCCTGTACACAATACATATTAGAATTATTTTTGAATATCTCACCCAGATTATCGCATTTACCAGACGTAAACACAACTCCATTGTTATAAATACCTTTTCATACAATACCATGACATTTTCTACACAGGTGTTAAAATGATTCAAATGAGGTGTTATCAAGGACCTTCCTACTTCTGAATATCAAAATTTATATTTACAATTTAGGATTTCTTTTCTTCTCTTGGGTGCTATTCTATGCTATTTTTTTTTTGTACAAAAACACAATGGAGACTTGATTGACAAAATCCCATCTTAATCTCCTCTTAAAACCTTCCAACAATAAGACAAAATGTGGTTGAAGATCATGGTTCTATTCAAACAAGCTCATTTTCACTAGTAACTGATTAACAAATATGCTATCGTGAAGTTTAAAAATATGAAGCGCTACATATTTTGAAAAGTATCCCTTGAGAGCTACATTTCTGCATGTAACAGTATCATATTATTTCCAGACGTTACTATGGTACCTGTCTGTCTGGCTAAAATTCACACATTTAATGCATACATATAACATGTGATTGGCATTCCAATATACACAGTTTTGACAGAAAGTTAAAAATTGAAATAACAGAGAAGGAGAAAAACGCAGGAAGAAGAGATAAGAAATCCCGTGGAAAACATTAAAAAAACTCACTCCTAGGGAAAAAGTGAAACAACTAGGCTGAGCTGTCATCCGACTACCTTCCTACTTTTAAATAAGAATTACTCAGAGTGCACCACACGCAGAATCTTAGGTCGTGCACGTTTGAAATGTTTTCAGGGTCCACTCACCACTTGCAGCAAGGCCAGGTAGCCCGCCCCGACGTTGTCAAAGTTGACTTTCACGTTCTTCCACCGGGCTTGCTTGCCGAGGGCCTTGCAATCACTCAAGTTGTTGACCTCGCTGACGTCGAACTTGTTGCCTGTTGTCATGTTGACACAGTGGTAGAACTTCCCGGCAAACAGGTTCACACCCATGATACTAAAGATCAGCCAGAAGATGAGACACACCAGCAGCACGTTCATGATGGAGGGGATGGCGCCAATGAGCGCATTGACGACCACCTGCAAGAGGACGGGAGAGCCGTGACCTTGTTAAAGCGGAAGCCATTTGCAGGTATGAATAATGCACTCGGCACTTTGGAAGCGTTTGGAAGAGGTTAACGGGTATCTGGGTAGATTTCTAGCCCCAGAATCTTTCTTCTAGTGTTTTCTATTTCATATTGATAAGGGGAGACAAACAATGCAGCCAAAGGGCTAAGCAAAAAGGGAAAGCAAAAATTCAACAAAAATTGAAAAGTAATAATGAGAAAAACCTGATATGCTAAGATGGAATCAGGAAATGTTCGCTAGGGAAAAAATGGTAAGGAGAAAATGTGCGTTAAATGGCAACAGAAGTAATCGTTTGCTCTAACACACGTTAATTTTTGTGAACGTGAGTGAATTACTGACGATCTGAAAGAGAAAGAATGCAACTCTTCCGCAAATAATACATTAAAAATGCATTAAATCTGTGTCCTCGGGTCAGGTTCATTTATATGACCACGAAGGTAAAGATTAAGGCTTTATAAGTCTTTTGTTTGATATTGGAAAAATCTCAGTCGTTTAAACATGGAACGAATTACTGTCAGATATATCTTTAGACATAATAGTATTAAATATATACTATCCTAACCCTAACCCTAACCTTAACCCCTAACCCTAACCCTAACCCTAACCCTAACCCTAACCCTAACTCTAACCCTAACCCCTAACCCTAACTCAACCCTAATATATCCTCTTACTGTTATTTGTCAATCCCCTTACATGCTCTCCTTGAGCCTACACTATTCATTTTTGCTAGACTAACTTGCTTAGTGAAGAAAAAACCTGGTCACCTCTTATTTCTGACTCCAGGAAAAACTAAGATGTTTTTAAAGATCTCAAGGGTAGCAAAAGGAGCTTCTCTAACCCAACTCATTCTGGTTCATAGTGGACTACACAATTCAGTGCTCAGACTCAAGGAAACTATTGTTTTATTTAAAAATGTGACAAACATTATTTTAGAAATAGACAGGAAAAAATTGTAGACCAAAAACTGAAATCCAAAATTGTAGTGTTTTTCTATAGTTATTGAATTTTCTTTCCTTTAGACATTAAGTCATGTATGTTACACTTGTTATTTCTTTTCAGATTAAAATTATGTACAGTGACTTCTTATATACCTCTATAAATGTTCTTATTTAGCTGAAATCATAGGTGTTCCATAGGAATTAAAATACTAATCAAGAATATTTTTCAGATCAGAGAAAAATTATAAGTTCTCAGACTTGTTCATTTGATTTCCTCTCTGACATAAACTATAAACATGGCTGTTTGCCAAGAAGGTCCAATCAACCTAGGCTGTTACCTAGACTATAGGTTGCTCTCCATATACTGATGCTAAGGCCCAGCTGTGGAAGACAACACTCACACAACTCACTGAACACAGAGAACTCAAGTTGGTGTCTACAAGGAGCCTTTACACTGATGTCCTAGCATGTCTGATACAAAAAAAGTACTCTGCAGGATCCCAAAGGAGAAATGTGATCAACCCAGCTACAAATGCTTTGATCTACAATGGCATCCTGCCTGCCAGGTAATCACAAATTTTGTGGGAGTAACCAGCCCAAATCTGATTTGACTTAAGGCCCACTTCATGAGATGGAACCCATACCCAATACTGCTTGGGTGACCAAGAACCTATTCTAAACATACAAATAAACAAACAAATGTAGCTCCAAAATGGCATTCTGCTATACTCTAGATCATTGCCTTCACCAGAGATGCTCCTCCCTGCAGTAGATGGGAACAAATACAGAGACCCACAGCCAGACATTATCCGGAGAGTAAGGCAATGGAGTAAGCCCTAAGTGAGATGTCTCCATGAAATCCCTCCCCTCAGGCTTCAGGGAACCTTGCAACAGGGGAGGCAGAAAGAGTGTAACTGCCAGAGGGGATGAGGGACACCAAGAAAACAAGGCCTGAATCAATGGGATTGATGTGCACATGAACTCACAGGGACTGAAGCAGTAAGCACAGGGCTTGCAAGGATCTGCACCAGATGGGGTCCTAGATCTGAAGGAAGGAGGTACATTCCCCCATTCCTAGCCCCAAAGCTATCTCCAGTTGATAGCTACTTACTTTTCTCCAAGGGAGTGTCACTGGGGAAACAAACTATCTTAAGCCCAACAGCAGTGGCAACTTTGGAGGTTCCTTGTCTTAAAATATCATGTTAGGAATTTACTGTCTTTACATTTTATCTTATTTATATTAGTATATAAACATAATGTATATTAATATATATTCTGCCCTCCCTTCTTTACTCTACAGGTCTTTTGCATCTATATTATGGCCTCCTGTTTAGTGTTTGTATAGATTCCTGAGTGTATCAATAAGTTGGTCTCTGATACATATATATCTATTTGTTCCTTTTGTTTGTTTTATCCTATTCTGATGTTTTGGGTTTTTTTGTTTGTTTGTTTGTTTTGTTTTGTTTTTAATCTTATTTTATTGTTGTCTCCTGGAAACCTGTGTGTTTTCTAGTGAGAGACAGAAAGGGAGTGGATCCAGGCGGGAGGGGAGTTGGAGAGGAACTATGAGGAAAGACAGGGGAAGCTAATTAGTTATGTATTATATAAGAAAAAAATCTATCATCAATAAAAAATAAAATAAACAAAGCATCACTGTGAAGTCATGAAGCATGATGAAGGCTTGGATGATGTCAGCAATAAAAGAAGATTGTTATTTGGACAGGCTTTTAATGAATTTGTTAACACAGGCAGGGAAACAGAGTTTGCGACGGGCAAGCCAGGCGTGTTTCTGCTCACAGAGCTGTGAGAGCAGCTGGAGGGTGGTTTCATTTTCCGGGATGAGTAAATTCTGCAGTCAAGGCTGAAGGGGTTTATTGCCCCAAACAAACCACCTCCTAATATAAAAACCCCATGGCCTTGAAGAAATTCAATATCCGTGTGCATTTGCAAAGCAGATTAAACAAAGCTGGCCTTTGTGCAAAGCAGTTCTGAAGGCGGGCAGCCGAGCGTTTTATCTTGTGAGACAAGATATACTCCCTAAGGAAGAGAGCAGAGTAGGACAAGGCTAGGGCTATGAAAAAAGTGAACTTCACTCGTAATCTGTGCTCAAAAGATCCGTGAAGCAAAGCCAGGCTCGTTAAAAATACATAGCTAATTATCCTAGCACTTCACTTTGGATGTGAGGGATGTACTGTTTTTTTTTTTTGCTGAATGCTCTGATTTACCTAAATTTAAGAAATATAGCATTTTCAAATCATTTTACTTTTTTTTTTAATTGATACCTTTTAAGGACCTCAGATGTATCTACTGAAGTCCTTGGTAGGATAGGTGTTGTCAACAGTCATTCCAAATTATCTGAGAAAGGAAAATAATAGCACATGGACCCTGTGTGTGTGTCGGGGGGGAGGGGTGTTTAAATGAAATACAATTTCCAGAAGAAAGGCTTGCTGCTCTCTTTGACTTTAGCCCTGAGTTATCTAATTCTGTGGAGCTCCTACCATGTTGTCGAGTCACTGGCTGCATCTAACTCTGACTGGAGTTTTAGGGCACGCCCTTGAATCATCTTACCCTCATGCCTTCGAAGCGGGATAAGGCTCGGAGAGGCCTCAGAGCTCTCAGTGTGCGTAGGGATTTGATGGCACCAAGTTCCGAGTAACCAAGAGCATTGGCTACCAGGCTCACCAAGGAAACCTGTAGATGGAAAATAAACTGTTAATCTACAACATAAACCGTTAGGTAAAGGGCACGGTATGTGCTGTCCATTCTTTGGTGAGAGCCAACTAAAGCACGAATATGACCCTTCCATCTTCGTTGTCCACACAGTTGTACCATCTGACGTTGCCTGCCTCATCCTGAGCTTGCTTTCTTCACCTGTAAAATGTGATAGGCGTCCATCCTTATCAACACTTAGGTCGTGCCACAGGCTTCTTTACAAAGTATGTCTATTTTTACCACTGATCACTCAGGGCTTAGTTCAAAAGCCCGATCCCTCATATACCTTTGCTTAACAGTGCCAAATAAAGCTTAGAATGGCTCTCCTGAATTTTAGGATATTAAGGTTGTGAATACTAGAGGTATTTGCCAGGTTCCAGGATTGGTCAGCTGGCTAGGTGTTTAATCTCTCCTTCCATATCATATCATCAGCATTTTATTAGCTTGGGTGAAACTCTGTTCTTAACATACCTAATATGGTCTGGTTAGGTATACATTACTGGAGTCACTGTCTCCTCTTTGGATAAATTAGCCTATCACTTATAAAATTCAAAAGAACAATGCACTGATTGAGGACACATTTATCTGAAAACTTTTTATCTCAAGTGGATTTTTGAAGAGGATGCAATGTTTCTTATTCACGGTGATCACATATCTTCCCGATACTTGTTATTATGTTGAATTTTAGTTAAATACAAGCGACATAAAATGGCACACATCCTTTTGGGGGTAGGGGAAGCCATTTGGTTTGGTTTTTCTTTCAACATACTTGCATGTGTACATGCGTGTCACTTTCAGCACAAGTATCCTGACAAAAACTAAAATAAACAAAGAAACAAAGGATGGAAAAAAGAAAGGAAGGAAGAAAGAAAGAAAGAAAAAAGATGGGCTGGAGAGATGGCTTAGTGGTTAGGAGCACTGGCTGCTCTTCCAGAGGGTCCTGGTTCAATTCCTAGCACCCATATGGCAGCTCACATCCACCTGTAACTTCAGATTCAGGGGATCTAGCCTTCTTCTAGCCTCCTGAGGGGACCAGGCATGCATGTGGCACACAGTCATACATGCATTCAGAACACCTATACATGTAAAATTAAAAAAAAAAAAAAAAAAACTTAATAGAAGGCCAGGGAGGGGTGAGGTTGGAGGTGACCAGAAGCCAAATCATCTGACTTCAAATCATGTTTTAACCTTTTACATCCACTTAAACAAATGTATTCCCCAGCGACCACTTACTTTCTCATTCCCGTATGGTTAACGCTTCAAAGTTCTGTTTTTGAGAAACTTTAATTTGTTGTATTAATTCAATGGCTTGAGGGCCTGAGGGATTAATTTTCTATGTAAAAAGCAACTGGGAGACTGAATGAAATCTCCCTGTGATACTCTGAGGCAAGATGGAGTCAGTGATCTGCTTAAGACCTCATGGCATCACGGGCAACATAGGGTCTGGCAACATAGGGTCTTTAAAAGCAAATGCAGCCACTGTCCCTTCCTTGATTGATTAAGCATTCACTCACACATAAAGTGTAACAGAATAAGTTACACCAATGGTAGATTTGATCAGCGACAAGATAATTTATGAAGCTCTTTATCTGTGACTTGGGCTTGTTGCAGGGAGGACCAGGGAGATTGGAAAGGCTGTGAATTAAACACATGGGTTTCTGGGTTCTGGACTTATCTCAGGAGACATTAACAACTTTTAAATCTTATCCTGGAGTACTACCTGAAGAGTTCTTTGTTTTTGTTTGTTTTTTTGAGACAGGGTTTCTCTCTGTAGAGTTGGCTCTCCTGGAACTTGCTCTGTAGATCAGGCTGGCCTTGAACTCAGAGATCCACCTGTCTCTGCCTCCCAAGTGCTGGGATTAAAGTCGAGCACTACCACCACCCAGTCTGAAGTCTTCTTATCCTCCCAACCAAGCCCTTTATTTAATATTAGCCTTTATGGTACAGGATAAGCATATTACGAGGCACAAACCCAAAGAAGATAGGTAACAGAGGATCCAAGGGAGGATACATAAATCTCACTTGGAAGTGGAGATAGGATAGACAGAGGTAGTGGATGAAGAGAGGGAACAAGGTAGGAGAGGGGGCAAAGAGCATTAAGAGGGTGGAGATCAGACCTAAGAAGAGTGAGAGTGAGAGGACAGAAGGCCTGTAGAGAAAAGGGAAACTGAGGGTTAGGGGTATCTCTGTGACAAGCTGGAGACCTAAGTCAGGGAAAGCTCGTGGGAGGATATGAGGGGCACCCAAGCAGAGACTCCTAGTAGCAGAGACCATAGAAACTGAAGAGGACACTCATAACTAGACTAGTCTGTTAGTAGAGGGATGGGAACACCAGCCCACCCACAAAATCTTCAACACCAAATTTACCCTGCCTACGAGATGTGCAGGGATAAAGATAGAGCAGAGATTGAAGGAATGCCCAGCCAATGCCTGGCCTAACCAAAGACCCACGCTATGGGCGAGTGCCAAGCCCTGACACTAAGAATGATACTCTGCTGAGCTTGCAGATGGGAACCTGACAGAGTTGTCCTCTGAGAGGCTCTACCCTACAGCACCTCAAAACAGACGCCGAGACTCATGGCCAAACATTGGGCGATGCATAGGGAATTTTATGGAAAAGTGGGAGGAAAGAGAGAAGGACCTGGAGGTGACGGGAGCTCCACAAGAAGACCAAGAGAGCCAACCAACCTAACCAGGGCCCAGAATGCCTTGCTGAGACTGAAGCACCAACCAAGACCTGGACTTAGATCCCTTACAAAGATGTAGCAGATGGGCAGCTTAGGCTTCATATGGGTCTAAGGGAAGTGGGAACTTCATTAGACATGGACTCATGTAAAGTGAACACAATAAAATAAAATTAAAAAATTGAGGTTAAAAAAAAAGACCAGGCTTTACATGGAAGTGGCTGCACATATCTCATGACTGTGAAGGATATCAGCTCATACTTTAAGAGAAAAGGAATACCCTTTCTTCTTATGTGTAGACCAGTGGGTGCTGGGAACATCGGAATTCTTGGCTTTGAAGGCTCAATGTGTCTCTGGCATTTACTCGCTCAGAATTTGAATGGCGACGTTGCTTGAAAAGTTGTTAGTAAATGGGCTTCTTCTAATGGAATTTAGAGGTCAGAGTGCAAAATGCCAGTCCTGAGAGCAGTGAAACATTATTTTTCATATATATATATATATGTGTGTGTGTGTGTGTGTGTATACATATACACGGACACACATATGTATGTGTGTACATACATATATACACACACACATATGTGTGTTTGTGTGTGTCTGTGTAGGCCAGAGATTGGCACTGAGTGCGTTCCATAATCACTCCCTGTTTTATTTATTGTGACAGGGTCACACACTGAAAGTGAAGCTTACTCCTTCAGCTATATTGACCACCTAGTAAGTCCCAAGATTCTCTGGTCTCTACAGGTACAGGTAAACACACCTGGCCATTTGCATGGGTGCTGAAGTTCAGAACACAGGTCTTCCTGCTATGGCAAGCAGCTCACTGCCCGAGCCATTTCTTTAGCCCCATGTTACTACAATATTAAACTTCTAGGGCAGATCATCAAAAATTGTGGGGATTTATAATAAATTTTATTTATTTAGGAGAATAAAAAGGGGGTCAGATATTGACAGTGGATTTGTTTAATCAAGTAATTTAAAGTGGTTATTTTTCATGTGAATCACTCTGATAAGATTGTTACAATCTTAATAAATAGTCATACAAATACCTGTACGCTTTACATCTGACTTAAGATGTTACAACGTATGGGCCAGAAACAGCTTATTCAATTACTTTATGTTGTCAAAAGTCTTTCACCCTTTTTATTGAAAACAGATTGTTTTCATGTAATATATTCTGATTACGGTTTTCCCTTTTACCCTAACTTCAACTTTGAGATATTCCTGGGAAATGTCAAATTCTCAGAACACTTACGTTTAGAGCTGGTGTCCTACGTTGTTAGAGGTGTAGGCAATTTATGATGGTGACTGTTGCTCATTATCAAATGTCTAGTCTAGGAGTAGGCACCAGAGAAGCTCTAAACTGGAACCTGACCTCTCTGTTTACAAACCCAGGATGTTGCTTACTTTTACTTGTGCCCAACTTTGCAATAAATTGTTTCAATCATCTTCTTTTGCAGAAATCACAGGAAGCATTCCTTGCTAACATCTACAAGCTGGGAAGTAACTAGTTCAAACAAATGGAATTTTTTAAACATAATTTACACGAATGTGATCAAATGCCACAGTACATGATAAACCTCCGTGGTAGGGGCTTTACAGCATTGTTTAGCTGTGGTCGCATGTTTTTCACTTGTGTATCAGTTGAGCCTGAAATGTAATCGTGTGGAAGGCGGGAATGATAGTTCTGAAGAACACCCAGCAGTCCTGTGACCCATCAATGAACAGAGAAGCGTCACTGTCCCTTTAAGATGACTAAGGATAAACACTTAAATTCAATAGAAACAGCTAATAGATTAAAACTGGTGCATCACCTCTGTATATTTTGATGATGCACTTCAATCCAAAAAACATCCTAACTTAAAAAAAATACAGATTAGGTCTTTTAGAATGTTCTGTAGTGTGTTTATGCTTTTTTTGAATTTTTATTTATTTATTATTACAATTTATTCACTTTGTATCCTGGCTATGCCCCCTTCCCTCCTCTCCTCCCAATCCTGCTCTCCCTCCCTCTTCTTCTTCTATGTCCCTCTCCTAGTCCACTGATGGGGAGGTCCTCCTCCCCTTCTAGTTGATCCTAGCCTATCAGGTCTCATCAGGACTGGCTGCATTGCCTTGCTCTGTGGACTAGCAAGGCTGCACCCCTGAGGGGGTGGTGATCAAAGAGCCAGCCACTGAATTCATGCCAGAGACAGTCCCTGCTCCCCTTATTAGAGAACACACTTGGAGACTGAGTCTAAAATTGAGAACCCTTCCCATTGAAAGTAGAAGGACAGTTTTCATAATGACAGAAACTGGAATTACAGAATCTGCCCATCAACAACCTTATTTAAAAAAAGAAAAAACAAAAAAAAAACCAAAAACAAAAACAAAAAAAAACCCCACTTTCTGGAAAACAAAATGAATAATAAGAAACAATAAAGTTGGAGAAGTCATTGTTTGGTAACATAGTTGAGAGACATAAAAAGCACAAGAGAATGAAGAGAAAACCCACTATAAAGAATAATAATCACTTAGGTAGTTGATTTAGTTTTTATATTCGCTTGCTACATAATTTATACAGGGGTCTTGGAGACTTGGTTGTGTGTTGGGGGGGAGGGGGATTGTTTGGAGTTTACTAAAATCGCCAGCCAGATTAGCAACTCCAGTGATTAGTGGGGCAACAGTTGTCATGGCAGACTGTCTTCACACTCTACAGGTGTGAGACTTTCAACCACAGATGTTTAAACGGCAATTAAAAAAAAAGGATACTAAGAATTTTTAGAAGCCTGTTTTGAGACATGGTATGACGGTTAAATGGTCAACCTGATACAGTTGAAAATCACATGGAAAGAAGAGTCTCCACGAGGAATTGTTCGGATTGGATTGGCCTACGGGCATGTTCTGGAAGACTTTGTTTTCCTAATTGGGTTAGCTGCACTGATTCAAGAGCTGGTCCCTGGGCTGAATGAAAAGGGGTTAAGGTGGTGTCACGTCACAGAGCAGGTCACCCCAAATGGGCAGTGTTGCTGACAGTTGCTGGTAAACGGAAAGACTGTCACCAGGTAAACAGAAACCTAAACTCAGCATTCCTTAGACTCCTTGTAATATGGAGTACAAGACAAACATCAGCCATCTTCTACGGCATCTGAATCAGCTTCCTGCCTTGAGCTCCTACCTTGGTTTCCCTCATCAGCCAAACAAAGACACAAACAAAGATTCTTTCTAAACTCACATTTTAACCTATCTTTTGAGTAAATATTTACATATGTTCTCCATAGGGATGAAATTCATAAAAGAAAAGGAGGACAAAGGAATATAGAAAAGGAAATAGAAGAAGAGACAATGAACAGATTGATATATTCTGGGTAATAGGAAGCCCAGAAATGATGACTTTCTCTTTAAAGGCAAAGTGGCAGAGACCGACACATCTACACGAATGAGAAAGCAGCTTAGGGAGCACTCAAAGGCTCTGGGCCTGGAGCGACTAGGTTTCTTGAAAACAGGATGACCCTATACAGAAAGATGCAAGTCTATATACACAGAGGCTGAATATTATTGCTCACCTTCATCTACTCTGTCTAGCCTTAAGAGACAGTCGAATGGAGTGCACCTTCACAGCAAGGCTGAACGGAACGGTGTACTTGCTCAAGAGACCAGAGTAGAGATTCATAGTCCACACTATTTGTGTTGTCCTGCCACACAACCAAAGCCTCTTCAGTGGCTAGTGCAATTAAGGTTTTCCAATGAAGAATACAAAAGCGTTGGAGTGACACGTGGGTTAGATCAACATTTCCCAGAGAAATAGAACCTGGAAGTTCAGCTCGCAGGGTACACAGGATGAAGACAGGTCAGATAGGTTTAGCAGCAGGGATTCCAAAATTAATAGTTCTAATTCCCGGGCTTGGCCAGAAACAGGAAATGACTTTGATTCTATCCTAGCCATAGGTGGTGAATTCCAGAGGGAGCTCCAATTTCTTATCTCTCTAGACTGAAATGAACACCCTGTTTGCAGGCTTCCTGTGGAGCTGTGACTAAAACTCCAGACCAGACGGACATTAATTCCTTCTGTTGAATACTCTGGAATTGGATTTCTGAATCCATGGTAGAAATGACTACATATATACATATATGCACATACATACATACATACATACACATATGTGGCTACATATATTTTAATTTATTATGTACACCAAATTATAATTGTATACTTGATAATATATACAAAATTATATGTTTTATAGTTTATTATATATATAATATTTATAAAATACACATACACACAAATATACACACACACATATATATATCATATATATTTATACATATGTATATATATTCAGCCCATCTCCTAAATTATTTTAGAGTCTACATTCCTTTTTTTATGGGTTAAGGAGATTAATTTTGTTTCTTGTTTTGTTTCTCTCTTCTTCATCCTGCATTTAAGTGAGTTAGTTGAAAATAAAAACTTTTTTTTTTAATCTCATGAAACTTTTCCCATGCAACTTTGAGTAAAATGGAGAAACTGCCCAGCTTTCATGTTTCGGTCAGAAAAATAGCCAATCTGGAATGATGTTGTTCAGTCTGTGAACCTCGAGATCCAGGTATATACCCCTGGGTATTTGGGGCCTCCACTCTTGAAGAGGAGTGCATTACAGTAATCTCGAAGGCCTCTGAGCATATAGCAGGGCTCCCTTGAGGCCCATTGAGGAACGGTATTTGCTCCTAGTCAAAGGAATTCACTATTCCTCTGGCTCTGGGTGGAGATCTACTATTGTCTCCTCTCTTAAAAGCTAATCCAGCCTGATTTGTCAATCACCTGGCTGGAAGATCACCTCTCAGGAAGACTGGCTCTCCTAAAGCCATGACAAGGAGATGAGAAGAATAATTATCTCTGTAAGGAGGTGATGCACTTATTGCCCCCAGAAACCTTTGTCTCACTAAGCCACTTGAAGATCTTCCCGCTGGCTAACAGGTGACTCCCCTGTCTTGAGGTCTGTCTGCTCTTCTGAGTCTCAATTTAAGAAAGGGGGTGGGGGAACTTCCTTTTCTTTTCTTTTCTTTCTTTCTTTCTTTCTTTCTTTCTTTCTTTCTTTCTTTCTTTCTTTCTTTCTTTCTTTCTTTCTTTCTTCAGATGCTGATCAAAGGCTAGGCTTGCTTCCCCATTTTTTTTGGGGTGTTCTCATTCTCTTTCTAAAGCCTTCCCCAAACCTCTTCTTTGTCACTTCTTTCAAAAAGAAGCTTTTTCTCTTCCTCTTCTTCATCTCATTCTGGGAAGATGCCATGATTCACAGTTGCCTGCCCTATGTATTTCTCTGAGACAGTAATAAATTTGTCCCTAAGCATTATTTTGAGTTTGTTTTTATTTTTTATTATTGAGACTGAGAAAGAATCCCCAATTTGTCCTGTGACTGTAGGGAGAAATAGTAATAATAATAATAATAATAATAATAATAGCCAGCTGAATTCTCAGAGCTGAATTAGAGCAATAGCACACAGAACCACCTGGGACCATCCTGAAGCCCAGAAGACCACTCGCTGTCCTTTGCTTTGTTATAATAACATCTCCATATCATTAGCTTTGCAAAACTGTCTACTCCCTTCATTCATATTATGTCATCAGAAAACATAAAAGCAGAAAAATAGGGCGCTGTGTGGTGCTTTTCGGGACTATTGGACTTTGCTCCTGGTAACCACAGCAATGGTTAACAGACCAATGATAATGGTAATGACACTCCCTAGTCAAAGGAGGAGATGGTCAGAAGACTCACCTGAGAGTCCAGCTACTGTTTTTCTGCCCCTTCCCTCCCATGTATGGGATTTGGGGTTATATAAAAAGCAAAAGATTATTTTTAAGCAGACTGTGCTCCACAGTTTCCATGATGCCACCATCCATGATGAGGTAGGACTTTGCTGTTGTGTCTGTGCTCCTGTTTTAAAAGCCCTCACCTGTGCTCTGTAAGAAAATCCCAGTAAACTCACTCCTCTCGAGTAAGACTTTGAGGAAATCATAATTCGTTCCATCTTTAGTGCCCCCAAATATGAACTGATATTTGTCTGTGTTTTCCCAGAAAACTTTAAGGCAACTATTGTGGGAAAATCCCAACACGTTTCTAGAATCCCATGTCTTCTCCTTGCCTTAACTGATAATTCTTTCCCATTAAAGTTTGCCAAAAGGAGCTATCCAAATCCTAATGACCCATCTCTCCCTCCTTCCCCCTCTTTCCCTCTCTCTCTTTCTCCTTCCCTGGTTTCTTGAATGCAGAGCCTCATTCATGCTACTAGCCTCATGCCTTCTATAAACTTCAGCCCCAACCTTGCACCTTTCTCTTCAGATACCCACAATCAGTTCTTCAGTGTATACTTTGTCCTATACTACATTTTCTCTCAATTCATTGTGCTGTCTTGTCGTCCATTGTTTGCTTATTTCATTCCTGGTGACAAGAACTAGAAAACACTGGGTGGAAGGCTCGATCAGCTGTCTTGAGAACGTCCATGCCTCCCACCCGTCCCCCTCTCTGAACTGCTCACCACCAGTAACAATGGGAATTTATACCACTACATTTTAACTTGTTTTCTACTTTAGACTTAAGCTTTTATACCACATTTGTTGGTCTTTGTGGACTTGATTTCAGAAATCACAAGGCTCCGGAAAGTTATGAAAATGCAAGCGTATTGACCACTTAAGTTTTGAGAAGATGACCTCAATGTTGATTTCCGGGCAAAAGGTAAGTCCAGTGTGGTGTATGCCTCACTTGGGAAGTACAGTATGGTACTTAGACATCATGGCTTCCACAGAAACTTTTCATAAACATTCTAAAGACTATTTTTGTTTGTTTAAAAATGAGCACTTCGAAACACATGATCTCTCCATATTTGCTCCTTTAATCCCTTAAGGTGATTACAACAAAATCACACTGCATGCTATTTATGCTACAAAACAAATCACAGTGTCTTTGTTAATGGATACATCATCTTTAATCAAGTGCAACCCTGAATTTGAAGTGTTGATTTGACTGTGAGAATGATTACATCTGTTTATGATGTCTATAATTACAAGTGATGAAGATGAGTTTGCTGATGGATGATGTTATGATGTTATGCTTGCATAAAACCTCGCAAGAACCATATGGCTTCTGGTTGTTTTCAAGGAATTTGAAGTAAATATTAATTAAGTTATGCATTTAGTCTACCAGCATAGGTAAAAATAGTATGTATAGTTTTGGAATATTACAGTATATTATAGGATGATATTATTTTGATAATAAAAAGTTACACAAATGGAAAAAGTGACCTGTCTATTTCAATATTGTGGTAGAGAGAAACACAAGTTAAGGTGGCCTTCTTGCTTCTAAGTTGAATCATCATGTTTGCTGTGGACCTCTTTATCTCCATTCTTTATTTATTCTTTTTTTTTAAATTAATAATAATGATAATAATAATGATTATTGTTCTTTACAATTTATTTACTTTGTATACCAGCTGTAGCCCCCTCTCTCAACACCTCCCAGTCCCACCCTCTATCCCTCTTCCTCCCATGCCCCTCCCCTAGCCTATCAGATTATTCATTCTTTTCATTTAGAACTTTATTCATCACTTCCATGTGACATCCAGAATACCATTGACCTCTGCTTTCCATATGTTAGTTTCTGGGGTTTTTTTATTATTATTTTTTGTACTTACAACTCTAAACTCTCCTGAAGCCTTAGTGAGGAATAATCATCTTCCTTTTAACAAATCCCATGTATAGTTTTTTAATTACCATTACTCAGTCTAATTTACTGGTTTCATTTGAAAAATTGTTTATTTTGCCCAACGTTTTTTAAAAAATATATATGTATAATTTGTTTATTTATTACAATTTATTCACTTTTTATCTTGGCTGTAGGCCCCTCCCTCATCTCCTCCTGGTCCCACCCTCTATCCCTCTTCTCTCCCTATGCCCCTCCTCTATTCTACTGATAGGGGAGGTCCTCCTCTCCTACTATCTGATCCTAGCTTATCAGGTCTCATCAGGACTGGTTGCATTGTCTTTCTCTGTGGCCTGGCAAGGGTGCACTTCCCCAGGGGAAGGTAATCAAAGAGATAACCACTGAGTTCATGTCAGAAACAGTCCCTGTTCCCCTTACTAAGGAACCCACTTGGAGACTGAGCTGCTATGGGCTAGACCTCTTGCCCAACATCTTAATGATTAAGCACAGATTTTAGTTCTGGGCTGTCTTGTTAATTTTCATCTTCTGCCTAGGAGTTAAAGCATGTTTGTTGCTTCAAAAAGCATCTCTAGCCAGGTAACACCTAAATTCACTAATGGAGTCCTGGCTTTTCTCTTGAGCACAAGACTTATATAAAATTCACCATCTACTCCTGACCATCTGGAAAATACACCCCTCCTGATCCACTTTCCATCCACTGTGCCAAACTTGTTTTCTGATAATCCGCATCACTGTTGCTTGGTTCTGCCTGATACTCATGTGTTCAAGGCAGAGGGAAACCTGTGTCCTGAATCCATTTTGTTTCTTCATTCCATATACCATGCTTATCAGTAAGTCATGGCCTTGGTCTGAGAAAAAAAAAAATCTCCTTTGAATGACTGAAGCAACATCCTCATCCTTCTTCCCACTCCATGATTTACCTTCCTCCCTCCACATGTCATCACTTAAAGATGTTGATGACATCTCTGCACGACTCTCTCCTACAAGTCTTTGTCTCATAATTCCATATAGTAAGTGTCGACATGTAGTGCATGTATCATTAGAGAGTCTAGTGAGGCCTTCAGTACCTTTCAGACTCAGTTCCTCTCTTTCTCCTCGTGTTTCATCCCAGGCTAGCACAGCAGTTTTCTTCTTTGTCGATTGCATCTCTACTTCTCATCTCCACATTAGAGCCAAGTGACTCTTTTTCTTTCTTCCCTCAGTCCTTTGAACGGAGGCTGCCTCTCTCTGACCCACTCTTGGGGTCAGCTACTTGCACTGCAGCTGACAATAACTTGTGCTCCCAACCCAGAGTCACACCCTGTCCCGTGACTCCTTGTTGTTACACAGCAGTAATCCTCCATTTAGACGTTGTTTTAGTAATTGGAGCTTATTTATCCTACTTCCTGCCCACTAGAGTACAGTTTCTGCTAGAAGTTAGCCTGTCCTCACCTATCTCCTTCATCTACAATACTCTGAGTCTCCTATAAGATTTTAAAATAGATTTACTAAGTAAGTGGGTTAATTTTTTAGAAGGTTAAAAATAAATATAGTTATATGCTTCAAGTATGTGAATGAATTTTCTGAAGATGGGAAATATTTCTTGTTGCAAATCTTATCTTTCTGTGTCTGTTTGATACAAGACCAAGAACTTGCTTTTCAGATATTTTATTTGGAGCTAAGAGCACTGATTATTGTTCCAGAAGAGCTGAGTTCAATTCCCAGCACCCACTTGTAGGCTTACAACCATCTCTAATGCCAATTCCAGGGTATCTGATTTTGTTTTTTGACCTATGTGTGCTCCAGGCACACATATGGAACACAGACATATACACCGTCAAAGTTCCCGTACACATGAAAAGGACAATAATAAAAAAAGATATTTAGTTGAAAACTGGTATTAATCTAAAGTATACTATAATTTAAGGCAGTTGATCCAGTTCTCTGAAGATAAGTTGTTATCAGCTGTTGCCATGAATTTATATATTTCAGATTTTGTTTGGAATTAAGAGATGGAAATCTAATATAAAACAATTTGCCTAGAAGTGGAAGGGTTTAAATATCAGTTTAAATCTAGTAATTGTTCTTTTACTCACTGAAAGACAAATAATTTTGGCATAATTATTTTGCTCTTTCAAATAGTATTCAATAGAAAATACCAAAATATCTATCTATATTACATAGTTTAAGTATAATATAAACCATTGCCCTTGAGAAGTTTTTGTATCATATTTCTATTTTCTAAGTAAAATAAATCATATATAACATAGGATAAACCTACTAAAATCTGTACACGTAAAGAAACTAATCAAGAATGAGGACTCTGACTACGATGCTCAATCCCCATTCAGAAAGGCAAAGAGGATGGATACCAGAAGAAGGAGAAAACAGGGAACAGGACAGGAGCCTGCCACAGAGGGCCTCTGAAAGGCTCTACCCTACAGGGTATCAAAGCAGATGCTGAGACTTATGGCCAACATTTGGGCAGAATGCAGGGAATCTTATGAAAGAAGTGGGAAATAGAAAGACCTGGAAAGGACAGGAGCTCCACAAGGAGAGTAACAGAACCAAAAAATCTGGGCACAGGGGTCTTTCCTGAGACTGATACTCCAACCAAGGACCATTCATGGAGATAACCTAGAACCCCTGCACAGATGTAGCTCATGGCAGTTCAAAGTCCAAGTGGGTTCCCTAGTAATGGGAACAGGGACTGTCTCTGACATGAACTCAGGGGATGGCTGTTTGATCACCTCCCCCTGAGTGGGGAGCAGCCTTACCAGACTACAGAGGAAGAAAATGCAGCCAGTCCTTATGAGACCTGATAGGCTAGGGTCAGAGGGAAGGGGAGGAAGACCTCTCCTATCAGAGGACTTGGGGAGGGGAATGGGTGAAGAAGGGGGAGGGAGGGTGTGATTGGGAGGGGAAGAGGGAGGGGGCTAAGTGGGGATACAAAATGAATAATGTGTAATTAATAAAAATTAAAATTAAAAAATATTTCCTCTAAAAACAAAAAAGGAATCATGAGGTTACCTTATTAGTAAATGATTGTCATACATAACAAAAATAAACTGTGAACATCCAAACAGGGAGCATAGAAGGAAGAAAGTGATCTGGATCCAGAATCAGAGAATATGGACACAAGTGTCAGCTTTGTGATTAGCAGTCATTTCAGGAAAATTACTTAAACTTCAATTTCCTAATGTCTAGATCGCAATAAAGGCCAGCTTTAAAGATTCATTCCAGCTGCATAACCAAGAGCATTAGACTTTCCTAAGAGCAGAGCTTTTCAGGACAGCCTAAGATTATTCTCTACTATTCATGAAAGGCCAGTCGTAGAGGCTGGAAGTCATTTATGGTATGTTAAAAGGAATTAGCATATATCTGATAAACTCAGAGGGTTGAACACATTATGGCTGCAGAACAATGAAATGAGTGAGCGTATGTGAAAAGAAAGGCAGGAGTAGTTGGGCAGACCCAGACTTGCTAAAATTGCTAAAATGAATGGACGCACATATACAGTAATCACTGATTCATACTGAAGTGTTACAGCTAAAAATAGAGTGCTATTCAATTGCAAGGACACATCCAGAAGACAGGGCCTAGAGCCCCTTGTTTCACTGGGAGACTGTAAGGCCTTTTACAGTGAGACATAGCAGACTCCAGGGCACCAGATGACCATTATGTCTCTACTGTGTCTCTATTATTTAAACTAAAAAGATAAAATACATCCCAAACCAGACAGATTCCACTCAGTCAGAGCAGACCTTTGTCTTATTCTTTTCATGGTAAGTATCTCACTAGCTACCGGGATACCCAACTACTGATTTAAAAATAGGGAAGCACTTTGTGGTCTCTACAGATATATGACTGAAAGAATATAGTAAATGAGTCAATTTATTATTATTTAGTAACAAGTGTTTTAGTCGGGATTTAAAGCACAAATCTCAAAATTCCTGGCCTACGATCTACCATGACTATGTCTCCTGGAGATTTTTAAATGATTGGTCAATAAGCTAAACGCTTACATCCAATCCATCAGCTAGTGGACTTACTTACCCTATGTCTGACAAAATCTCAACTGTCTGCCTGTGGCACAGACCAGGCTCCATGCTTTTTTTCTCTTACCACTTCTACATTTATGGCACTTCCTCTGCTCTTGCATATAAGCCACTGCTCACCCCTTCAAGATGGAATTTACCACAGGTTTTTATCTATTGTTGTTGCTGGTTGTTTTTTTTTTTTTTGTTGTTGTTTATTTGTTTTGTTTTAATCTCCACAGTTACATTAGTATGAGTGAAAGAAGTTTCTCAGTGTTGAGGTCTCAATCACAGAAGTATATGAACTATGGAAACTCGTTCTTAAAAAAGCAATTCCTAGAGATTATTTCCGATACTCACATCAACGATCAAGAAGTCCAACCAGCACCAGGCATTGGTAAAATAGGTTTGAAACCCATATGCCACCCATTTGAGAAGCATCTCCAGAATGAAGATATAAGTGAAGACCTTGTCAGCGTACTCCAGCATGGTTTTGATGGTCTTTCGCTGCTCAATGTATATATCTTCAAAGGCCTAAAAAGAAAACTTCACTTATCTTCATGACCTGCCTTCCCAAAATGCTTAAAAATATTTTTAGTCTAATACTGAGAACCTTGGAGGAGTATTGGCTAATATCACACAAATATTTTTCATCAGACAGAATCTAAAGGCTAAAGTTGGCTGGGGAATCTCGGCAGAGGAATGTCAGCATCTTTATTGATTTTATGTATGCTTTGTCTCTACTTCTCACCCAGAAATGTCTACCTCAGTCACTGTAAAGAGGCAGGCTTCAGGTCATGGAAGATGAGCTAAAAACATTCAGTTCATAAGAGACAGAACTGGCTTCTTCCAACAGTATCTTCTGTGATTCCATCTCTTATTTTCAAAGAATAGGTTTATTTCACTTAAAGAAAGCGAGATCAACAGATGATTCAAAACTATAATTTTTAGGGAAGGCTGGGTGACACTGACTGGGATTCTAGCACAGCTAGGGGAATGTCTCTCAAATGGTGTGACCGTGATGAAAATATCTGGTGGGCCAACACCAGATGTGAAATTCCTTCTGGCTGTTTTCATCTGTTTTGAACAAAATTTTGTGGGGAGTTCCCAGCTCTACATGCCAAAGAGGTACCTATTCTTCTGATTTCTAAACTGAGATGACACTTCTAGTGTTTCCAGAGTTGGCTGCTTCAGCAGAACTGGGTTATTACCAGTAAACACTCACTCACCAGAGCGCCGCTGCTGAGGAGAATCATGAAGACGATGAATGTCTCAAACCAGTTGTGCTCAACAATGCTATAGCAGGTCTTCCTGAGATTCCACCAGATTTTTCCTTTGCCTTCTTCTGTACTAACTTGGCAGAAAGGGAATTTCTTAATACATCCTAAAAGGCAATATTAATATGATAAATTATGAAAAATATACTTTGATCATTAGTGTGAAACAGTAATACTTTTACCTCTTCCTTACCCCAATTTCAGTTCATTTTATAGGTAACTGGCTACTTTATTGCCTAGTTTTGTCTTGACACTCTGCTATATATGAGTCATACTTAAACATACAGGCTCAGAATCTATGAAATTTCTGCACATTTGTTTAAAAACATTTGTAAAAGCTTTTTTTTTTTTTTGCAATACAATTTAAAATCTCTTTGCCTTGAGGCCACTAAGAAAACTAGAGTACATTTCATCACACTGGTTTGGGAGCAAAGCCAGTCATGCAAGTTGTTTATTCATATTCCTGTGTGGCTCTGGGTAGTCACTCCCTTCTTTTCAGGCATAGAAAATCCCACTGTCTCCCCAGGTGTCAGCCACTGCCGGTCTTCTCAAGCTAATTTATAGTCAGCCTCAGCGCTTTTCTTAGTCACACCTATGACTCATTCTGCAGCCAGTGTCTCTTCTGCTCTCTGTTCCTCTGCCTCCTAGACTTCATTTGATTTCCAATTTCTGTCTCATCTGTTGCTCTCTCTGAGCTACCCCTTGTCACATTGAATCCAAACACAATAAATCAATAAATCTTTACTGATTCCTGTGCAAGATCAGTTGATTATTGTGAGAATGACATGGCCGCCTGCCAACACTCTGCAACACAGAACCTTCTCCAAACATCTCTAGCCAGAGCCAGATAAGCCAAATTTAAAACTGGGAGGAAGGGGATGTAATTACAATAGTATCTATAAGTCCAGTTACCCCACTCTGCACATTTGAAGGGATTGCCATGTGGATGATATGACAGTCCAAAATGTCAGGTATCTCAAATATTACTACATTCTGGAGGATAAGAACAACAAAAGCAAAACAGAAAGAAACACCAAAAACAACTTATGCACTTAGCATACTTTCTCATTTGTCCAGACTCAGTCTCTGCTGTAGTCTGATCTGAAAAGTTAAGATCTGAGGCAAATTAAGAAAGAGAATGAAGAGGAAACAGGCAAAACAAAATAAACATGCTCTCACCATTTTTTTAAACATGTTTCTTTTAAATGATGCATATTCAGATTCTGTCAGAATAGGGCATTTCAATATGTTAGAATTTCTTTACCTTCAGTAAAGCAAGCTTCTGGTTTAAGGTCTTCCTCGGGTTCAATTTCAGCTTGTTCACCTTCTCGGGGAGGTGCAACATCAACTGTGCTTCCTTCAGAGGAGCTGGTTGCATTTAATTTCTGGAAACAAAAGCCCATGTCAAAGATGTGAACCTCTTCCCTTTTACTCAAGCGACTGGGAAGCGCTCTATGGCCTAGAAAAAATGGCAGCAACTAAAAGGGAAGCCATTGATTCTACTGATGATGATGTTCTAGCAACATGAGCAAAGTCTAGTCCTCAGACAAAAAGGATAGCAGTTAGTGTGGGTACTTGGAAAGACAAATAAACTTGCTCTAACATCTTCATTTGTACACGAATGACATTGCAAACAACTAGGAATATTCCAGCCACATCAAGAAGAGCCTCATAAAGTTAAGTGTGCTCACATCTTGTAATGATTATTTTAATGAAATGCATCAAATCAGATCACAACTTCCACCTCTTCAGAAAGAAAAGTTTCAGAGGGCAAAGAACACCATCAGTTGCTTCTAAATACTGTCCGTGTTTCTGTAATTTTAGCAAGGGAGGGCTACAGGTTAACATCAATCACACTCATTATGGCTCAGCTTTGAGCTATATTTTTCTCTAGCTTACATAATTTTCTCCTTACTTTACTAGTGGAAAATGATGGATCTCCCCATCTCGTTCTTTTTTGAACTGCATAAATGAATTCAACACTTGCCAAAGAATTCTAAATGAAATGGAAATTTCTCCATAAATGACATTGTCTGGAGTCTTTATTAGGATCTCATTCTAAATGCAACGTATGATCAGGCTGCAATTTATTTTCTTTTAAATAAATCACTGTGACATGACACGTGGCAAGAATAGCCACCTTAATGTTGTCAGAATAAATATCTAATACATTTTCTGAGATCATGTGGGAAGACATCACGAATGTGCAATGTTTTATGAACACTCAGGCAAAGACATGACATACAACAAGGCTTAGAAGATGGAAAGCTTTCAGGGTGGAAGTGCAGTTCATGGACATGCTAATGGTTTCAAAGCTCCAATAACTTCAGCAGCTAAGCGTTTGGGTCACCCTCCTCAAAGCTTTGGAAAGAGTTAATGTGCTACTCTAAAAAAGGCCTAACTGATTCCCTAAACACAAGTTTTATTGGCAGAAATTCTGCTCATAGTTCCTGGCTTATTTTAAATCCCAACGCTGATATGGTTTTGAGATGTGAACTAAAATTAAAGAATAACATTAAGATAGTGCTTTATGTAGTATTATTTTGAGTTAGCCATGCCAAACTAAATATGTAACAGCAATGGCTTTAAGTCAAAACATAAAACAACATATAGTTTCTCCTAGTGAGTAGTATGCTGAAGGGGGGAGCTATTTCATTATTTTGAGCTGAGAGTTCTGAGGATTTTTACACCATGTGAATTTTCACCTTAAATTCCTTTACTTTTGAAAATATGGAGAACCTGATACAGACTTTCTCCTTCTGAGATTTTTTTTTTTTTTTTGCTTCTTTCAGGCAGGACTTTTTTATTTGTAAAAAACGAAAGCCAGGAAGGCTGCCACTGGGAAGAGTTGTCGTAGCTTCTGTTGTAGCTAAGGGAGTACTGAACAACTGGTATAAGCATCTCAGCTTCACCAGTGGCTCAGAGGGTGAATGCTTGCAATTATAGCATAAATAGCACTAATAAGAAACCGACATAGTCAGAGGGTAGTCGTAAAAAGGCCCATGTTCATCTTCTTGCTCTTGGCCAACTAGGCTCAATAATTTCCTCAGAGCATAGTCATGGTCTACCTCCTCCATGAATTCTTCTTACATTCTTCTTCAGTCAAATTTCACAGTCCATTTAGCCCATTACACTTGTTGCCTTTGGCCAAATAGATCCTTTTATACATGTGCTTGCATACATATATCTATATTTTGATATAGATATATATATATTGAACACATCTACATGTATATGTGCACAAACATATACTTACACATACATAGCAAGTACACCTACATATTATATATTAAAAGGTCAACCAAATGTTGAATAGACATTAAATATTTATATTATTTTCATGAAGAGTGAACAGGTGAATGCATTTTTATGTTACTCCTATAGAGAGAATTACAGTGTTTAGATAATTTCATCTCTGCTTTCTGATAAATTGTGTGAAGAAATTGATCTGAATGACGTCCAGCTATATTAGAAAATGTTTTTCATTGAATGCAAGTGCTTTAATATCAGAAATGCATATTTTCAAAATGTTTTTATATTACCTGCAGATATTCAATAAAGAAGTTTGAGGGGAGATTATTGTAAGCGATATATAAAGGCATGCATATATGCTTTCTCATGTGAATTTTTTAGAAAATGTACTTACCCTTCACTTCCTATTAACCAGCAGCATTGTGTTTAATTTTCAATCAAATTATCTTACTTATGCTATAACGGTGTCTTATACTTAAATACAAATACTTATTTAAAACGCTGCTTCCTAGGAATAATATTAGCTAACGTGGATGACTAGTTTGCCCAGTGGAGACCACTGGATGTAATTTTGCTATTGTGTTGCCTTAAGATGATAAAGGTATGGCTATAGCTAACATGTTTGATCATCATAATATCTGTAGCTACTTGGTCCTGGAGATGATACACTGTATGATAAAGTAGAGAAGAGAGTCTTCTATTCTCCCATCTGCCTAGCGCTCTGAGGTTCAGCATGTCTCAAAAATGGGTGGGGAAACCACCTTGCCCTCTTTCTATTTTTTTTCCTAAGGAACACAACCATACTATAAGGAGGACTGCTTTGTGGTCATCTAAGATGTTTTCTGGTTGTTAAGTATTTTAACTTTCATCCCCGGGAGGCTTTCCAAAGAATGTTCAGAGGGATTCTTATAAGTCCTTATCACCTCCATGCACCAAAGGCTGAAAGACGTCATTATGGTTTCTGTCTCATGAGTGCTTTACAGGAGGCTTCTCCTCTGTGAGGGTGTTAGAGTGAGTTTCACAAATCAGAGCACCAGTCCTGCTGAGTTCTCACTGGTGAGCAAGGCTGCAATACTGGTTGAGAGCTCTCAGGCCAGATTATGGTTATAGGAAAGTGAATGTTTTATTCATTGAAACTATGAAAATCTTGTTTACACTATATGAAAACATCAAAGGTAGCAATTTTACTTACATTAGTATATGAAACCATGAATTGAGTTCAGATTAAGTGACATAAACTGTCCAACATACTACCTGGTATTCTTGAGTCACTGGATACATGAAGAAATTCATATCTGCATTTTAAAATCACTATTTTACACTCTAGAGAAGTCAGCACTTTATATTCTATACATTGGTATAAGAACAATCTATACTAACTCTATACATTGCTATACTATAAGTAATCTACATACCAAGCACTATGAAATTCATAGTCTAATAGATGGTAATATTGTTATTGCTATACAAATGACTATGGCTATAGTATATGACTTATAAGACATATAGTTTAAGTATATGATTTATTTAAAAGCAGTAACTGGTGACAAATACAAAGAAAAACTTACTTTCATTTATATTGCCAGAGTTGTGATACTACAATGATATCAAAAGAGCAAAGAAACCAGAAATGAAATTTATCATATTAAAAAAAATTACATAGATACACTAAATAGCCAAAGTTAACAACTGTTCTGAGGTAGTTAAAACAGATAGGCATATCTGGGAATATAGGCATAACAACATAAGGCTTCCAGATAAAACCACATAGTACAAGTTCAATTTTGCTTTCTTGTACTGTTTTCTCCTTAACCCGTCTAGTATTACATGACTCTTAAAAGTGAGTCTTCCATCCCTTGTAGAGACTGCTGAGTCTACAGAGGGATGATGGCTTATGCTCTATGAATGCACGCTGAGAAGCAGGTTTTAAGATGCAACATTCTCTAGGCCGAACTCAGCCACAAAAAAACATGCCTGGCTATAGCAGAAGCCTGGCGCAATGCTGTGGAAGCTGCTTGCTGAACCAAGAACCATGCTCTCAAACATGGCACCTGATTATGACGATTTCAAGGTTAACTACAACTGCCACTCACTCAGAGGAATGGATCATCTCAACAAAAGAATGACAGAATTAGCAACCAAACAGGCTATGAGGACCATTTTCCCTCAGGTCACATGACCTTACAGAGAAAGTCCTCCTTGTGGAGAATGGCACTCTTGATATTTTGTCCAATTGTATAACAGAATTTAACTTGCAGAGATAGAAGAGAATGTTAGCAACTGGCCTACTTCCACTGAAATGCGCTCACATTTCATTTGTCTTTCAATCAGCACTCAAAATTTTGACTCTCACAAACTGCTGTATGGTTCAAGAGACGAAATAAAAGATTCAGCCATTACAGATTGCCTCAAAAATTGAGCCATTATTCTCAAGAATTCTCGATTTTTGTCACACAGGTAGGCAAAAAAAAAAAAAAAAAAAAAGTCTTTTGAGTGCCTTGGTCTGATAACTTGGATATGAAAATCCATATCCTGATTTTACACATTTTACATGAACAACAAGCAGCCATGTACTGGGGCCATTTGTTGCTTTGTCCAAGGCAAGAAGAGAATAAAACCAATAACTCTCTTTTCAGCCACTTACTGAGTGATTAAAAAATATAAACTGCCATCATCTGGTTTCTCCTTGACATATGTTAAAGGGACAATACCCCGTGTGCTACTCTTATGTAAAAATAGCCACCATAAAAGCACGGTATATAAAATGGAACGTAATTATGTGGTATGCGAAGAGTGAGGCAAAGGGCACGAGGAAAGCACAAGAGAAAGGCCACTTATCTTGAGAAGGGAGATAAACATTTCCATCAGAACCAGGCTTAATTGGGGTTTCCTCTGCAGAACACTGAGACTGGTTTCTAAAGGTCGAGTGGGTTGAAGTGGCCAGCCACACACCCATCTCCACCTCTTGAAAGGTTGTTTGAAAGACACCGGCAAGAAATCATACTCTAGAGTCATTTCCCCATTGCTCATCAAAGTCTGAAAACAACAGTGTTTTCTTTTTCTTTCTTTCTTTTTTTTTTTCCTCAGTAGGTTTCAGGCTCAAGGCCTCAGCCGAACGCCTGTTCTTCAAAATTTCCACAAAAGCTCCAGAAACGAGTCTTCTTGCAGTGAATATGATGAGGCACACAACATCCCAACACCATTTCATTCTATTCGGCTAAATCACCAGCATCAGCAGTTTTCCACTTGTCGTGAAAAAGCTTATTTTTGAATTCAAGAACTGAATTCAAGAACTGAGTCTTGACACCCCTCCAGACGAGTGCCTGTCGACATGACACTCACAGACACTCTAGACTAAAAGTAGACATTGGCCTTGCAAAAAGCCAACTTGCAGCAATGTTTGACTTCTCTGTTAGTTTTTGTCCTCAAACCGGCACCTTGGCTGCAGTCGATAAGCAACGGTACCAACAGAAGACAGTTGAGTCAAAAGACTAAAGACTCAGCTGACCCAGAAAGCCGCAGTATTTACAAGAGTCTCCTCTGCTCCTCATAAAACTCTAACCAACCATCAAAAGCTCTAAGTGTTCTAAGTACCTTTTTTTTTCACACTCTGTGTAAGGTAGAACATTTAGGGAGAAATTAATGTACACAGGGAAATACCACGTCAAAACCAAACCAAACCAAACCAAACCAAAACACAAAACCAAGTACAAAAGAGGAGCAACGACTTAGTGATCAAGGTGCCGTGCGTGTGCCACGTGAGCCTTCCGAGCTCACGGCACGAAGCCTTCCTCTGCACTACTTTACAATGATCAGTGTTTTATCAGACACTTGACTGAAGAAAATTTCCCAACCTTCTCAAAGGCCAAGACACGTGGTGCCCAAATGCATATTCAGACTAATATCTGGCTTTGCCAAGACCTCACCAAAGCAAACATTTCCATCTAGAGCACAGCGGTTGGTTCAGTGAAAAGTGATAGCCATTGATCTGAATGTAATGACTTGCAAACGGCAGTTCTCTCTCTCTCTCTCTCTCTCTCTCTCTCTCTCTCTCACACACACACACACACGCACGCACACGCACAACAACAAAAAAACTCTTGAGGCTTATTTTGGTGGCACAGTTTACACATAAGGGCTGAATCATCAATAACAACCAAAAAAAAAAAAAAGTAGTGGTCTTATTTTAACGAAATAAAACAGAAATTAAAAATATGCATGCTCTGTAAAGTCTGATCATATCGAACTGTAAGCAGTTTCTACGATGTTTAGAATTGGTATTGTGATACATCTTATCGGGCATGCAATTACTGCGTTTTAAAGTCTAAACGGCTAAAGTGGATAAGCCCATTGGCAGAACTAAACCCGATGTCTGGACTGTCCCGCCTGACCATGCTTTGATGTTTCACACGCTTCAGCAGAGAGCAGCTGGGCCAGCCTCGGACTTCCTTGCCACGGCAGGGGAAGGAATAGAGCTGTGGAGCATGCAGGCCAGTCAAAATTCGTTTAGGAAGTGACTGTATGAGCACAACTTGCTTGGGTAACCTGGGTAAAAGTGGTGGCTCGGGCCTCTGGCTGCTTAAAAGAGCACCAGAGCGGCTTTCTTGACGGCGCCAGCTTGGCCTCACCCCTGTGAGAAGTAAGAACGGTAAGTAGTTGAAGGTCACCACAGGACATCGCGAGACTGAATTTGGAATTCAGCGAAGAATACGATCATTAAAAGCATTTATTCTAAAATCTTTCCTTTGGGAAGATAAGCCAGTAATCTTTTAAGCACTAAATTAGAGAGATCTAGAGTTTTCAGGATTATGCGAACATTAAAACCGTAAAAAACGAAACGGTGCAATGGTACATTGCCACACTATTTGCAGCGTTTTGAGTTTAAGATGAAAAAAAATACGTATTTTGAAATTCATGCCTTCAGTCTTTATGAAAAGCTTTGAGTTTGTTTCCACACCAGCTTGTTTATCTAAGCGGCATATACATACACACATAATAAACATTTATGAAGTACATATCAGGTAATTAATAAAATGCTGGAGTTTACACTTCTATCAGGATTTATCTCTGGCGGCAGTTGCTAGTCATGTTTTATTATAGAATTGAGTGGAAATATTTGAGCAGCTCAAGTTTTCAAAGCATCTAAGTTGATTGGTTCACTGCCTAATGTATAAGAAAAAAATTAGGCGTTTTTTTATATAGTTTTAGTTTTAAGGATAAGTATAATAAAACTCTCTTGTGTTCAGCCTAATGATTGCTTACTTTGTGAGCAAAACCAAAGATTATTACATTCTCTCCAAAGTAGTAAAGCTTTACTTCTGTTCTGGTCAAAAAACTAGGAAAAACAAATCAAAATATCAGTGTGTGTGTGTGTGTGTGTGTGTGTGTGCACGCGCGCAGGGTATGTTCACGTGTGAGGTAGATCAAAGTTATACTTAGATAGAATTTATCTAAATCTGTGCTTAATGTTAGAGTTTACCAATTTTTGCTATTATTTCGTAAAGTTCTATTTTTCCTATTGCTTTTGGGTAAATTTTGCGGGTACTAATCTAAATATATCAGCCATATAATAGTTATTGTTGAATAAATATAATATTTATTGTTTACTAAACAGAACTTGAGCTCAAACACGTAATTGTGTTTATTCTTTGAGAACTTAAAACAATGAGTTTTTGAACCTATCCCCTTTCCTCCCCCACACCCTCTCTCACCTCCCTGCAATCCTTCTTTATATCAATATATTCTTTTAAAATTTGTATTCTGTATGTGAGTGTTTTTTCCTGTGATCATGGATGTGTAAAATGTGCAGGATGTGCCTTCGGAGTCCAGAGCAGTGTCAGATCCTGTGGCACTGGAGTTACAGATGCTACCTGTCATGTGGGTGCTGCGAAGCAAGCCTAGGTCTTCTGCAAGAGCAGCAAGTGCGTCTAATCTCTGTGCCTTCTCATCAGCTCCACAGTACAAGCCATATTTAATATTATTCTCTGTGACCATTTCAAAATTTAACCAAGCATAAATATACGTATAAGCCTATGTTTACATTGATGGTTTTACTACTGACTTTTATATATTTAAAATTCTTCATCAACTTCTACAATTGGATTTCATGTATTCAAAATTAAATTAAAAGAGTATGGAACTACAGAAATTACCCAATAGTAAGTTTTTGTTTAGGAAGCAAATGTTTTCCAGGAACTGATGATGAGTAATTATGACTTAATATTCCAAGTTTATGATGATTAAACCATTAAAAAGAAATATCTGGGGATCTTATGAAGGCTTTGAAATCTATTAAAACCAGTTTTTTTTTTTAATCAGAAGAAAATGGAGGTATTTCTTCTTCATACGCCTACTGTCATCAGTCTCTATTATTAATGCAATAGAAGTTCCTTTCTTTGGATTTACTGTCTTCTCTTGACCTTAAGGTAGTCAGGAAATTCTGTCTTTAGCTTTTTTTCCCCCTATTTTTTCCTTATTATTATTTCTTTGACCTCTCCTATTTTTAGGGAACCACATAATTTTAAGTCTTGCGTCCTCTAATCTACTTTCAGCTCTGACCTCTGACCCTGACCATCACTGTTACTTTCACCCAGCCATCCCTTATTATCCACAGCAGATCAGTTCTAGGACTCAACAAAAATCCAGTCCAACAGATGTACAAATCCGATATATGAATGGACCTAGCATGCACAGTACATGCATTAACCTACACAACACTCTCACATCTACGTTATCTACATTACAAAATATAATGTTGATAACTACTACCCTAGATTCTTTTAGGGAACAATGGGAAAACAGCATATATCTCTTCTGTAGACACATTTTTCTGTGATCTTTTTGATCAGAGGTTGACTGAACTTCAGTACGCATAATCTATGGGTGTGAAGTGCAAAACTTAAATCCCAAATTGCACTCTTTCCACACAAACCTGGGAAGCTTTCTAAAAAGACCATTTCAAACAGCAGAATTGCCATTTTTCTGATTACACAGACTCTTTAGGTCTGCTAAATTGCCAATTACTGTCTGCTCCCTATTATTGCAGCCCAGAATGTTATCAGCTCATTGCTGTGACAATGTTCCTACAATACCCCTTTCTAATTGCTTCTCTGTTTCAGAACACTCCTTGGTGGCCATAGAGCCGATTCCAAGCTGTGGCTGCAGTCTGAGCCTTCCAGACACCCTTTGCTCTGCTCCCCCCAATCTCCACTCACCTTGGTAATTGGAACTCATTACCAGTCCTGGCTCTCCCTTTGTAGAACAGTAAATTTTCACTTTTTATGACGTGACCCAAATATGGGGTCCATTTCAATCTTTCCTCATTTCACCTCCTTTCCCATTCTTAAACACCCAAAAATTTAACACAGGCCTGTAAGATCAAACTTAAAATAGAGTTTTAATGACTTTTTGAGTTTATTGGGAACCATGTGATAGAGTCTATCTTTGACCAAACTGGACGAAGTGATCAATGAAAGCTTCCTAGTTATTCGATGTGTCCTTTTAAATCCATCTGTACTCGGTGGTTGAAAATAAAGCAATAATTGATTCTTGATAGCTTACTAGGATAATTTACTAGGATAAGCAACATACATTAGATGTGCTACATACAGTTTTTGTGCAACTCCAAAGATGTACATTGCTACCTTGCTTTGTTTGTATTTCTTAGCTTTAAAAAGACAACCTAAAATAAGCCAAGAATGGGAACACTGTGAGTTGTAATGCTTTAAACCTCCAATAAGGATTTTAGGTCAAATTCTCTTGGTATACTTCGTTTTCCAAAGTTCCAAGAAAATTCACAAAAGCAAACATCATTGTTCTGATTTCTAGGGTGCTGACGTTACACCGTCTAGCTAAAGCTTATCTTTTATAAGTTAATCGGGCACCATCTGTGCCTTTAAGTCCAAAGGCCGTAAATAAATGATAGCAAAATGTTTTAATTGAAATAATACCACTAAGCTATTGTCATTAGACCCAACAGGTTCAAATCATAAAGCATAAGAAAATTTTCCTCTTTTTTTTTATTCTATCAACTGCTAGCACGAGAGTAAATTTCCCATCTGTAGTTCCACTGTAGCCCTCAAGCATTACTCCTCAGTGTTTTCAAGTTGATATAGAATGTGCTGTAGCTTTTTGCTCAGCTTGAGCAGAAAAAATATTGGCCAGCTTTGTTTCTAGTACATGAAGTTCTTTCATAGATCATGTACTCTTATTATGGTGAATGAAATACTTAAATGTGAGGAAAGATTACATAAAAATTTCACGGTGATAACAGAACTACCATTAAAATACAGTTCAGTGAGTTTTCTAAAAACAGTAACTAGTGAGGGGCAAAATGTGTTAAAGAGCATCGCTTTTGTTTAGGGTTACATTTTAAATCAGGCTTTCAAGTCATCAAAAAATGAACATTTTAATTGCTGAAATTGTGATTTTTTTGGAAAGCTATAATTAAGTGAACTTACCTATGTCTCATGATGTTCCAACATTACCATGCAATATTCAGTTGTTTTTGTGTGGTGTTGGATACTACCGGACCTCATGGATGCTAAGCATTCTATCTTGAGCTACACACCCAACCCTTTAATATCTCTTGGTAAAAGACATAAAGGCAAAAACAATACAGAGTAGCCATACTGCATGGATAATGAAAAAAAAAAATGCAGCCTGAACTGAAAAGTACACTTACCTCCTTGCTTTCTTCTAGTTCTGACTCACTGCTGAACTCTTCGGTATTTAAATTTTCAAAGTCGGACTCTCCCACAGCAATTGGCACAGTCACAGTGAGGCTGGGGTTGTTTATGAATGACATATAGTCATTTTCATCAATTACATATTTTTCAACACTGCTTCCAGTACCTACACCACTGGTGGTTCCATTACCATCTTTAAGATAATTAAGCTCTTTGCTTATTTCGATGCCCGTGTTATTGGACATGCAGCTGTCTATTTTGTTGCCTTCATGGATTTCTATAGCTTTTGGCTTTCTAAAAAAGGCTTTGCAAAAGCACTCCCGTATCTTATTTTTCACATAATCAATTCCCTTCTGCATCCTTCCCACTGCAATCTGGAGGTTGTTCATTTCGTTATCGTCATCGGTAGCAGCAAGGTTGTCAGAACTAAAGGAACTCAACAGTAAGGCCAGAAAGAGGTTCAGAACCTAAATGAAAAAAAGAGCAAAAGTTCCATATTAATACTGAAACATGTGTGAGAAAAGTTAGTGGAGCTCAGGGAGCTCAGATCTTTGCCAGTGTGGTTTTCGCAAATGCTTTCTGAATGTTTGGTGTACTTCAGGCTTCATGTTAAAAATCACACAACGTTTAAAGGGCATGATAATTTTTTACCTGTGATATGATGATATGAGGAGAATGGCAACTTAGGTACCCTTCTCTACTGAGAATAAGCAGAAAAAAAAAATTAAATCCCATCTACCCAACTGTGTCAGTGAAATCACAAAATCCCACTTTCAATGGCTCTTGCCTCAAAAAAAGATATTTTTGTTTTTGTTATTTTATTTCCTCTAACCAGTTTGTCTATGGAATGTATAGTTTCATGTGTACAAATAATTTATCTAATAATGTGCTGATTTGTTCAAAGCCAGTATGTAGCAGAAGCATAGATTTCTTTTGGTCAGTGTCTACAAACAGCAAAAGCAGATATAGCAAATTCCACAAGGGTTTACATATTTCCCTTCAAGTGCACTTTAAAATTTAGGTGGTCAAATAGTTTTGAAAGTGGAGAAAATTCTAAAATATTATAAGGTTTAGCCAGACTCAGATGACATAAATCCCTTCTCTCAGTTTTGGGGTGTCTGTGTGACTCACAGCATAGGCTACCCGGCGATCTGTGGCTACTACATGGAAAACTCAGAATGTCTGATGTAAAAGGAGATTTATGTATAGGATTGTTTAGCTTAAAGTGTAATTACTGAGTTTCTTCACACGGTCAGAGGAAAAATGCAAACAAGGATCTCTGAGGTTTTTTTTTGTTTTGTTTTGTTTTGTTTTTAATTTCAACACCATATTTTGAGCTATTTAATTTCCCATTTTTTTTTTCCTAGGGAAAAATGCATTGATCTCACTGTTATGCTTGTGTGTATTACTTGAAATGTACCCTTCAAAAGGAAGGTCCAATATGACTAGACAGGTAATTACTATATCCGTATGTTATTCATGAATTTTAGTAGTAAAACACATACCTTTATGTTAGGGCTTTTTAAATTAGTTGAATTTGTTCTTGGACATTTTCATTCATATACGCAGTACACAATGACCATGCCCAGCCGCCACTCCCCCCACTACACCTATCTATTTCCCTTTTCCATACAAATCTCTCCTTTGCATTCAAGTCTATTCCTTTCATCCAGCATGATTAACTGGGGCATGGATATGACCATAGCTATTTTCAGCAAAGCAGACTCAGCAGTGGGGACACAGCTAAAGACAGTTATTTGTCCTCTTCTAGAATCTAAGGAATGGCTTAAAGTAAGTATTTAAAATCTGGCTTCTCTCTCTCTCTCTCTCTCTCTCTCTCTCTCTCTCTCTCTCTCACTTCACTTGTTCTCTCTTTGTATGTATGGTCTCTGTCTTTCTTTCTGTATATGCTTGCATATACAGACATGCACATTTGCACAGGTATGTAATTATTCAAACAACAATTTGTTTTCTTTCAATAAACCAAATTCAGATCAAGAACATATTTTGATTCCTACAGTAATTATAGACCGAAGTTAAGGTATAATACTTTATTTCAATAAAATTTGTTCTTAGCATTTTTGTCTTACTCACACCTTTAGATAAAACAGTGCTAATTATGAACAGGTAAAAGGCCACTTCAGTATAAAATAGTCATAACTTTAGGGTTTAAAGACATTATCATATCAAAGTAATATCAGAATACACTTCGTCCTGATTAAAAAAAAATACATTTTGACAAGAAAAATGTAAAAGGAGCATTGCAACCCCCAAATATGCACTCAAGGCACCCTAACGTCTTCCACAGCATGTCCATTTTACTCCACTGTCGCCAGTCTCAGAGAATTTAAATAAGATGGCCCCTAATCAGTGGACTTGGAAAGGGTCAGGGAGGAGATGAAGGAGGGAGGGAGGGTTTGGGAGGGAATGAGGGAGCAGATACAGCTGGGATACAGAGTTAAGAAAATGTAACTAATAATAAAAATAAATAAATAAATAACATAAAAAAAAAAGATGGCCCTTCAGTGATTGACTGCAGGGGGATTTTACTCTCAGCTGCTGGCAGTACAACTGGAGATGTAGTTACTCCTTCTACTTCCTACGGCCCCAAATCTTTCTAATCTATGAAGGTCTGCAGCACGTACATACCACGAGGTTTCCAATCACCATGACCAACATGAACACAATAAGACACATGGTCTGGCCGGCGACCTCCATACAATCCCACATGGTCTCTATCCACTCTCCGCACAGCACGCGGAACACGATCAGGAAGGAGTGGAAGAAGTCGTTCATGTGCCAGCGCGGGAGCGTGCAGTCGTCATTGATTTTGCAGACGCACTCCTTGTAGCTCTTCCCGAACAGCTGCATGCCGACCACGGCAAAGATGAAGACGATGATGGCCAGCACCAGGGTCAGGTTGCCCAGGGCGCCCACCGAGTTGCCGATGATCTTAATGAGCATGTTCAGCGTGGGCCAGGACTTTGCCAACTTGAAGACTCGCAGCTGTAATCAAATAAGGGGAAATTTAGTACGTTTGGAAGCCAGACTATTATTTTATGAGTCTATCATAATGTAGGTTCAAAACAAAAGTTGATAATAATATTAGAAATGTAAACCAAGTCATATCATTTAAATGCAATTTTTCTTTATAATTTTTATTTTAGATTTACTGAAAACTATACCTATACTGTTATTGCATCAACTGTCATCTCAGATTCTACTGTAGAAACTGAAAAAGGAATGTTGAAAATATAAATTGTATATAAATTGTATTCTTTATTTTAAAACAGATGTGAAGTAAGCTAATTTGATTTTTTAACCCTTACATTCAATTTTACTTGGATATATTTATACATGCATAAATGTATATATGCATATACATACATTTCCTTATTTTTGAACAAAAATGCATGGACTTTTAGTAATTACTTTTGCTATAATTTTAAGGAGTTGGTATGCTATTGTTTAAAATACCAAACACATCCAATATTTTTTTTTTTTTATGTGTTGAATTTGTTTTGTCTTGTCTTCATTTTGGTGGCAGCCCAGGCTGGCCCCAAATTTACAGTATAGCTGAGGGTAACTCTGAACTAGCTCTTCCGACTTCACTTCCCAAGTGCTGGGGTTAGAGATAGTACCCCAGTATTCCTGGCTTCTACCTTCTTTAAAGTCATTCCTCTAAAAAGAGCAGGGTTGATTAAAACCTGACATTAATTGGGGCTCTTTGTTTTTTATTTGCATTCCTTCTTTTTCCTTTTTCTTTCTTCACCTTACAGATATAAAATGAAAACACTTTCAGACTATAAAACCAATTTAGAAAGAGTGTGTGTGTGTGTGTGTGTATATATATATGTGTGTGTGTGTGTGTGTGTGTGTGTGTGTGTGTGTAGCCCACATAGTAATTTGTGGAATATTTCAATCAATTTTATTGTTCTTAGAAAACAGAGCATACTTATCTTGAAAAAAAATTATGGCTATACATTTTCTGGGGTTATCGACTTAGTGTAATTAAGAATGCTATTTTACAAACTCTGGTAGTCATATAAGCATACATTTAAAAATAAGTGCTATGCTAGTGAGAGACGGGACATGAACAGCAGGCAGATACCAGTCTGAAGGACCGCAGAACCGACAGCCCCTCTACATTCGCCAAGCCAAGCTCCATCAAGCTCAAGCTGACGATAATCCCGTCAAAAATATTCCAGCCCTCTTGGAAATAATAGTAGGGATCCATGGCAATGATCTTGAGGACCATTTCGGCTGTGAAGATCCCAGTGAAGACCTGAAGGGAGCAAAGAGCAGCATTTCAGCTGGACTAAGCGCGTGCACTGCAAGAACTCACAAAGAGCGTCAAACTAGAACGAACACCACCAACATCTGACTTTTAAACTAAACCGATCAATATCAGCGAAGCACTTTCCCCATAAGCCAGCATTGTGCTCAATAGATTATTTTCTTATTTAACAAATCAGCCAGATTTCTCGGGAAAACAAACTTTAAAACCTTTCATTGTGCACATTTTCAGCCTAATACTGGATAATAGCTATGACATTGTTGCCTTTGTGGCACATTATGCTTCTGCAAAACGGCGCTTTTGCTTTTTGTAATATTACAGAAAATGTTGGCAAAACTCATTATTGAAAATAAATCCAAGTATTATTGGAAGTTACTAAAATTTACTTAAAATTGGTAAAAATATACGTTTTGTGTCTACATTCTGTAGTTTTCGAAAAGGGGCTGTGATTTGCTTCTGCATTTTACAAACACTCTTGAAACAAAAGAGTGTCTGCCGCAAATGTTTTGTTATAATGGTCTCTGGCTGCCTGCCTCAGTATTAAGGTTAATGAATTAGTAGAGCAAGGAACTGCAGATTTAATTGAAACAAGCAGGAGAATGTTCTCAGTACTACATATTCATAACTAATAATAATATGGTGAGAATAGAAGAAATGTGTATTTGACAATAGAAGCAAATAAAACAGAACACATTAAATATTGATTTCAATCTTGAATCCACAGGCAATAAAAGCACGCTCACATGACAGGCTATGAAATTATTCTTGCCAAAATCCTTTGTAGGTAAAACATCTTGTTTCATGATGGTAAAGTCAGTTACTATACTAAGCCAACCTTTACCCTCAAGAAGCTCTGTCAAAATAAATTTACTAGAATCATTCAGTATGTTAAAACATCTTATTTCTTTTTAAAAATCTAGACCCACTCTTATAAAAGCACAAAAGTGGCTAATACGTCATTTATGAATTGTACAAATAAAAAAAGAAATATCAATTTCAAAAACATACCTCAACTGCTGTCAGTCATGTGCTCCCTCATGTAGAAGTTAAAATGTATTGTAAGCAAGGTTGAATACATTTTGAAAAAAAAAAATGATGTTTTCATTTTATGGAGTAGTTCACCATGGGATTTTTTTCTTACAAACAGTTACCCTGGTGAACTTAAAATTAGTTCTAACTTAAATGGATTTGATTTGTGTAAAACTTTCATAGGCAGATATTATTTAAAACAGGCACCCTGATGATAGAAATGCATTAAAACATGCTAGGAACTCTTAAGCCAAATGATCCTCTATATCTCTTCTTACAAAAAAATAAAAATTAATCTTTTCATGTCTGCTGAGATGACTAGCTCTCCTGCAGCTAGCAAATGCATAACCCAGAGTCAAGCTTTCATCCAAAGTATAATGCCACCATGAAACTTCTCCTTAAGAATATTTGAATGAACATTTTCTTTCAAAATTATAAGCATTTCCCCAAATGCTTCTAATGTCATCCCGCAAAGCACTGGTAATGCTGTTGTACTCTCCTGCGGTTTCCGCACTGTCAGGTAAGTTGTTAAGGGAGAGATTCTATAACACAACACAATGCACAGACACTCTCTGGTTCATAGCATTCCTATGCTGGGAGCTTGGCTTTTAATCTGGCTTGGAAGAAAAAAAAAATCTTCCTGTGAAAATAGGAAGTACCAGAAAGAGACTCAACAGAGATTTTGAGGTTTCCAGATGCTCAAATTGAACCAAGCCAGTCATTAGGGAAGTGATATAATGTTTATGTATTGTGGAAACAAACTGCAAGAAAGCGGACTCCTTGATCAGAAGCTCCCATAACCCCTTTCTATACTTTTGTTCTTAATTTGGCCTACACTTTTATGGCTTCATTGATAAATCACTACATAATTATTTGAGCAACAATAGACTAGCCTGTTGAGATTATCATTTGTTTTAATGAGTAAGTTTCAATAAACTCCCAATAAAATATAACC